>NW_008825162.1:2733571-2777983 GCF_000699105.1 Pygoscelis adeliae
TCTTCATTAAAGTGGCTGTGTCTCATATGCCAAGTTATTTTAACACAACACTCTAAATGCAGAATATACTAATGACTTAGAGAATACAGAGTGTTATTGAAAGAGGAGTTACAGAGGAAATCTCATCCTCTCTTGTAAGAGAGACTTAAGACGTCTGACACCTCATAGGGTGACACAAAGGTCAGCACATTGGCTGAAGTTACTGTTTTAAAATCTTTTTTTTGTTTTGTTTTGTTTTAATATCTGCCTAATAAAGGACTCTGTTATTGAGCTCTGTGTTTCAGGGAGTCATCTGTACTAATAGCCTGGAGAGAGAGAGAGAGAGAGAATGTAACTATATTTTCAACAATGACCACATTTCCACAGGAGTAGTATTCTTATTCCACTCTTTGCTCAAGTAAATGCTTCACATAAATTTTAACTGAAATAAGAAAAAAAAGCCAACATATTCCAGATCATTACACAATTATTCAAGACAAGTTTTACCTTTCATTTATTCTGTAGCCTAGTAAGTATTTATTGTAAAGAAACAATGAACCCTCTCCGGAGTGCTATATACCAAAAGGATGGACAGTTCCCAAGTAGTCTATCAAAAGAGGGAAGTCCTGTCAAAGGCTGAGTAATTTTGAGCAGCCCAGAAACAGTCCTTTACTTCATGGGGAATTTTAGCAGCAAAAATATAAGCTTTTGCATAATTTGGATCTAAATTTTGGTTGTTGATACTTATATAGATAACTAATTTGGGTGAAACAAAGGTATCAATTTCCTAATAAAACTCCCCCCTATAAATCTTAATTTCTTCCTTGCACTGAAAGAGACTTACTACTGAGTACGTATTTATGGATGTATTCAGGCATTTTATGATGCAGATAAGCACTTTAGGAAGCCAGTCCTGTATTGAAAAGTTCCTAGGTACTGAACTTCCATTGCAATTACATTTCTCAAACTTGCTTCTTTTCTCCAACTGAACTTTTATTGAGCTTCATTTAAAATATATACTTTTTTTTGCTGTGGTTGCAGTAAAAATCACTATACTGCAAACAATACTTTTCCGATAACCATTCCAGAAGATGAAAAATAATATATGCAACATTGCCTACCCAGCTGAGCTTGTAAAATTCATATTTGGGAAAGAGCAAACTAGCATTATTTTCTTCAAAAATGGGTTCTTGTCATTTTTGCACTCTTACAGAAAATGGCTTTACCAGTTTATGACTACTCCTGCCTGAAAGGGAAGTAAGAGGAGGGCAGATATTTTTTTTTATGAATACTCCTGTAAATGATATCACTGTAACACCCACAGAATTTGATACAGTCATTTCAGTTTTTCCTACCATTGTTTCATTTCTTCAGCGGTTATTTATGTAGATATCTTCCATTGTATATATAAAAAAAATCTATTATAATTCTGAGTTGTTTGAGAACTAACAGACAGAAAACTGACAGACAGCTGGAAAAGATTACAGATAATATTTTGGTTTGTCTTAAAGATTAAATTTATTTGCAAATATAATTTCCCCTCAAGAAATGATGATTCATTGTTTTTCTATGTCTATACATAAATCTTAAATAATCAATCATTTTTAAGTAGTTTACATTTAGGAACATTTGTTGTCAAGTTGCTTTTACATTAAATCTTTATATATTTTTTACAAACATGACCTTCAGGATACAAGGTTCATTGCAATAATATGACTGCTGTGTAAAGGCATAGTAGAGTCTAATATGAATGTAGTACATCAGGATTGTCTAACTGTAATCTACCTGAATTTTCAGCAATTATTACTTCACTGTGTAAAATGAAAGAATATTTTCCTTAAGAGTCTCCTTTTCACAGTCTTGACATGCATCTCTTTGCATGTTTCACCACCAAAATTGAACAGAATTTTAATGATCTGTGCTATTACTGTGATATTATTATCTAAAAATAATATTATATTATATTCATATATAATATTGAAAATATAATTATTATTATAATCTGTGCTATCTGTGATATTACTTTTTCTTGATGTTTTAATTCTGCCATAAAAGTAGGAACATCATGGAAGAAGAGAGATTCTCCATGCATATTTTACCTCTTGTTGCAGCTGGCAGTGTGGAAAGAAGATAACCTTATTTTTGCCCTGTCATACTACAGTCACTGTCCAAGAAGGGAGAAATGTTTTTCCCTTCAGTTATCTTTGCTTTTATTACATAAAACTTCAAAGCTAAAGACATACTTATGGCCAACCTGTGGTCCACCCCTATTCTCTGAAATAATGGGCATTTTAAAAATTCTGAGGCCCCAGGAACTTCAATTCCCATGTCCATACTTCTGCATAGATCAGGTGATGCTCCATGAGCTGTAAGCATTTTCTTCAATTCCCCAAAGAAAAACATGTAAAATGTCTCAGTTTCAGGAACAATATATTAATATCACTTCCTAAATGCATTCAAAATATATTTAACTGGTGCTGACTGGCAAGTGTCCTGAGTTAGGTTTCCATGGCCCCTGTTCAGGTCCTGAAGGCAGAATGCAGTAATGAGCACATTTAGATCACAGAAGCCATGTGCCTGCAGTAGCACTCAACTCTGCACAGGAGAGAGTTACGTGGATAATTTTCACACTGTGCTGCTATATGCCAAGTACATGTCCCTCAGGAAACAGTCTACCTGGGACTCTTGTATGTGGATAGGAAGAGTTAACTAATTCATTAATATTGCCATCTAAATTCAGATGTAAACACCTTCTTGCTGTAATCTCTTCATTCCACAAACTTTATGCCTTTGGTTAATTTCTTATAAAACAAATTGTTTTAATCTTCCTTCTCAATAAAGTTCCTCAATGAGATTATCTTTTCCTCATTGTTGAGTCTTTCTTACTCTTTTCCTGTCTTTCCTCCTACTATTAATTATAGGTTTTGTTCTGTTTTTCAGTTTAAAACATTTGTGTCTTTTCAAATTGAAATGATCTTCAATGGATCTTCTTTGAATCTTCCTCATTGAATCTTAATCAATGGTTATATATTATTCTATTCCTCGCTTTTCTTGTCTTTTCTCTATTTCTTATACAACACTTCTTCTGAAGTACTTGCAGATTCCTTGCTGATTATGTCTTCAGAAATCCCTTACTAGAACACCTATGTTCTGATTTTTTTCTTCTGTCCCTGACTCCATGTATAAGGATTTCAAAGCGTGTACTAGAAGTGAGTGAAAAAACACCAAAACATAAAACCACTAATAAGGAACCTGTATATCTAAGAGATGAAAGGTAGTATGGGCATAAGTTCTTGTTTATAGCTATTGTAATATTGTAGTATATCTAATTAGGCAAGTATTCTTAAAAAAGTTTACTACAAATCCACCTACTAATGTATCTAATGACAATGTTCTTAATGTCTTTATTTCATTTCATTACATAGCCAGCTTGTTTACTGGCCAAGCAAACTTAAGATGCTTGTATTATGAACTGGTTTTTTGAATCCTTTCCAAAAGGAGTTCAAAATCAGCCTAAGCATCTCTTGCTTCTAACCAGAAATTGAAGAACTATACCTAAGGATTCATTTATTTGATAAATTCTGCCCTTTTCTAATTACAAAGAGATGTCAGTCTTCACAAATTTGGTCATTATTTAGAATTTAATGTTGGTTTTTTTGGCCACTCCAGTCCTCCATCATTTGTTGCAACAGTAGAACCTACTTTGACCACAGTGGAACAGGGCCATGCCTAAAGCACAAGTGATATGTAATGAAAGGTGGCTCAGACTGCTTACTGAAGTGTTGGAAATTGGTTATCCTTCAACACCTTCCTCAGTCAGATGATTGTTTTTGTGGATTGATTGAAAGGGGGTAAGTATTACATAGGAAAGACATATAGAAGGGTGTAAGCAAACCTTTTTTTTTTTTTTTTTTTTTTTTTTTTTTTCATTTCTCATCCAGAGAATGAGGACCTGTTTTGGGGAACAGGTGTAAGATGCATAAGTAAGATTGTGGATTTTAAAAACCATACAACTTTGTTTTACACCAAAAGAACTCACATAAGTGCCATCTAAGTGCCAGTGTTATTATATGGAAATATAGATGGGTTGGAATCAGATTTAATGGGATTTCGTTTTTCTTCTGTTAAAATATTTTGTAATGTGATATAATATAATATAACATAATAAAATACATTAATGTGATATGATATCATAGTAATTAATATAATACAATATAAATATAATACAATATAATTGTGGTGGGAGAGTACATTTTTAGAGTCTAAGAGCATGAACAACCTATTTTCTAATCCATATAGTTACATGAGTGGTAATCTTATACCATGAATAGCCAGCAGTAATCACAACGACCCTAGTTTTAGAAATTTTTCTTGCAAAGAAAAAAATTTCAGTAACAATAAAAGGCAAGTGAAAACCCAGAAGTATGTTTTTTTATTTGCTGTTTTTCAGTCTCCTTTACCTGAAAATTAATTAACAGTGTCACACATTTCATTTATTATATTTGTATGTATTTTAAGGTTTTTAAGAATTAATCACCAGCATAATAATTTTTAATGATTTCTTGAGCATACTTTATTCTTGGCGCAAGGAATTAGGGGAACAAATGCTTGTACATGTAAGTTTTGAGTTATTATTATGAAGTATCTTATTCTAAATGTTTTATTGATGATGAATACCCATGATGGAGAAATAAAGTACTTCTCACAGAACAGGAGAGATTAAGAAGTCTACCAAAAGATGTCAATGCTTCATGAAGAATCAAATGGAGTTGAAGGAAAATGTCAACTGTAAATCAACCCCAACAGAGGCTTCCAGACATTTTCTAAAAGCTGCTCATTTCTTGAGTCCAAATATCAATATGCTTTTAAGATTTCTTTTAAAATACCAGTCTCAGAACTACTCAACCTAAAATCTGCACAGTCCCAACTCAGAATTTACCACCCATTTTAATGATGGACAGCTGATCTGTGACTTAGCAGAGAGGATTTCATCATTTGTTGATTGGAAAAATACTTTTTAACGATCTTTTAAGCACTCTGTTGGCCAGTTACACATTTTAAATTGCCTTAGTTTTAATCATCCTATGCTCTTTTATTTTATTTTTAAAGTCGATTGGAAGATAAGCTTTCAAAGACTGCTGTGACTGCCAAAGCAGCTGACCTTCCTACATATCCTTCTCTTTTTTTTCTTTTTTGTATTCATGAACCCACAACACAATCCACAAATCCCTGAAAAAGTACTCAGTGTCCCCTTCCTATTATAGTTCAGTAGAACCAGGGGCCTTCCTTAAAAGTGGATCCCTAAAAATCCTTGCTTACAGGGGACTTCTGCTACAGAATAAGTCAAAACAGTTTTCATAAACGAGAGGAAGCCCTAAACACAGTCTCTGCATACAGTAACTTCAAACTTCATACTCCAACTTATTTAAAGTTCTGACATGTGTCAGAGCCAAAGGCTACTTGTACAAGACAATTTGTACAAGCAAAAATCACATTCGTACAAGTTGAAAAGTAAGTTCCTTTCTCCTTGTACAAAAAATGGTCTGTCAGTTTCTTTATAGCATTTGAGCAATAGTTCTTGGTATTTAAACAAACAGTATATTTTTAAGAAGTTACAATGGCATTGATCATGGCATTCTTATATCTGCTCTATACAAAGCTTCCTGATTCCTGAAGCTGTGATCAGGAATAATGTTGAAAATTTTATCACAATTTGTCTGCTGGTACCTTTCCATGTTTTCCTGTATCCAGGTATGTCCCTGTATACATAGAGATTGTATCCTGCTTCTGTTTTTCTATAAAAAAGTGTTCACAAAAGTATAAATCCTCTTTTGATATTTTTATAAAAAACTGCTTTAATCATCTGAGCATGGAAGCATATATTATTGCAACTTCTTCGACAGTTCCAAAAGACAAATTTTTGCAGCATTTTTTGTAGATTTGCAAGCATGGCCTGCATATCCTGAGGGACAGGTCAATTCAACCTCAGTGACAGTATTTTACTGATATAGCTGTACTGTCATTCACTGTATACTAGATAGCTCTACTTCTAAATGAGATATTTAGATATTGATGAATTTTGAAAAAATCATTTCCCATACTCAACTAAATTACAAGAAAATTTCTAAAAGAAACAAAATAAAATCAGATTAAAACAGGAACAGGGAAACATGTTGGTCACTCAAAGATAAATACTGCATATCAATGGAGATGTGAAAGCAACATCAATGAGTTTAAATGTTGTTGTATGTTTGGATAGTGAATGGATAGAAAACTTTGCTGGGAATACCTGACAAAACCAAAAATTCTTCATTCTAAAACCTAAATATTTCCAAAATGTCCCTTCTGCTGTTGAATTCTGACTTGCAATGAACCTTCTATCTTTTTAGAGTACTCGTTAAAACAAAACATCACCCTGTCTTTCTCATGACCTTGATACATACCTTTTTATGTCATTAACTCAGATCATTCTCATTTTTACTAAGCATTTTTACTTCACATTTTAAGTGAAGAAGGTCATGGAGCATGCTTAACAACGGTCAGTGCTGCTTTGATATTGATAGACAAGAGCATGAAAGCAAAAACTGGAGTAGTGCATGTATGCCAGCAGCAATGGGTTAACCGGTCAAAAAAACCTGAAGAAAGACTATCCTGAGGACGCAGTAGGTTCATGTCTTCACCATGTGTGTGCTTCTCTACACACAAGCCCACAGATTAGAAAAAAAATACATCTTAAGCATGTGTAAAAACAAATACTTATGAACATATTGTACTGAAAGTCATGGAATGTAAGTTGCAAATAAGATATAAGGAAGAAATTCAAATTTGTCCTATGGTTATAGTTCTGGTGTAGCTGCGTATAAGGGCCATGGGCACATCTGGTGCACTTACCAATTCTCTGAGTTGTTCAGGTGCTCCCTTCCCAGTGAGGCTCTGTACAGGAGAGACAATGGGCTGACTGGAGATGACAGACAAAGTTGAGACAAGAAGGTTACCTGAGCTTGTAGCAGCCTTCACTGCAAAAGCATATTGCAGGAGCTGTCCAGGTGGGAGCAGTTCCAGAGTAACTCCAGCAGCCTCCCTTGGGCCTCAATGCTATTTATTTGTGTGTTTGTGTTGACTAACACCCTGGGTGGAGAGCCTGGGAAGCCCAGGGGTTGCCCCAGGGAATCTTGCTGCAGAACTGTCCAGGCTGCATCCAGATGAGTCCCTGTGAATAACCAGCAGAAAAGGTTCCCGTGAATGTAGGAATGGTTGCATATAGACAGCTTTTGGTACATGCTTCTGATACTTGGGAGGTATCTTGTACATAATTTAAGGCAATCAACTCTATGCAAAGACCCAAATAAATTGGCTGGTTTGGGGTTTTTTTTGACAATCTGTCTATGAGTGTTTGTGCAACAATATGTAATGAACACCATAATTGCTGGCTCACAGTGAAGCACATAGCCAAGCATACAAAAATAAAAATATTTAGAGAGAAAAAAATCTTAATTTCTTTCTGTTCTCTGATTGAGTAATTTTGTCTCTTATTTATTATACCAAGAAAGAAAGAAGAAATCTGAAGATATGTTGAAGGAATCTATAGGATCACCCAGCGATCGCTATGGATGTAGTGTGAATGAATGAAATTATTTCTTACAATCTCCAGTATGAAAAGAAAAAAAAAGTGAAATGACATTAGCTTCCAGTAGAGTTTGGAGAACAGCATTTAGATTACCTCCAGGCTATCGCTTCACTGGGGAAATGGGGAGTGCCCAAACTCCTTCTGATTCTACCTGCTTAAGATTCAGAGGATTACCAAGAATTATCAAGTTCAAACACTATTCTGTAAATAATTTTGCTTGACTACAGTTTTGATATAGGTATAGCCAAGTCTGAAATATTTATCTCACATTTTACAAATTCTTTAAGTAGAGTTTGGCCTGCTTTTTAGAAAAAAAATACATCTTACCAGGTGGCATGTTTTTTGCTTATTATTTCAGAATAAGAAGAGTCACAGAACATATTCTAGACAGCCATTCAACTGACTAAGGTAAAGGAACAGCAGTAAGTATACTGAAAGCTGGAACATTTCTTAGGAATGCATATCAAACTAATTAGCAAAAAGCGTACAAGTTTTAAAATCAAGAAAACTCAGTGAGTCCATGGCACAAATGCCTGCTTTGTTTCACTTAACATCCAGTTGAAAAACAACACTAAAATCCCAATAAAGTGGGTGTACTTGGACATGATTTTTTATTTCTGGATGGAATTCATGGAATACATGTATCCTTGTGCCTTTCCACACCTCTCCCAGCCTCTTCCCAATAAAACAAATGTCCCTTGAGGTAGCCGTTTTAATTCTTAGCCAATGATACTGTATTACATTGATATTTAATAGTGATATTTTAGCTTCCTGTTAATTAGGACAGCTAAATATTTACTGGATTACAGCAAGAGGAAATATATAAAAATTAATATCCCAGAACAAACAATGTTAATCCATTCCAAACAGATAATGGACAGTTTTATTGTTTCTTTTCAGGCTCCATGCATGTACAGAACACTTCAGAGGGGGTTTTCTCTGTGTTAGCAGTGCCGTCTAATGAGTCACATTTCCTCTGCTGAGAACACTCATTCTCTTTCCATGCAGAGCTGAAGGCAGTGTCTCCCACAGGGGCTAGTAAAAATGTTGGCAGAATTATGATGTGCATTTTGTACATATCAGTTCACAGAACCGGAAAGATGCACCCCTGAGATCAGCTTGTATTTTTCTGCAATCCACTCCAAGCTTCAAGAAAGTCCTGCTATCTCTCCATTTCTTCTCCATCTCTCCCCTTGGTAATGACTTCATGGACACATAAGTGTTCTTAGTCCCTATAATTATGAATTAATGCCACTTCTTAATACAATTCATTGGCATTATTCCTGTGGTCTTTACTAATGACAGATGAATGCAAAGGCCAAACTTTAAGACTATGGTTAGGCACTGCAGGAATTAGTTATTTTTCCCTTTGCCCAATCATTAAGATCAGTGAAGAACAACATATATGACAGCAGAAAACTGTGCAAATGGTAGACAACAAAGTGGTTGAACTATCACAAGGGAAGGTTTTTTCCCCATACCAATTTCCCCATACCAAATGAAACAAAAGGGAGCAATACATGAAAAGGAACCTTTGGGGCATTACTCCAAAATCTGTCACCAGAGTGAACATCTGTCACTAGCCTGCTGCCATGGCTAGGAATTGAAAGCACAATAGTATCATGTGGCTGGTCTTATCAGTTGCTTGGAAGAGAAATAATAGTTGCCAGGGCACTTTATTTTGTGTATACCAGTGAGGCTGCTTCTGATGAGTGGATGTCAGAGAAACCACCCTCTGTTTTTTTCCTTTTCTTGTAAGAAAATAAGTATAATTTTTAAGAGAAGGTACAGCATTTGGTGCAGATTGAAATATAGATGAGAAGTTTTGTGATTTGTTTTATAAAAAGCTACAAAGTAGGTTTCCAGAAGGAAAGGTAATATCTAAATAGACAACAATGAGACAGTAGAATAATGTATTTGTAATAACTGCAAAAGATCGTATGGTGTCTCTTTATGGAGCTAAGCCAAGATTACCTGTTAGGATTTTGAGAAAAGTCTTCCAATATGCCACAGGTTTTTAAAGCCTTTTCTTTTTTTAATGTCTAGAACCCCTCAAGGGTATGTTTGTTCATCAGAAATAAAATCTACAAAAGACAGAATATGCCTTTAATTGTGTTGAAAAGTAGTTCTGTATTCAATCTATAGCATTTTAGTTTTCATAAAGCACTATTTACGTGGTAGGGAACAATTTAATAATTGCTGAGACTATCAGGATTCAGTCTTAAATAGTTCATGGAATCTGAAATATTATTGCAAATTTTGTATACTTTATGGTCTGACAATCAATTACTGAATAATTAAGAGGAGAGTCCAGATTATAGAAGATGTAATGGTTGTATCACATGTTTCCAAGAAAAAAAAAAAAAACTATTTAACATTTTGGAAAAAAGCGATGAAACCAATTTCAGGAATTAAATGTTGTCTTCATCAAAATGATGCATTACAACTAGCTGCATGAACACAATGAATTATGTATGTGTTTATAAATCTCAGTGCAAGGTGTAATATAGATGATGAAGTCAACACACAGAACAATGAATCTTTCCAATGAAAAAATGGTGTCAAACCTCTTAAAATAAAGTTTTAAAATTCAAAACATTTTAAATCTTTTTTTTTAATACTAGTCTACCTGCCATCCACAACTCATTATAGCAGAATATGGTACATCACTGGTTTTGAAGGTAAGCACACCTCTTTCTTCCTCATGTCACATACTATTATTTCAGTACTATTGAAAGCTGAAGGGCTGCAAAATTAAACGAGGAATACAGTAAAACCTTGTATGTTTTAAAGAGAAGTTTGGATTCTTTCACTGTAACTTCATGGTGATCTTTGGCCTACAAATCTAACTCCACAAAAGGCTTACTGTCTCTGAGAGGTTTAATGTAAAGATTATAGACATCTTCTTCAGTTAACCACCCTGCGATAGGACCCTAGGTCTTCTGTACCGCACAGAATAATGCGATCAAGACAGGGCTGTTGAAAGGGAGGTATCTGTCACTTGGAACTCCTACCTCCATCTGGGAGGTGGTAGAACATGGCTTGTTTCTTCTCCAGTTTTACTTGGGGAGACAATGACCATGACCAAACAGAACAGAGAAATTTTCCTCCATACACTTGTGCTGAGCTGTGCATTATCAGAAAGTAGATTTCTTGAATTTAAGAACTCAGTGAGCTGGACTTTCAGTACAGGCTGCATGTGGTTAAGTGAAAGAAACTTCTGGGCAGTTTGTTTTATATGTGTGGCAATTATGACTTGCTTGCAGCAGCCTTGTTTTGAAAACAGCCCCTCAGCCACAACAGGAAAGTTTTGCCTTCTGTACTAGTTAACAATATGATAACATGCATATCTGTGATAACATTATATTTCCTGTAGATTTTGCGAATGTAAGGATCTTATTCAAGTTAATGACATTATTTCCCTTTCTTTCACTGGGAACTGAACAGCTTTCTAAAGCCCTTTAGTCTGTAGGACTGGAGAATTTTGACACATGTATAGCCATGCATGCATGCATGCATGCATAATCATTTAATTAGAATAAAAGAATCAGTTTGAGTTAAGTTTGTACTAAGAGAAGTAATTAATTGTTAAAATTTTATACATAATATGAATTGCTTTGTTTAGAGGGATTTTTAAGCCCTGAAAGTAAACAGTAGACAAAAATCAAAGTGAAGCTCCTGAGCCAGTCTATTCATAAATTTTTTTCCAAAGAAGTTATAATTTACTTCAGCAAAGTAGTGAATATGTTTGTTTTTATATTACCATAAATAACATCTACTCTGTTTGTGAAATTTTCTTTGTACTAGTAATAGAAATAGTCTGCACTACTAAACTTCACTAATATAAGTCCAGCAACAACAGACTTCAGAAGAAGAGTGCTTTGGCTGACACATTATTACAGACTTTTAATGGTCTCCTGAAACACATGTATTATTCTTAATAATTTTAAATTAAGGTTTGATATTGAAGGAATTTCCAGGAGTAAGATTGAAACCACTGTTTTATACTTTGCTGAAAATCTGAGATGTGGTCCCTTTTCACTTTTTTTTTTTTTTTTGGTAGGCTATTCCTCTGTAAAAATGGAGATCTTAAACTTTAAAATCTCTTAATGAGGTGAGTAGTAAAAACTACCTATTCAAGGTTTCAAGGGTGAATATGCATGCAAACTATACTTCTGCAGAAGTTGATAAAAAAAGATTCAGTTTATAGCAGGGGCTTGAAAAATGACTAGAAGTCCAAAGCAGTGGTTTGAGCTATTCAGATTTTAAAAATGTTTAGTCATAAGAGAACACCATTTAAAATGGTCTAAAGTGAATAAAAAATGCAATTTGTAGCATTTATGTCCCATGGTAATTAAGTATCAAAAGTAATGATAAGACATAGGCTGTATTTCTAATAGAACATAGTGTATCAGCATATATCTGTGTTTAGTAGATACACCAGCATGTGGCTTTTGCTATGTAGTGGATGAATAAGCTATGTACTTCACAGGGTTGATAAACGGATTGTGTACTGCATTTAACAAATTAATGTTTTAAGTAACACTTTCTGTTTTTTCAGAGCTAAGTTACATCATGGTATAACCACAAACAAAAATCAGAACTTTATTTATCTGTTTATTTATCAGGTTTGGGGAGGTTAATTATAAGAACACAATGTATTGATATATAATGAATTGCTTCTTTTGTGTTTTGGCAGATTATTCCATTTTAAAAATTATCAAATGGTCTGGTTTTAAACTTGGTTAAAAAAACCCAACCAACAAACCAAACAAAAAAACCCAGCCTTCATGGGTGAAACCTTGTCTTCCAAGTTTAAATACAGAGTGAAGTTTTACAGCTGAATCATAAAGCCATAAAAATAGGTGGGTTATAACGGAATTAGTGACATAGCCTTAATATTTCAGTACTAGCAAGTATAGGTACAATATAAAACAACATCAGTGTAATAAAAACACTGGTCGTGTAATATCAGTGTGTCGGACACACTATGTGCCACTGGAGAAAACAAACAAATAAAAAAAACCCAAAACACCCAACTCCTAAGAAAAAAAACCTTAATATTTTGGGGTTTGTTCTTAATGAGAGGGAAGGAATATTATCCTCTATATAATGGGGAAAAGATGGGGAAAAAGTTACAAACAGAAGCATAAAATTATTAATATATATATATATTTCAGTCATTCTTCCCTCATTGGTTAATAAGAATTGTGGCTGATGCAGACCTCTGGTGTTAAAAGTAGTTGTGTAAAGATTTTCTTAAAGGGACATCTTGGGATCCAGGTTGAAACACTGGAATAAGATATTTGTTATAAAATATAGCTTAAAAAATATTTTCAAAGGTTTTCCATTCAATCTCTTGATGTTCTTGTCAAATGGAATCAGATCAGAGCTAACAATAAGAAGCAAGCTGGGTTTAATGATGCAGAGCACACAGCAAAAAAGAAAAAAAAAAATGCATGCTTTCCTTATTTTTGTTCCAATTTTATGTCATTATTATTTTATATTACAGACAAATATTAACTCAAGTTTGCTGGGTGTTTTGATGTGCATATTTCCCCAAAAGGAATACAGTAAGCACCAGTTTCCTCAAGACAGAATAATGGCTTCAGAAAATCAGGTATCTAAACAATGGGTTTGTTGTCTTTCAGTATGTTTTCCTTTCAATTTATTTTTCTGCTCCTCTAGTCTTTCAGAAACACTGATACTGCCTAATGATCTGCTTAAAAGAAACAAAACCAAACCCAATTTCATTGATCTTCCGATTCCACAAAACCTTTTTCATTTGAGGATCTTATACTCTCTTATAGTCTTATATAAATATATAGATTACTAAAATTAATAATGTTTTCCACAGGGATTCTGAATTCTTTGTTAAAATTTAGAGCCTTTACACCATTGAATGTTTTATGTGAGAAGCAAGCAATATCTCATAATTTCCTAACTTACATAGAAAAGCTAATTTTTCCCTTGATGTCGTATACCTGAGTATACACTTTTTCAGTAACTTGACAAATTAAATGACTAGAAAGTCTGACTGCAGGAAATTCCTTGGCTGTTGTATGGAGAAATTCCATACCATGTTTCTATTGCACAGGCAGAATGTGACACATCAGAAATGTCAGCAGAGAATTTATAACAGTAAGAGAAAAAGTGGATAGAAGAGAACTGTTTCTGCATTAGTATCAAAGTGGACTTTCAGAATGATCCAGGCGGACAGCCCAGGATCTGTATGAGAAATGTAGAAGATTTATTTCCACAGCAGTGCTTTTTTTTTTTTTAAAGTTATTTTGTTTTTTTAACCTTGAAAAAAGGTTGTCTTGTATTTTGTCTAAACTTTGGCTGAAAGGGCTGAAAATGTTTATGTGAGTCCCTGGGACTTAGTGATCAGAGAATTGAACCATATAATGTTCTCATATGCACTAACATTGTCAGACAAATCCTTCACAATGGAGGAGTCCAAAATGGACTAACAGAAGGCTTGTGGGTGGAAACATTTCCCATTTAAACACACCTATGAAAATTATAGTAAAGATAAATTAGTTTAGTATGGAAGTACAGAGGAAACCACATCTATCTAGAGAGGTCTGCTCAGTGACCTTTGGACCTGAGGAAAGATAAATTAAATTAATTTGAAGAATTCTTTCAGAAGAACAGAAGAAAATAAAGGAAATACGTAGACTGTAATGACTGTTTTAATATTTAATGCTATTAAATATTATGACTACCTTTTAATTGCACATTAGGGTTAAAGTTTTAAGTAAGATATATTTGGGTGTTAATAATATGATACTACTACACTTACTATAATAAAAGGAACCCCTGAATACTGAGTTGTTATTTCTTGGACTTATTTTAACAGATTTCTGTTTAATAATGTGTTGGCTACACACATACATGCGCACACACACATCTTCATATATATGTGTTTGTATGTATGTATGGTTAAATATAGGTTATGGATTGTTGTATAACAGTTACAGTTGATGAGACACATCTTGAATGTTTTGCCCATTTTGAACAGAATTTTCTGGAAAAAAACCAAACAAACTGGAGGTTAGAGGAAGAAAGCAATGGAAAATGGCAGGGAAAGACGGCATGTTGAAGAAACTTGTTTTGATCTAACCAAAACCAAGAAAATAGGTTAATCTGCTACATTAACTTTAGAAAAACAAGTTATATTATCAAAATTCAGTCAGTAAAAATATTTACACTAGTTTCTTCAGATAAAAAGTAAATTACACCATTGCAATCTTTCTGAATTTCCATTCAGAACAAGAATAGTTAGATCTCTTCAAACGGAAGTGTAATTTTCATCCAGCCTCACTCTCTTTCTTGTCATGGCTAAATTCGGCAATGGAAAAAGCATATTCCCAATTTATTTTTAGGGGCCTAATTTTAATTATTAAGATCATATTTTGCCTCATAGACATGCAAAACTTTGTTGTAATGTTTATGAGGATGAGACACATTCTTAGAGAAAGTTAGCAAATAGAGATTTATCAAGTTTAACAAAAAAAGATGCAATGTCATAACTGCTGTAAATTGATCACCTTTAAGAGTAAAGGTGCTTGATAAATTTAAAGGGGTTGAAAGTTTTTCCTTTTCTTTTTCCCCTAAAGACCTACTATGAAGATATTTATGTAAGAGGTCAGGTCTGTCCAAGAAGACAGTTACAATGCTAGGTACTTATATGGTCAATTTGTCTCTATTGATAGTCTTCACATTTATTTCCAAAGAATAACATTGACATTTTGATTACAGAAAGCAAAATCAAGTATTAGAATACATTACTGTTAATAATTTTGTCAATGTGAAGAGCTTTTAAGCTTTTTTTTTTTTTTTTTTTTTTTTTTTAACAAATACTCCATAGACAAGATCACAGAAAATTGTTGGTTGGTCATCTGGAGATAATTTCCCCTTCCGAGTAGGTAACATATATCTCTTCTTCCTCTCCACTATGAAATTACTCTCCAATAGATCTTTCACTTTAAGTCTGTCAGACATAAAACTATCAACACATTTGTATAGACCTATTTACAACTGCTATCTATTTTGACTGCATCTTTACAAGCTTCAGATATGTCAGCTTCACCATGCTCTTTGTCACTGAAATCTTTAGTCAGGTAATTACTTTAGTCAAGTAATCTTCAACTTCTTCATATTTCCCAACCCTCATATAATGGTTCTTGAGCTTTTTTTTTTCCCTCTAACAAAATTTTATCTGTGTCAGACTTACCATTTCCCTGACAACTGTAGCTTCCAGTTCATTCAAATTATGACAATTAAAGAAATTTTATCTTTCAACAAAGTTCAGCTCTGATTCAAATCTCTTTACAGACTTCAGCTAATTACATACTTGGTCCAAAGTTTTTTACCTCATCTTCAAAACAGTTTTCTGAAGCTGGAGTTATATACCATCAAACTCACTGCGCTGAAGCTGTTTTGATGTCACCCATTTTTTCTGCTTGTATCTCACGTACCTGATTGTTTTCAATGCTAGCCAAGATTTCACCTTCCTCAGCAGCATATCACAGCATAAAAAATCCCAGTTCTCTACATCTCAGTGATTTTATGCAGAGACTTATGTATTCTAGAAATGTTTAAGAAGTAGGGTTTTGCTGCAGTCTACCACTGACTTCAGAAAAGCTAGTGTCTCATTCATATTTTTTTAAAAATATATTATCATATTTTATTTTGAACTGTAGTATTTAGAGTGTCTTAATAACATTTTTGAAAATGGTAGTGTTGAAAACATTTAGGTTCTATGTCTGTCCTGATCATACTTCTCCTGTCCCAAAGTTTTGTTTTCATTCTTAAGTATAAGTGAGCAAAAATCACCTCATTTTTCTACTATTTCTATTGCTGATCTCTCTAAAATCACACTGAACCATATTAAGACCACAGCAACGTTACCCACATATATACTTATCATATATGTGTTTAGACATAGTACTTCAAGAAATAAAACCTAAAAATACTCTGGCAGTTGTCATTTTAAGGAGCTGTAATGAGTGGGAAATACCAAATCTTTCTGTTTATATCTTGTAATATCACAGGATTCTTTTGGTCAAATACTATTTACAGGTCTGATTAGCAATAGGATCAGATTTCAAGATGTGTTACTTACTGTAATAGTTTCACAATGTTGTCTCTTCCCTGTAATGCTTTTTTTAATGTAAATTATATTTTATAAGCAATATGTTCATTTCATGATGTATTTACACTATTGCTTTCCTATCAGTCTTTTTATAGCTTTCATGATACAGGCTAGAATATTTAAAATGGTCACAAATCTTTGTAGTAGCTGACAACATGGACGATATTTTGCTACCTTTCAATGACTGACATAAATGCAATAACCTATGAGATTACAAGAGAATTAAAATAGAGGACTGGACGAGAATACTGTAAGAGGCTACTTAATGTACTAAAATGAGACTGCCTCAAGTCCATTATGCATGCTACTCTAAATTTCTGTTAGATGCCATCTAAATGGCAATGAATTTAGAAATGTCAGATTTATTTCGTACTGACTTTTCATTCTAACCCTGAGGACAAAATGCCTCTTTTGTGACCCTGGGTAAATAAGAATTGCAGTAATCAATTCTTGAATATTCATTATGTCAAACTACAAGTAATTATTTCTGCATGCTTATTCTAAATTAATAGTGATGCCAAAGAAGAACTAGCAAAATAGCAAAATAAACTGAAAACAGGATCTGAAATTGGCTTAGTGGGAATGTTTGAGATAAAATAAATGTTGATTTACAGAATCAGTTGTCTCTAGGGCATATGGAATATCTTGCAAGAGTAGTGCATGCATCTGAAGATTGTAACTCTTTTATGCTGGATTCTTTAACATTCAGAAATGAATAGGAATCATGCTCATTCCATATAAAATAAAAATGGTTCTGTGCCAATGAGGTGTATTATTCTAATTCACTATTCATTCAAAATGCTGATAAAAACTATAAGCCCAGAGGATTGAAAGAGCTCAAGAAATTGATATTTGTAAAAAGAAAATGAAGGTGAAGATAAAGAAAGAAACTCATTTTTGCTTGTAGTTGAGCAACAAATCACACTGCTTTCAAATGAACCTAGGAGAACAAGGTGGTTGCACCTTCAAGAGATAAATGTGGATTTCAGATGCTTCCTGAAATCACATTCACCATGCAAACCACTTTCCCTATTATATAACAAAGAATTCAAATTTGCTTTTATTATCCCAGGGCATTGCTGCTGAGACCTCTGTTTAGTCGACTACCCTTTCGTATATAAATACAGTTGTACTGTGTATGCACATTTAAAGAAGAGTTTGGGTAGTTTAGTACTTGGCATAGGCACTTCTACCATAAAATTAATACGATTCCTATATTGCTTAAAGGATAAACCATGACAGTTTATGTTATTGTGAATGATGAAATGACAGTTTGCCAAGTTCTGCTTTCAGTACATTAGTGTAAAACTAATAATAAATGCATTAAATTCTCCATGGAATTTGACTGGGATTTAAGGCCAGCACACAGTACTATTACCTGAAGACAATCCCTTCCAGTTCAATTCAGCAAGTTAACATTTCTGTTACAACCCTAGTTTTCTACTAAATGAACATCTGGGCTCTTGTACATTTTGTGTGGACAGTTCTTGTCCAATCACAGATCAAGCATCCAGTCATATAGCTATTTTTGTACATCTGTAATTTTCAAAATAAAGATTTCAATGACACTATAATTTTGGACAGGGATAAAAAATTTTATGGAAAATTCTGGAAGTAGGAAGTCATCCAATAGGTGATGTAGATATGCACTTCCAAGATGAAAATACATGGGTTTTTTCCCTATGTGCTTAAGAGGGTTGATTAATTTGGTAGGTGAGCTGGTGAACTAGGACGAATTATTTCCTGATCTTAAAGACTTCTTACAATTTTCAGTCATACGTCCCATTTTCTAGTTACTCATGTTAATTTTCTTCTAGTGGGAATTCCATTTTCCTTAAAAAGATTGCTTCTGAATTACAGCTATGTGAGTTGGGAAAAAAAAAAATTCTTTATAGATATAGGGAGGGATTTATCTGAATGTATAGGTCTCTGATTCTGTCTTAATGCAAAAGATAGACCAATAAAGATGAAATTGGACTTGTGTTTCACTTTTATGTAACTTCCTAATAAATAACAAGTACAAAGTTTCAGTAGTTTTCCCTTGAATGTCTTGTACCTAGGCATCAACATGAGGTCACCACTTACTTGACACCTGAATTTATTTTAGGTTTTCTTTGCTCAAACAGAATTTGTTGCTCAGGATTTGAGCCAAAGACAGCCTTCTGTCTTTAAAGGATGAGAAAGTACAAGCTTTTTTTTTTTTTTTGTATGTGAAAAAAAAATGCAAGTGTTCTGTGGTAACCTCTGATTTTATAACTAAGTAACATTTGGAGTTTGGGCTGTTTTCTGGTCCAACTGATGCTTACAAAGTGAAGAGAATAGATGCTAGAGGCATGTGATTGGAGGAATGTCTGCATAATTTTTCTGTGCATCAGATACAGAAATTTAAAAATGTTTGCTCTGTCAGTTTGCAGCTGATTATAAACCTGAGATATGGTATGCTACACAAGTTTTAAAATACACTATTTCTCTAAAAAGAATTGTTTTCAGGTTTCCTGCATAATATTGTTGTCTTCCAAAGTACAGGCCTTTGTGCAAATTTTTGTAAACCTAGAACATTAGAACATCTTCAAAGAAGTTGCAGCATCAGTTGAATGTGTGCTGTGTGTGAAATTACTCCCTATATCTCACTAGAATCCCTGAGACAAACCTGAGACAATTATAGATGGAAAGGTGGCTATTCTAGAATGGTAAATTTGTATATCTTATTTTTAATTGCATAAGGAAATAGTTTGTTTTTTTTTTTATTCTCAGTTTGAGTTGGGGTTTTTTTGTTTGCTGGGAGAGTTTTACTGGAAAAGAAAATAACTAGGCTGAAGCATGTGCTACTGAGAAATAGCTTTGGTATTTTAGAATTTCTAGATTCCTTCTGTCAACAGCTAAACTAAAATGTATATATTACAAATCTCAGATAAGTAAAAGAGTTCAGAAATTCTACTCACATTATTCTATTCCCATTTTTAGCTATTAAATAGTAGCCATCAGTTCAAAACACTATTTAAAAACATTCTGGAAAAATATGAAAGATATATTACCATCTCTTAAACAGGATTTCTTTTCTCAATCAGTAACTTATTTCTCCACAAAGTATTAAATGGAAATAAAGGCTGAAAGTGAACACAGGAAAATGTAGCAATGGGAGAAAGATATGTTTTGGGAATGACAAGATTATTAAATACTTAGAGAAATGTTTTGTTTGTATTTAACATAACTGAAAAGTCAAACACATTTCCACCTTTATAGCTATTCACAGATACCTATTACTTCTACTAGATAAAAGAGAAGGTTGTAACTTAGAAAAACAAAATAAATCAGTCCCTCAATTCCTTATTCAAGTCTGAACTGGGAGATTTGAATGAGCACGAACATATCCATTTATTTGGATCCATGTTTTCTATTATTTGTTATAAGCTTTCCTGATAAATTCGAAGTTTGGTCCTGATCACACACACACTCCACTTCTTTTGTTCAATTCTGCAGCTATTTGACTTTTCTTAATCTTGATCTCTTCTGCCCTTGCCTGTCACGTGAATTTGTACTGCTTATTGTCAAGAGTCAGGCTTTGTTTGAATCTTATCTCTCTCCCTCTCCCTGCCTTGTTCCCATGCCACATGTTCCAGCCACATCATCTGTTGTCTCATATCTTTTATTCTTCAAGTTTCTTCTTCCTTTTTGCATCTGCAAATCTTTAATTCAATTTTGTTATAATTCTTCTGCAACATAATAGCAGGGACTGTGTAAACCCCACACAAACCTACATCTGAATGTCAGCTGATATAGTGTTAATTTTTTAAACTTTGTAACATTCCCTCTGTACCCTGGAGTGTTTTTGATGTTTCTCTTTAATTGTCTTCCTTCTATTTGCCTATCATGTTCTGATTAATAGATTGAGTGGCAGTGAACAGCTAAGTTACTATTTCACTGACTGACATAAAATTATCTCAGACCTCAAATAACAAAAAGCCTGCAGATTCTCAAGAGCTTCTGGCTGGGTCAACACTTTCCATAACTTTTCACCTATAAAATTCACTGAATTAATAACAGACATAAAAGTATTAAATATCTGATTACCTTATGGCATTTTATGCTGAAACACCTCAGATAAAAAGACTGTTTCAAATGGCAACAGCGGTAGGACTAAAGGCCTTTGTATCAACAGCAACCAATTTGTTTGTTTCTTTGTTTGTTTAAATGAATGGACACTGAAAGAACTAGAGGATGAGAATAAACAAATCAGAGGACTATGGTGTATTGATACTTAGGAAGCAAAGTAGAGATTTAGTAGATTTGCTTGAGATTGGGTGTGATATGGCCTTCATCCATTATATATGTTGAAGCTTGACCTCCTGAACATGGTTGAAAATTGTAAGAAGAATAAAATAGTAATACAAGATTAAAATTAGAATTCATTGTAAACTTTTGGGAGGACAGTTATGTGAAGATACTGTCACAGTTAAAGCAGGAACTAAATTAAGTTGCAGGAGCTGTATAAACGGGAAGTGAGTTCATCATCAAAGATGAAGCCAAAGGAATGTGGAAATGGGACAGTTGTAGTTCAGAATGTCCTAATTGCTCGGTGGGAGTATTTCTATTTCTGAGGCATTCATGTTAGAGAATATGAGGAAGAAAATTCCCATAGGAAGCCAACAAGAGAAGTAAAAAAACACAGGTGTATATACAGTAGAATACATTCTTCACAGATGTGGAACAAAAGTCATCTCAGTGTTTAAAATGATAATCAGATTACATCTACAAAGCTATTTATGTAGTAATGTGTGTGCTAGCAATGTCATACCCTGAAAGGAGCTAGAAATAAAAATGGATGGAAAACAAAGACACTTGCAAAGTTGGCAATTGCTAAAATGAAAAACACTGCTCTTTCTTTAAAAAAAGTTTAGCGTACTGATAAGTGTTTGGGTTCTCTTCCTGCTATTTCTGGAACAATAATCAGGACTTATTAAGCATATTTGTTTTCTCCTGAAAATGTCACATTTTCCTTTTAATTAGAATTGAACTGCACGAACAAAGAGACAGCTTCCTACATGCAGGACCAAATGTCAATGAAGCTCTGGAATTTATACAAACTGAGGATTCTCCAGTCCTTTATTTAATTCTTGCTGTTTAAAACTAGTTTTCACTAACCCACAGGTGACAGTCCCAGATCACTTTGGAGATCTACACTAGACAACTAGTTATGAGGAAAAGAAGCTTAGCCTTAGTTCTCCTTCACTATGACAGCACTTTGCTTAGCTTTAACACAGTGAAAGTGTCTCAAAGGACATTTGAAGGCCTCTTTCACTGAAAGGCCTGTTTAAAAAGGACCTTGGTATACAACAAAGATCAAGACCCTTGCCTTTGAAAAACTAATGCATTTTTACAGGCCATTTTATCTTACATATTGGAACTACACTTGTCTATTTAATTGCGACAATCACAACAAAACTACCTCAAAGAAAGGTCAAGGGGAGAGGTTGAAAACCAGATGGTTGCTTTGAAAGGTTTACTGTTTGGTTTCAGTCAGTCATATTTACTGGCATTCTACTGAGACATGAAAAATTTGTACAGATTACTCTGAAAATTTCATAGCTTCAAGTTTTACTCTTGTCAGCTGTAGGCTCTGCTATGTTAATTACAGCAAGATGAAGAGTAAAAATGAGTAGCAACATTACAAAAACCTAATGAAATAGAATATATGTACGCAGTTTACCTAGCATACTAACTACATGCTATAGATGTACGTTTTGAAATTAATGTTATGCAAGTGAATAAATAAATCTTGATCCTTTCTATTGAAAACCTCTTGTTCAGTAGAACCACTGATATTAATAGGTGAGTTAAAATTCTTTGCTATACTGAGCATTGCTAATGCTATGGCTGCAGGCCATAGTTAATCTCACCTCAATATTTTCTCTGGTGCTCTGATTTAAATGTAGCATAGAAGAGGAAATGGTAGTAAGTCTTAAGGATTAGGCCTTCTCAAGAGGAGAAATATCTGTGTTTCACAACCCTTGGACATGTCTATATGGAATCAGTGACTGGAAGCAACTTAATGTGATTAAACTGATCCTGTCAGGTCAAGCCAGTGCACCTTGTGATTCATTCCATCTGAGGGAAGAGGGATTAAAGGAGATCAGTAGCATGGTCTGAATGACAGGTGAGGGGGAAAATGTTGGCAGTCTGATGCTATGTTATCAGCCAGGTGAAGGAAAGTAAAGTTATATCAGGAGGAACAGTTGTGTTTAATTTTCACTACTGTAGCACACCCTGTTGCACCAACTATAAATTTTAAGAATATGGTGAGATAGAAGACAATTTGTCTAAAATATGATTTTTTTACATTTCAGAGGCAAAAAACCAAAATATTCAACGTTACCCTCACACTGACATTTCTGCTATATTCTGCTGCTATGGGTATGACTTGAACCCAACTGATTCTGAAGGGTTTACTGCTCACTTTTAAAATGCCATGTTGACTTCTGTGCTGATGGGCAAACTATGCAATTCTTCAGTTATTCTTAGCAGATAGCAGAGTGTAAATCAATAAAGCCCATCTTGGTTTTGGTTTTGGTTTTATAATCCAGTATAAAAATAGTAGAGGGGAAGGAAAAAAGAGATAGTATGCCATTGTGAAATGGCCATTACTTTCTACCGTCTTGGCATTGTTCTGATACTTAACATTACATTTATTTTGGCTCCTAAGGTTATTTTTCAAAGAAAGAGAAATAAAGCCTGCCAATCCTTATGAGACTTGCCTTGAGCAGTGCCAGAAGTAAGTTAGATCAAGAATGCAGTTGCTCACATTTACAGACCAGAATATATAAGACATTAAGAGTTTCACTGACAATTTCAAACCCATCTGCCCCTGCCTTAAATGACAGTATAATACATATATCTGAAATGTAACATATGGACAAACTGTATTATCTTTCTTACTCTTTATTACCGTATTTTTATAATGTATTCTAGAGTTTCTTGGAAACACAACTTTTAAGATTTTATTGGAATTCTCTGTTATTATTATTATCCAGTAATACCTTAGGACTACATCTTAACTGAATTATAATTCACTTTAACCTAAGGGAAAGACGATTTGCCAGGAGTTATAAACACAATTACATGCATATGTACACATGTGCATGTATATGTACATCAATATCTTCAGAATCCCACAGCTGCACATTGATGTGCACGTGTATACTCTTATGAGCAGACGGCACTATGCAGGTGATTTGAAACTTCAGCTTTTCCTTTGCTAAGCAAGAAAACCCTGTGCACAGCTTAGTATGTTTGAGGGAAGAAGTAGATAATGGCACATTTACATATAGATTCACCAGGTCAGCATACTTACTAGTGTTACTACAACTTCAGCAAAAGCAAGTTATCTTTTATGCCACCTGAGAATATGGATCACTATCAGGCTGAAGTCTGTGATGTTAATATAGGGACACATAAATAGGATTCCCAGTAACAAAATTAATTTCTGAAAGTATATTTGTCAAACTTAGTGTGCACATTAAATCCATATGTGACTATTCTGTGAGGCAGAATGGACTCAGAAACTTTTTTTCAGATATCTGAATCCCCTTTCAGAATCTTTGAGTCAGTCTGAAAAGTCTTACTTTTACAAGACCAACATAACTAATGGCAAATATAACATAGCTGGTAGCAAGATGCAGTAAAGCTTAATATAGTCTTTCTACCCCTGTGGAAGCAAATAATGCTAAATTGCCAGATTTCTCTGCATCTGTGAAGCTTCATTCTGAAGGTTGCATAGTAGAAGGATTATAGAGGCAGGAGTTAATCTGTTTGAAGAATAAGCAATTACAAATGCATTCATTTTTAGTGTATATTAAATAAAACAAATACAATGATTGTGGTGTGAACATTCATTAACTGTAGTTTTGTTTTGATATTTGTTATGAATATATTATAGATATGTGCATACAATTATCTGTAAAGATTTAATTACATGTTTGATAAACAGAAAATTTGCACTACAATTATTTGTCTAACTTTAGGATTAAATTAAATAAAGAATGATTTTCTGTGTTCATGACAATCATGTGTTCCATAATTAAACACTTATTTTAATCTTGAAATTAATGAGTAAAATAGCAAAAAAGAAAAAAAAAAGATACATAAAACAAACAAGCCCAGCTATCTGGAGACTTTTCCCACTACGAAGATACCAAATAATGTAATGAAGTACAGTACAGCAACAACCAACCTAGTGCAAAAATGCCTGTAAGAGAACTGGAAGTGGAACAGGTACTAAGTGGAATGCTGCATTACACTTAAAAGCCTTGCCAAAAAATAAAGACTCCTGTTGAGGGCAGTTCTATTCTAAGGATCAAGCCAATAAATTTTCTAGGCTTTGCATTGCAATTTGTGCATTTGGAGCTTGCATTGCTACTTGCTTTTGTGGCTTTGCACTCCACTGTGTTGGATATACGCATACCACAGTTTATATCAGAGCAAATAGTCTTGTTTGCTTGTGTTATAAAAGAAAACAACTGACATTGTCTCCATGTTTCTACTGTACTTGATGTATATTCAATGTATCACACTACAAATTCGGAGCTATGAACATTTCATGAGCCCTACTCAAACACACGCCCAAGCATTTGAAAGGGCTCCTATTAATGATTAGAATGGAACAGAATTTTAATTCTTCATTTCTAACTGTACCAAATATGCACAAAGAAAACACTTCTGTCACTGACATGTGCTTTGTAAGTCTTACCAGGCAAAACACTCCGTGGAAAGATCTAGTCTCCTATCCTGCACCCATCTGTGCACTATAATACTTTCTTACTGAATTGGTCAATTAATTATAGGTCACATGAGCAATTTTCTCTAACACATACACAGTTAATAAATAATAGCAGACAAATGATCACAAAGACAACCTTTACTGACAGAATTTTGATTTGTTTAATTAAAGAATGGTAGCCACACTGGACTGTCATGCTGATGCTGGTCAAATAAAGACAGAATTAATTTCTGACCCCTTTAGTGGGCCAAAGTCTTCAAGTCCATGGAATTGATTGGGAGAATATTTCTTCTTCATGATTTTTTAGACTTTTTATTGCTTCATTCAAGAGAAACTGCAAGCCAGGTGAAGTAAAATTTCCATACCTGCAAATCTGACCTGACTGGGATGAATATTCTACTTCATATAAATATCATAGGTGGACCTGTTGGACAGGAGAGGGCTATTCAGTTGCATGTAGTGAATGAACAGTGCAGAAAGATTAAAAAACTGAGCATGATGATGCCACAGTTGGTTTGTGAATTAACTGTTACTCAAGCATGAAACCAGGTGAATTCAGCTTACCTAGTTAAATTCATAGAATGATTTAGGTTGGTAAAGACCTTTAAGATCACCAAGTCCAACCGTAAACCTAACGTTGCCAAGTCAACCACTAAACCATGTCCCTAAACACCACATCTATACATCTTTTAAATACCTCCAGGAATGGTGACTCAACCACTTCCCTGGGCAGCCTGTTCCAATGCTTGACAATCCTTTTCATGAAGAAATTTTTCCTAATATCCAACCTCAACCTCCCCTGGCGCCACTTGGGGCCATTTCCTCTCGTCCTATCACCTGTTACTTGGGAAAAGAGACCGACACCCACCTCGCTACAACCTCCTTTCAGGTAGTTGTAGAGAATGATAGGGTCTCCCCTCAGCCTCCTTTTCTCCAAACTAAACAACCCCAGTTCCCTCAGCTGCTCCTCACAAGACTTGTTCTCAAGACCCTTCACCAGCTTCATTGTTCTTCCTTGGACACACTCCAGCACCTCAGTGTCTTTCTTGCAGTGAGGGGCCCAAAACTGAACACAGTATTCGAGGTGCGGCCTCACCAGTGCCGAGTAGAGCAACACGATCACTTCCCTAGTCCTGCTGGCCACACTATTTCTGATACAGGCCAGGATGCCATTGGCCTTCTTGGCCACCTGGGCACACTGCCGGCTCATGTTCAGCTGGCTATCAACCAATACCCCCAGGTCCTTTTCCACCAGGAAGCTTTCCGGCAACTCTTCCCTAAGCCATGATACTAACCTTTTTCTTCCAATAAGAAATTTACAATACCATGTCTGAATAGATTAGTCCAACTGTGACTGTATTCCAACTATGGATTTCTTGAACACAAAATGTATTAGCCAAAAATGTTTATGACATTTGGAACAATCAGGGTATGGCCTCACTGCTATGAGAGTGAGGAACAGAAGTCATTCCCCTTTCTTCACACATATGTTCTTCACTGACTTCAGAGTCAAAAGCAACTAATAGGGTTTGGGCAAGAACTTTGGAATCCTTTTTTTCCATTTATTGGTGTTGGATTAACATCAAAGATTATACTAACAAGAAAAAGCTCCCATTTTCTGGTCAGCAATCAAAAAAATAACAAGTATTCAGAGGAACCCAACTCCAAAGATATGTGCACAGCAGGCAATTTTAAAATAGGCCAGACTGACATGTGTTTTGTCACTTTGACAGAAACTAATCTGTATTAATATTTTCATATATATTGTACTTAGAAAGAATCACTGTGATTACCTCACCTGACCTCTCAGGTCATTCAGAAGACAAGACTTACTGATATTAATACTTACTTCATATTTAATAGATGTGCTTGAACTACTACATATTTCAGGGGAAAAAAAGAAAAAAAAAGAATATTGATTCATAAATTTTCAGTAATGGAGAATCTGTTAAAGTCTTGGTAAATTGTCCTAGTACTTAATTACTATCTAGCATGAAAATCTGTGTCCTGTTTCTGGTCTGAGTTCATGTAGCTTGAGCTTCCACCCATTGATTCTTCTCCCTTAGATTGAAGAACACCCCATTAATCAGATTTCTGTTCCTCGGTGGGCACCTATAGGCTGTGATTGTGTCACTTTTAACCTTTTCCTTGATAAGCTAAATAGAGTGAGTTCTTTTCAAGTCTGTCATTACCTGTATGACAAAAGGGGAAAAGAACAAGTTGCTGGTCATGAGTATAAATTAGAGGGCGGGAACTGGGGTTTTGAGGGAAAAAATATAGGGAATGTATAAATCTACACTGCCATCCATATAGACAATTAATTATAAAAATGTAAAAGGAATGCTACAAGCAAACAGTTTTGGAAGACTTACAATGTGCTTATTTCAACTCTTGAATAATGCTTTTGACTTTTCTTTGAACTTCTGAGTTTTTCAATATTATTTTGGGGAAAAAAAAGTGGAGTGCAGACACCACAACTGGACTCGGTATTCTAGCCATATCCATGTCAAAAACAGAGATATACTCATGACACAGAGCTAATAAAAATTCTACTCCAATTAGATTATGACCCCATAGAAAATGTTTCATTCATTCATTCACTGTCAAAGTTTTGGCCACAATGACACACATATCTAGCATATATTTCAGTTTAATAACTATGATTTTTTTTTTTAATTAGTGTTTCTTTGAATGATTCTCCGTCTTGTTAGCATGTGCTACATTTTTCTGCTTGACTAATTTACTTTACATCTGTCATATTGCAATTCAGCCAGTTTACAAGTGACTCTGTTGATCTTTACTGTTTAAGATTTAATGAATCGGTATTTGTTATGTACAAAATTTACCAGTAAAATTTTATTAATGCTTTCTTATTAGTGGTGGACCAAGAAGTAAATCCTACCAAGTCCTTCAAGATACACTGCTAACGAGATTTTACTCCATACAATATATACCAAGAGGATTTTGTATTGTTCAACTCACTGCATCAAAATGGAATGATTCAAAGTCAAAGGAAGAGATTATGTGTATCCCCCAAATTTGCAGTTGTATTCAAAGGAGATACTAAGTTGAAGTGATAAGACTTAGTTTTCATAAGTCCATGTTAATTGACATTAATTATATTAACTCCCCTTAATTCTTTTTTTAATCAAACCCTGTACCAGCTCCTCCATTATTTTCTTCAGGATCAATATCAGGCTGACAGGCCTATAATTAACCAGATCTATTACCTAGGTTAATTTACCCTTTCTAAATATTGACATAGCATTAGCTTTCCACTACTATTTAAGAATTTCCAGAGTCTTGCAAAACTTACTTAAAACTGGTATAAATAAGTGTGCCAATTTAAAAATATTTAATGTTAATGTCGTTTAACACGCTTTAGAGTTAGTAGCAGAATTAGAGTGTTTATCTCCGTTATCACATGAATACTGTATCTAGCTCTTCCTGAAGTACAGACATACTAACTGAACACTTTTGCCTTCTCTGAATTGTTGGTGGCAATGCCAGGATGTCCTTCTATAACAGTAGAGTATCATGCAGATGATTCCTAAGTGCGTGTCAACAAGAGATAAGTCAATGAAGACCAGAGACTCTTGCACTTAAACATGGCACGTTCATATGGCAAGAAGTAAAATGGTGTAAATTTACTCTATTGAGACTACAAGCCATGTAGTATTATTAAACTATCACTTTGCTTTACCTGGGCATTAGTAGTAAAAAATGGTGAGTAGTGAAATTAAAAACACAAGCTCAACATTTTGATAGTTCAGGCTGAGCAGTGAAAGGAAAATAAACCCTCTTCCTCTGAACTTGGAAGTAGGTATTTGCCAGCCATTGCCCTCCACCACTGAAGGTAAGGTTTATTAGGTATCAGATGTTCTATAGCGTTTCTGTATTCAGGCTGACTTGCGACTCAGCATATTGACACCAGTGGAATTTTTTTCTCTTAACATTGCAAGCAGTTGAGGGTTTGTTTTTTTTTAATTAGCTATTTGTTTTACTTATGAATTTCTACAGTTCAAATGTTCTTATCACTATCGATTTTCTCTTTCCTTCCCATCACTTGCTATATTGTAGAGTTTTGTTTTTGCTTTTTGATAGATGTTTTCATTTCAGTTTAAAAATTTTTTAAAAGATTTTTTTTATTACTTTTTAACTCATGGAATCTAGTACAGTTGTCATTCATTCATTCAGGTATTTATTGTCCTACCTGCTTCTGCAGAGAACAATTTCTAAGACTGGACATCTGACCTCTTTTTTGGTATCAGCTATGTTTATTAATAGGTTGGATTTCAAATATAGCACATCTAATCAAGTGATTTTTATTTCTGTGATCATACTGTCTTTAACTGTCACAACATCTGATATCAAATTCGCATATGTCTGAAACAATGATCTGTTAGAAAACTGACAAATACTTTTAGAAAAAGCAGCATCATTTTATAGATACCTTAACCAGTGCTTGCCATGTGTATTGTAACATGAAGGCAGTTATCCAACGTTGTTTACTTCAGACTTTTCAATGCCTCAGAATTAATTAGTACAACATTTGAGATAGAACACCACTCCTTCTCCACTTTTGTTCACTTAATCTATAACAGATTTATAACCATTGAATTTAACAGTCCAATAATGTGAATCCCACAAGTTTCAGTACTACCAATTAAGGCAAATTCATGCTCATAAACATGCAGTTCTAATTCTTCTTGTTTATCACCTACATTCTTGGCACAGGCATAGAGACAATTAAAATTTTCTTTCCTTCAAGCTTCTTAGTGCCTTGATTAATTTTATTCTTGACACCTTGATTTTATGTTAAGTGCTCTCTCCTTTGTTCACCTTTTGCTGTTAACTTAGTATCTCCTTCAGTAAGTCATTTAACTTACCTTCTAGTTGATTATTTTACTACTAAAGTATATGTCAGTGAGGCTTTTCTCACCAGTAAAGAGGGGTCAGCACACCATAAGACCAAGAATTCCTACTTGTTGGGACAGCAGGAGTTTAATAGAGCAAAAATGTAAATTGAAAACTATGATTGTAGTGAATTCTTTACAAGAAAAACTTGAACATTTAAAGAAAGTAACAAATTCCTAATTCCTATGTATAGCTAATTACACGTGCAAGAATTCTTATAATGCCTGGAGTTCATAGATACTACTACAGTAAGAAAGAAACAGAAGAGGTGATGCTGTACAGAATGCACTATTAATTCTAAACCAATACAGAATTCTGAAGTTGCATTTTCAATACAATCAATTCCATCAACCTTAATCTTCTACAGAACACAATTTACCTCAAAGATATAATGTATAGTGCCTTGAATCAGATGGTTCAGGTCTTCCTTGGAAGATGCTACTTTTCCAATTTAAAGAAAAAAAACATCCTTTAGTTTCCGTAGAAAAAAACTAGTTGTCAGTGTCTAGTTTCTATAATGTGAAATGTTTTAGTTGGACATGTAAGGAACACATTTATTTTTGTTGATTAGTAAGTATTTATCCTCACATTTAGGTATCCAGTTCAAATATTCACAAATACAAATTTTAGTGTTGATTTGTTAAAATCTTTTTCAATAACTGCTGTAAAATATTCTTTCTTGATAAATTTCTACAGGCATATTTGACCTCTGTGAATTTGAAAACAAATTCATCAAATACTTTTGAATAAATATGCATGGGATGTATTTTACAGTATCCACTCAAGTTATAAACTTTAATAAACTTACAAATAAATTCTTTTATTGTCTTGATTGGTATTGTCTTGCTATTTGCCAGGCACAAACTAATACTCTACTATTAAGAATCAAAAGCCACGTTTGCTATTCTTCCTTTGCTTGTTTTTCTGCCTTTCCCCACAGATGAACATACCAGCACAGCTGGGGGCAGACCTGAGCTCCCACTGCAGGGCAGGGCTGCAGCCCAGTTTGTACTCCCATTTTCTTGCACGTTTGGAAGCACCTTACAACATACAAAATGTCCAGCTTTGGCAGCATTCCAGTAACATCCATGTTGTCACAGCAGCTTTTTGTGTTAACAGGCAGGATTGACTTTCCAGCCATGAGGAAGGCCCATTTGCATTCATAGCTGTATTTGGCCTTCTGATGAAATCCGGTGCCAGAACATCCCTGACTGTGCGGCAGTGGAACTTCATTCTGTCACAGGCCCACCACTCCTATTTTTCCTTTCAAAACAACACAACTTTGAGCAGAAAATACAGGTTAGTGATCAGTTAATATATTAACGGAGCTTTGTAGCAGGTGAAAAATTCCTTGTATAAACTGACCTTAGTGGATACTGTAAACCAGTCTGATTATTGCATTCTTAGAGTGACTGTAATTAATGTAATCTCCAAAGCACTAAGATATTAATATTTCAGGTTGCAGGTTGTCTGTAACATTTGCTGCACAAGCTGGTGGTTTAATGTGCAGGCTGTGCCATAATTCACTGTTAATCTTTCAATACTGTATCTTTAAAGTGCCAGTTCTTAATAAATTGCAGCAGTAAAACCATAGGTTTGAACTTAGCTCTTGTTGAAAATTAGCAGTTAAAAAACAGCAGTAGCCTAATATAAAAATTTAAATTTAAAAAAAAAGTAGATACCATCTCTAATGGTAGCAATTACAAACAAGAGCAAGGTATTATTAACCAGGCCCAGATTTTGCCTGGTCTTTAACAAAGCTGACATATTGCATTCACTGTTTGATATAGATCTTCAAAATCTTAACCATTGCTCAGTGGAATTTAAAGAAACAGAGAACATAACGTTCTTGTTTCCTATTTGAGTATTATCAAAACTCTGAAGTGTCAAAGTCTTATAAAATGTCATGGCTATTTTTAAATAACCTTTCTTATATTTTTGCAAGGCACGAGGTGTAGGTCACTTCGTTAAATAATCTGTGCTATTAACCTTGAAGTACCTGACACAGGCCGAGCATAGTTCAAAAACTACAAAAGAGATTAACAGAAGGTACTGTATTTGTATTGAAAGGGATTTGAGCTGCAAATGAACCTTATATTCCTTGAGTTACACCTAGCCTGCTTAAAGGATTTGAAACTATGAAGAAATTTAATAAAAATCCTTCCTGTAAATATATTTTTTAAAAGTATAATGAACATAATGGCACTTGCTTTCAAAAAAGTGCCCTTGGCATTGAAAAATCTGAAAGCAAACTAGAATGTAGATTTAAGGGGATGAGAATAATATTACATTGCATTTGTTTATTTGTTTTTTTGGGGGAGTGCATTTTATATCTTGTATGCTACCATTTTTACACTGCTCTATCTAGGCTAGTTAATACATACTGGAGACTAATAGATATGGAAGTGATGTGCTTCACTACCTAGCTTATTGACAGGTACAATCAAATCCATTACTCTAATTAGTGATTATTGTGAATTAAAAAAATTCTTAATATTCATTTGCAGTTTTATGGACACTGCTTAGACATAAGGATCTGAACAGGTTTAATGTTTCATTGGGCTTACTTTAAGGAAACAAGATTGGTTTTCAGATAATTACAAAAATGTGATTCATTATATTGTTGAAATAATGGACACAAAATTACAGATTCTTACCAGTCTTGTCATTTAGCCATACATATCATAAACCTTTCCTGACTTTCCTGACTCACACTTAAGGACATTTTTTAAATTTGAAACTTAATATGCACCTTACAACATTTTTGCATTTCTCTTCTGAATGACTATACTTTGTACTCTGGAATTGATTCATTAGAAGGAGGAAGAGCTTCCAAAATGACACTTTAATGCATTTTGTTATGACTTAGTCAGCCTGTGATAGCCAGCTTCTTTCTTCCCATCCTCTACAAGAGTATTACAGCAATGGTGACCTCCAAAGAGGATATTCTTTTTTTCCCAAAGCTCAATCACATTCAGAAGTTTGTTCATCTGTTGGTAAATTATTCCCTTCCAGAACTTAGGCTGTCCTATGAAGTCATTAACCACATAAATGCATGTTTGTCATGCATGTATAGCTCAAAGCCTTCTTTGTCTCTTTCTTTAATAAATGAAGTAAATGTCATGCTTTCAGATACATTTCTTTCTCAGTAAATGTATATATGTTGTATCCATTCTGGTAGCATTTTAGTGTGCTTTCTGCTACTGTTGACATAGGTGTTTAGAAAAATGTACTATTTCAAAGACCTTAGAGTTTATGCCTTGTTTTCCAAGGCATTCTGACTATTTAGCTGTCTATCTTTCACACACAAGTGATTCCTTAAGGTAATTGTTCTCACACTTCTGTGGGGATTTTTTATGGCCCTGCTCCATAAAATTTCTTGGTATGAGTTTAGCTTTTGCTATATGGCTAGTCTTATTTTTATATGTTTAAAGTGAAGCATATGTTAAATGATACTGTTGATGGTTGAGGTTAATTACAGAAAGTAATTATTCAGTATTTATATTCTGAGCAACTGACTTCCCCTATGGAAAGTAATAGCTGTATCAATGGATCTGTTTTTATATATATAAATTTCATCTTTGATGCCAATACAGTTGCAATACAGATAACTTTGACCTAGTATGACTCATTTATTTTAAATTATTATCATTCTTTCATTAAAAATGAAAATGGGGAAAGAAGAAAGAAAGAAAGTAAATGTCACCATCTTCCTTCATTTTTTTTTTAATTATTTTATTTATTTTTGCCTTCAGAATAGAAATACTTTATTCTGTCATAAATATACAATGTGTGGAAGGACAGTTGTACAGGAAAGAAACAGCTGGGCAAGGAAGTGTGCTAAGATAAATGAAGAGTGTGTGACAGTTTGAAAATGCAGTGAAAATGTTGAATTCATCCAAATTTATGGTAATTACTGTTTCTGTGCTTGATGTATTGCAATCCATTGAAGAAATTAAGAAAATGCAAAACCTAAGCTGAAATTCTAACAGCTCATATCATGTATTAGAAGATTCAGTCCTGATTGTTTGTACTTTCCATTTCAATTTACAATTGCTAAAAGTATCCAATAACTATGTATTATGTATATACTTCTGTTAAGATTTATCCAAAAGCTACTTCAACAAATATAAATAATCAGCATTTTGCAAGTGAACGTTTGAGCTTTTATTAATAGAAGATGTTTGAAAATCATTAGCAAGGGAGGAGATAAATTTATGACTGGATAACAACTGGTAGCCTAGGAAACTTCATTTGTTTAAGAATGCCAGGGTCAGAAAAGATATGTCCAAAAAATCCTGTCTGTGCTTCCCTCCACCTCCTGCTTCTCTTAAGAAGAAATTATTAAAGCGTTTGCCTACTTTGCCTAGCATAGTTTAAAACCAAATGAAAATCTTTTCTGGCTAATCGTTTGGGGAAAACTAGAAACAAAGGTATTTAAATAGGTATTTAGAGGTATTTTAGGCAAGTAGAAAATAAAACAAAGTAATTGCTTTACAGCAATTTGAAGGGGAATGGTCAATTAAATGAATACCAGAGAAAAAGATGTTGTGGAACCATTATATAGAACATGAAGTAAACCACAAAAAATCATAGATTGCCAAATTTCTTGGAAAATTGGTAATCCATTTCACTGTTGTAATTTAGCAAAACATTTTTTTTTTTGTAGATTTATAATTTACAAATGTTACTATATTATCAAGTTAAGGTATGAGCATTTAAACTTGGATGAAATCACCGTTTTCTTAACCAATTCATGAGAAAGAAGAAAAGCTCTTGAACGAAGGCAAAAAAAGTCCTCTGTAACACTGCTGAAGCTTGGATATTTACAGGTACATGAATTGAATTGTAAAAAGCCTGGTAATGAAAGGTCATATGAAACACTGAACTTCCTTGGATCTCCACTGGTACAGTGATAATTAACAATACATGAAATGGAATATTTGAAACTTACAAATCATCATCCTCAAACCAGGCAATCTTCATTCAAACATAAAAAAGTCAAGAAAGACATTGCCCAGATACATTGATCTTTTCAAGCATGACAGTTGTGTTGTAAAAAAAAAAAGCAGTTGTGTTAAATATCTCTGTCACATTTCCCTGTCAAAATGGTTGATAGATGAACTTCAATATGCTCATTTTCTGCAACTGGTATCTGGATTTATTTTTTGAGAGAAGGAAATATACACAAGTATGTCCAAATAGAAATCCATTTGTAGCACAGAAACAAGGCAAAACCTCAGAGTTGTGTGAAAGAAACCTTCCCTGACTTTTCTCAAATGAAATTAACAGTGTTGACATTTCAATTATCATCACTGGAAATATGCATGAAATCTTTTAGCTGAAACAAATATAAAATTTCACACATTTCATAGCTGCTTTTCATAACTACTTTTCATGCCTCCCTACAAGTTTTAGCAGATGCCTCATCAGTGATGTGGTGACGTTTCCTTTACAATCATAAATGTTAGAGACATTTTTAAAATGGAAGGTCAGAACCTGAATAAAAGGACAGAAGTTGATTTCTGTGTTTCCTAGCAGACAGTGAATAGCCTCAAAAAGCCATAAGCACATAATTATACCATTTGCACTCTTTTCAGAAGTGTCACAGTCACATATTTTAGGAGCCTGGGAAATGAACTATTATTCTTTGCTTGAAGTGATTGTACCATTCAAAGTTAAATTTTCTACACAATAAGAAAAGAAGATTTCCAAAAATTCATTATGTAACTTTCTGCTGAATCCACAGTTCTGCAAAAATACCTAAAAAAAAAGAATTTTTGGTGTTATTCTCTCAGGAACACTAGCATATGGTTTTTCCAAATCAAAATACACTTATTCAAACTCTACAAGCTTATGTTCCAAAGTGAGTGATTTCCATGTGTTTCATTCCCACAAATTTCTGAATAGGACAAGTCACCAAACTGAGCTTGTGGGTGCTGAGCTTTGCAAAGGGGAACTACAGAGTTTAAGGCCACCCTGGTGCACCTGGTGGATCCACCCTCCTTTGGTGGGCTGTTTGCCATGCTTAAGCAGACTGTCAGTGTCAAGCGGGGTTCCAAATCAAAATTGGCTTGAATTTCTCAGAAGCTGTGTGGAAAGAAGACAGTTCCATTAAATCTTTCACAGGTAGTCCACCAACATTTTTCAAAAGAAAATATGCTCCAGCATTACTTTGTAGAGACTCTTTGATACTACTCTAACATGACGGTAGAAGCTTATTGCTTAGTAACTGTCTTATTTGCTGAGATGTATACTCCCTGTATAAGAAAGAGCCTGGTTCATTGTTAGGTGCCTACATTCAAAAAGAGAAGTCTTGGGCACAGCTGCACATTGAATGTTCATACTTTGTTAGGGGAACTGATAGAAAAATGTAAACAGTTACATGTAAAGTCCAAAAAAGTGAAGCTATTTTGTTGTTGCAGCTTGTTCTTGCTCTCTTTGCAGTGCAAATTAAAAAACCACCCTGCCTTCTCTTGTAAATAGCCTTCTGGAGGAAGCTGGCTGACTGTGGCTAGCAGCTGGCTAGACAACTTAAGTACAAATGGCAAGATATTTATATGTGGAAACATGGTACCTGTAAATGTTAAGTTTCAAGACTGTGTTTGGCATGGCATGACTTCCTGGGGAGAGCCATACTCAAATGTAGATGCTGTCTAATTCTACAGAACCAAGTGCAAATTTGTCCACATATTCACTATTAAATATGCTACCATACCTGTGAAATCAGTAGCAAGTAAAAATCACTTGGCACTAAGGGTGGAAATGAGTAGGCAAATGCTACCTGACACCTAGTATTTAAACTATTAAACTACCAAAAATTTTCAGCGAAGTGTATGTCATCATTGCCTTTTGGTTCTCAACATAACATAGTAGCAAACCTGCAGGCAGCTACAATTTCTCATAGAGTTCAGCATTCTCGTTCACTTCACCCATCAAATGTGTTAACTTTCACCTCTTTCATTTCCTTTCAGTCAATAATGTTGAAATTTTCAAACGGAAGAACAGTAAAAATTGTTAATAAACATCAATTTTGTTCATTCAAAACCATCGTTTTCTATTTGGAGGGAAAATGTGTCTGTTTTTCTGCTCCTTGCTATCCATATATTCATTCTGTGATAAATATAAAAATTCACATGACATATTGATGTATAAAGTGCACTTTCTGTTTGGTAGGAACAAAGCATAAATTTCATTTGATGTGTAGTCGCTAAGGTAACAATATTGTTAGTGATTTAGCTAGCACCGTGCAGCAAAGAAGGATGCAAAAGTTGAAAATCATCTATATGTCAATTACTACTCTGTTTTCAATTTCTAAATGCATAAAAATACATATATCCTGATCATTATCCTGTTTTTAGCATCTGAAGATAAGAGAACGTAGCATTAAGATATCACAGTGGTTGGTGACTATTTATGGTATGTGCTGAAAAAAGGAATGAATGAAAAACTAAGTCTGAGTGATGGTGATGCAAATTTTTTTATCTTCTTACTTTTCTCCTCCTTTACCCTGCTTTGTGAAGTACAAGCATCTGAAAAGAGGATTTTAGTTTCATTTGCCAGTTCCCTATGAACTTGTATTTAGTGATGACACAGCTGGTTGCTATGGAAATTATTTTCATTTCTAGAAAACTGAGGCTAATAGGGAATTTGGATTTGGGAATAAGCTATAGGAAATGATGAATTCTTTAAGTGTTTCTCTTTTTTCTAACACAAATGATAAAAAAAAAAGTAGAATAAAATAGTCAAAACTATGTTAGGCTTTATCTGTAATAGCCCTTAATTCAGGGAGACTTAATACACTTACATCTGTTTATTTGGAAGTATTGTCTAAGAAGACAGGGATGTAATACATGGTAGTGGGATTCTAGTGATTTAAAGCTTATATAAACACACACTTTTGTCGATCATTAAAAAACAAAAAATAAAGCCCCCCAAACCAGTTATTTTTTGTGAGCAATAGTGTTTGTCCAGGAGTAAATGTCCAATATGTAAATTATCTTTATAAAGAGTTGCTAGCATTGAGGAAGCTGTGAGTGACTTTCAATTACTTCATTTAATATGGCACACTCTCATGTTAGATTAGGATCCTCATCTCCTCCAGAGATCATATTTTATAGCATCAGTGTACTAATTAGACTTTCCTTACACTACACTGTTTATTTATTAAAGGTTGAATGAAGATCTCTTAATGTCTGTATGTTGACATAGGGTTTATATTAAAATGCATTATATCAAAAATATTTTAAGGACATTCTAGACACAGGTCACTTATTAGCATCCTTATCAGCAATCTCATACTGATATCAGAAAATTTAGGACAACAAAAATAGCTAGAGGAAAACTCTGGCTACCTAACATTGTTTATAGTGCGGACAAATGTTAAAACATATTAGCTTCTCTGTCCACAGCATAAACATGCATTTAATGCAATTTATTCCTTGCAGTGTTCCCCTCCACAGGAGCTGCTGAGGGACTTGTACAGATCTTGGTCTGTCACAGTCCCATAAGAGTTCCAGCTCGGTAGTGCAAGTCTTTACACCTTATGCCCACGACTTTTATGCCACGACTTTTACCTTATGCCGACGACTCTCTTCAGACCCAGGACTTATACCTGGTAGTGGTGTGTTCCACTGCTATTTCACTATTTCAACCACCACTCATGAGACTGCACTGGCAAGGAAGCTCCAGGACTAAAACTAGGTGTTGCAACTTGAGCTAATATTCCCTAGCCGGATCAATAAGAGGTTTACATAACCTACAGGTCACATGCAGAGAAAAGCCTGTGTTTGTTATCTGCTGTACGTATGGAAGACACTTTTTATAACAGAACTGGGCAGTACTGCCAGGAATAAACTTCACATAATGGTCTGGATTTCTAACTAGATGAACCTGTCAGTCACTTTGATACTTGTTTCTCAATAAAACTGTATGTTACTGGGCAATAATAAATGGCTCCCAAATTAGGTCCAGGAAGATTATTAACTGAGAATTGAAATATTCCAGCTATCTGGGCATAATAGATCTAATATTTAAAGCAGTGTGGTTTATATTACCAAATAATTCTTTAGATATTCAGGCATTTGATAAGCATTAATTACATTACTTTGTTATAATGGTTAGATGTTATGATTTGTATTGCATGACTATCTTATAATGTTTAGATTTTGCATTTTATTCTGCATGTCAAGGCATAACAACACAAGAAGAGAAAAAGTTAGGGACTATGTCAGGAACATACTGTTTCCTATCTGTCTATTTCTACAGTTGTAAAACTAGATTACTTGGAAAGGAAGAAATGTTAAAACTACTAAAGCACACAGAGAAAATACTCAAGATATTCCCCTGCCTGTACCTGTTCATAAGATAATAGCACTGAAACAGAAACATCCTTTGTTCAGTAAGGAACCAAATATCTTTTTTCTTACTGAGTAAAGCCCATTCTGCTAATAAAAATAATCACAAGCACTGCAGCGGGAGTGCAATCACCAGGAGACTGCACAGCATCTTTCAAGTGTTGTTCTGTGTTTGTAGGAATTGAGACCCAGATTCTCTATAGAACCTATAGGGTGAGTTGGAACAAGACATTTCCTGTTTAAAATACATGGGGGAAAATGCTCCAATTTCTGTTTATTTAGGGTTTTCTTTTGTTTGTTTTGGCTTTTCATTTTTATTTCTCACTTATCTATCTTCTCTGTTCTATTACTGGTTTAGAACAAAAATTTTCTTCAGAATTTATGGCCAAAGTTAAACTGGCAAATCTGCTTACAGAGGGAGAGGAAAATATCTTACTGCTAACTGCTTGAGTTTAGTGGTCTGATACTGCTTGGTTTTGGATGACTAGTCAAGTTTATGAAGTGTCATTACTTTCTTTCACGCTTTCTGACCCTCTATCAAAATTGTTTCCCTACATGACATTATATCTCCTTAATAGATGAGGTATATTTCTGTGGCATTGTAGAAGGATAATTTAGGAAAGTGTAATTTATTTTCTGGCCTTATGAAGGGAGTATTCTAAGTTATGACAAGTCTACCAGTTCTGGAAGTACTTGTGTAGCTGCAAGAAAAATGAGCTCTATAGTCAGTAGTAAGCATATATTTATACTTAGGAAGCATATAGCAGTTTTCTGTGTACTAGTTAGTAACCGTTTACCTATATTTCTGGAGTCCTTTTCTTTTGGTTTAATTATTACCTATTATTATAGACAGATATTTGGAGGCACCAGCTGAGATCAAGGCTTTCGTGTCAGTCAGCCTCAGCTTAAGGCAATGTGCAAACATTTTAGGATAATGTCTTCCTACTGAAGACAGGGTAAAAATGGCAGTAGATTCAGATTCATGATTTGATGAATGGGGCAGTAGGAAAGGTAGAAATAACTTTCTAGCTTCTCTCTGTTCTGATCACACTGCAAATACACTGATCCCTTTATCTATAGTGATAACAATTCCTCTAACTCTACAGTGTATTTTTATAATTTACACATGAGAGATTATGTGTTGATCACTACAGTGCCTCACTTAGAACTATGAACAGGAACAACATGCTTAATTGTCAGATTCTGAAGTATGCTTTTCAATTGGAATATGAATCTTTTTTTAACAAAAAAAAGTAAATGTTTTCAGATGTGACAAACCTGTAGGTATAATGTTACTGAAATTCCACGAGTTAATAAACAAGCGATGGTGCCTGCATTTACAGTGCTACCCACGCACTCACAAAGTTCCTCATTCTGGGAGCTGCAAAACCCAGTATCCCAACAGAGGTGAGGCAGCTAGAGCTCTATGTCCTTAAATCCAGCTATTAGCATTGCTGAGCATATATTCCCAGTAGGCACACATGTACACATATGCATAATACATATATGCGTAGGTACATGGCCAGTCACACAGAGAAACACAAAGAAAACAAAAACACCGCTCTCATGCAAGTACAGATGTCAACAGCCTCATCCTATTCTCCTCTCTGGCTGATCAGGGTGAAAGTCTGTAAGTAGAAAAAATATATGTTAGTATACATATATTCAGTACGGATCTCTTCAGTAACTGACCAAGGCAGTCTACCCGGCAACTGCCCATTGGATCCCCACTCTGCCCAGCAGCTGGTCCCTGTGCACGGGAGGCACTCACACACACACTCACACACACTATGGATCCCACTAGTGACTGGCCTTGTACACCCAGTCTAACCAGTAGCTGGCCCTTGGATTCCCTGATCTCCCAGTGGCCTCATGCACAAAGATACGTGTGCAGCAGAGGTCTCTCTACCAGCTGGTCCAGCCCAATGGCCTTGCCAGTAGCCTACCACGAGTCCCTGTGACTGCTCCAGCTGCTGGCTTGGACCCCTGATCTCTCTAGTTGCCATCTCTCAGACCCCCCCTGGTGTCTCCAGTACCCAGCCCAGACTTATGGCCACAGTGACATTGGTTCCTCAGCTCCCATCCTACTTGCCATCTCATTCGGCCTCATGTTCACTAGCAGTATCACACTGACATGCATACCCATACAATACACACGCACTCCGGTCTCTCCAGCTGCTGCCACCACAGACACACATACCTCTGTGGTGTCTCTCTCTGGTTGCTGGCACTCACCCCGTCACTGCCTCATGTCTCTGGGCTCTCCATGCACATGGAGATGAATCTCTTACCACAGAGCCTAATGCCTGCTTTTTCAGGGAAGGTCTGAGCTGTGATAAACTATATATAAAACTGATGCAATGTTTCCTACAACATACTTTCATTATGGAATTGAATAAAAAGCCAAAAAGGATCAAGTAAATTTATGGCATGTGAACATAGAAATAATACTCATATTTTCAATTCAAATAAAATTTTAGCTGTCCCTAAATGGAATTGTTGACATTTATGAAGTGTTAAAAAATGTAGGAAAAAATTCTGTTATGTCGTTCCAGAAATGCTAAAGTCCCCGTTATTTACAGTCACCAAGAGTACTGGAAACTTAGTCTGCTTTTTCAAAGAGCATCTAAACAACACAATTGATAGAATGTGTATTAATTACATTTAAAGTCAAATTATGATCAAGGACCACGAGATAGCTTTTCTTTCAGTGTCAAATATTAGCTGATATCCTTTGTCTACCTCTTTCCAGCACTTGCAAATAATGCCATTTTCTGATTATTATGTATAAAACTGACAGAGTGAGCATTTGCTGTTTTCTGGTATACATGTGTATTTAAAGAAATACTTCTTTTTTAAATGTGTTTGCTCAATCACAGGTACTACATGCTCCATAATTTTCCTCTTATATTTTAGAGGATTTTTAAATGCAGTTTGACACATTCTGTGGCTCTGCATCTATTTTTCATTTTAGTTATTCTTAAATCAAAAGCATAGTTCCCTGGCCGCAGGAGCAGGAGCTTGCCTAGGTGGATTTAAGCCACCTTTGAATTATTTTTTTGCTCTGTCCTGCGACTGTGCCACTTTGCCTAGCTTATGTCCACTTACTAGTGGCCACAGTGGAAGCACATAGTTGTGTACTCCTATGAGTTGGACAGAGCCTGCCTTCCCTATGTATGGTATTTAGTATGAAATGCATAAACTGTAGTACGATATGTACTTTTTTTGAGTTATTCAAAGCCTGAAGTACTTCTGTTAAAATACCAGTATTTTTATCATTCTAATTTTAAGGCAAATATTTGTGTTTTTAAAAAATATTAATAATAAAAAAAACCCAAAAACATTAAAGAATGCTAGAAATTGTCCCATCAAAGAGTTATCCACAGTTAGAAAGTAACACAAACTTTTAATGAAATATTGATAACTCTCAGAGCTACTGAAATGCTGAAAAGCTATTGCACAAAAGGAATATATCAGAAGGAAAATAATTTTTAAAAACCCTGTATTTGCAAAGCCAAAGGTCTTTTTCATTCAAAAAATATAGCAAATATTTTTTAAAGTAGCATTATTTTTTTAAACCTTGCAGAGCTAATAAGATTTTTTTTTACCAGTTTAATAACGTTCTCTAATTCTCTCCCATTATATGTAATTTTGATACAAAATGAATTCGACTGCTTTCCTATTACATTACTTCAGCAGCTAAAATAGACTGAAGTAAATTTCAGCTTTATTTTGGAATTACATTATGAATAGGCCTTAAATTATAGAGGGACAAATCTAGTACATTTATAGATTTCTTTTTTGGATTTTTTAGACTTCAGAAAAGACTTCTGTCTTTTAATTTTGGGTTAATGTCTTAAATTTTGGAAATAAACCTGTTATCATAGAAGATATACACCTGTGTCCCTTGATCGGCAAAGATGTCCCAAAGATCCACCCCTATAGTGTACATCACAGAAAGCAACATTATGAACATATACCACCTAGGTTGCTCAGGAAGGTCATTGAAGAAATAATGAAGATGCTCTGAGAGAATCACTACAGGGTTATAGAATCATAGAATCACAGAATCATTTAGGTTGGGAAAGACCTTTAAGATCATTGAGTCCAACTGTAAACCTAACACTGCCAAGTTAACCACTAAACCATGTCCCTAAACGCCACATCTATACATCTTTTAAATACCTCCAGGAATGGTGACTCAACCACTTCCCTGGGCAGCCTGTTCCAATGCTTGACAACCCTTTTCGTGAAGAAATTTTTCCTAATATCCAACCTCAACCTCCCCTGGCGCCACTTGGGGCCATTTCCTCTCGTCCTATCACTTGTTACTTGGGAAAAGAGACCGACACCCACCTCGCTACAACCTCCTTTCAGGTAGTTGTAGAGAATGATAGGGTCTCCCCTCAGCCTCCTTTTCTCCAGGCTAAATAACCCCAGTTCCCTCAGCCGCTCTTCACAAGACTTGTTCTCAAGACCCTTCACCAGCTTCATTGTTCTTCCTTGGACACACTCCAGCACCTCAGTGTCTTTCTTGCAGTGAGGGGCCCAAAACTGAACACAGTATTCGAGGTGCGGCCTCACCAGTGCCGAGTAGAGC
>NW_008825162.1:2778460-2783735 GCF_000699105.1 Pygoscelis adeliae
CTCTGGGCCCGGCCATCCAGCCAGTTTTTTACCCAGCAAAGAGTGCACCCATCCAAGCCATGAGCAGCCAGTTTCTCCAGCAGAATACTGTGGGAGACGGTGTCAAAGGCCTTACTGAAGTCCAGGTAGACCACATCCACAGCCTTTCCCTCATCCATTGAGTGGGTCACCTTGTCATAGAAGGAGATCAAGTTAGTCAAGCAGGACCTGCTTTTCATAAACCCATGCTGACTGGGCCTGAGCAGCTCCATAACTTTCCCTGGCACCAAGGTCAGACTGACAGGCCTGTAGTTCCCTGGATCCTCCTTCTGGCCCTTCTTGTAGATGGGCGTCACATTTGCTAACCTCCAGTCAACTGGTACCTCCCTGGTTAGCCAGGACTGTTGATAAATGATTGAAAGTGGCTTGGTGAACACTTCCGCCAGTTCCCTCAGTACCCTTGGGTGGATCCTATCCAGCCCCATAGACGTGGTGTAGCAAGTCGTTAACCATTTCCCCTGTATTTTATTGTCTTTTACTGCAGTAGCCAGATTAAGTTCTAGTTGGGCTTTGGCCCTTCTAATTTTCTCCCTGCATAACCACACAACATCTTTGTAGTCCTCCTGAATTGCCTGATCTATCTTCCAAAGGTCACAAACTCTCTTTTTTTTCCTGAGTTCCAGCCAAAGCTCTCTGTTCAGCCAGACCTGTCTTCTTCCCTGCCAACTGGTCTTTCGGCATATAAGGACAGCCTGCTCCTGCACCTTTAAGATTTCCTTCTTGAAGAATGTCCAGCCTTCCTGGACTCCTTTGCCCTTCAGGACTGCCTCCCAAGGGACTCTGTCAGCCAGGCCCCTAAACAGGCCAAAGTCTGCCCTTCGGAAGTCCAAGGTAACAGTTTTGCTAACCTCCCTCCTTACTTCTCTGAGAATCGAAAACTCCATCATCTTGTAATCGCTGTGCCAGCAACGGCCTCCAACTGTCACATCACCCACAAGTCATTCTCTGTTCGCAAACAACAGGTCCAGCGGGGTGCCTTCCCTAGTTGGCTCACTCACTGTGTCAGGAAGTATCTTCTACACACTCCAGGAACCTCCTAGACTGTTTCCTCTCTGCTGTATTTTATTTCCAGCAGTCATCTAGTAAATTGAAGTCCCCCATGAGAACAAGGTCTAGCAATCATGAGACTTCTCCCAGCTACTTATACAATATTTCATCTGCCTCTTCATCCTGGTTGGGTGGTCTATAACAGACTCTCAGCATGACATCTGCCTTGTTGGCCTTTCCCCTGACATTTACTCATAGACACTCAACCCTTTCATCACCATCATTAAGCTCTAGACATTCAAAACACTCCCTAACATACAGGGTTACACCACCACTTCTCCTTCCCTGCCTACCCCTTCTGAAAATTTTATAGCCATCCATTGCAGCACTCCACCATGTTTCCATGATTGCAGTTACATCATCGTTTTCCAGCTGCACAGTGGCTTCCAACTCCTCCTGTTTGTTGCCCATGCTGCGTACATTAATGTAGATGTACTTCAGCTGGGCTATTGATCCCGCCACCTTTTTTGGGGGAGAAGCCTTAATTCCTATGTGACTGTTCTCAGGCGCTTCTGTGGTTTCTAACACATCAACAACTCTTGCATCTTTGCTGCCACGTGGATCTCTATCCCCTGCCTCTACTGAGATGGCTAAGGTGCTGCGCACATTAGTACAGGGATATTTCAGTCATGCTCCAGTGTACTCAACACATCATGGAGCAGACCGAGGGACCTTGCTAACACACTGTCTCTCAAACATTGGTGTGACACCCCCAGGCTTATCTCTAGCGAGCCTGGTTTTATCCCTTTCCCCCTTCAAATCTAGTTCAAAGCTCTTTCAATGAGCCATGCTAATTCCTGTGCAAAGATCTTTTTTCCCCTTTGAGACAGGTGTACCGCATCTGTTGGCAGCAGGCTTGGTGTCATGTAGACTGACCCATGACCAAAAATCCCAAAATTTTGCCAGTGACACCAGTCACGGAGCCAGGTATTGATCTGCTTGATCTTCCTGTCTCTTCCAACATCATTCCCTGCAACTGAAACGGTAGAGAAGAACACTACTTGTGTTCCTGATCCCTTAACTAGTCATACCAAGGCCCTGAAGTCTCTCTTCATTTCAACTTCATCTCTTTTATTGCAACTTAATTGCTGCCTATGTGAAAAATCAATAATGGATAATAATCTGAGGGCTGTACCAGGGTAGGACGTTTTCTCGTCACATCTTTAACCTGGGCCCCAGGGATGCAGCAGAATTCCCTAAGAAGTGGGTCTGATCATTATCTTCTATTACTTCAGAGGACCTTGTAGTTTCCAGGCTTCCTAACTGAGTGGAAGGGGGTTTCTCCACTCCTTATAGTACTTTCTGCCACTTTTATATCTCTCTATTTCTCATATTAATTGCTTTAACTTTTCTCTGTGCTTTGGAATAATTTCCCTTTGATTCATTTATTCCATCTGCTTGTTTCTTCTATCACATTATCTCCTGATAAAAACTGAACCTGTAGTCTGCTGCTTTTCAACTGAAAATAACTGCCTCAATTGATTTTATAATGTCCTTTGTACAAACTGAAACAAATGGAATAGTTAAGTAAGAACACAGAACTCTACATTAAGTACATTGTGGATATTTTAAGAGCTTTCAAACACTCGATTGCTGCGTAGTTAACTCTGAATTGTGACCAAAAGGCAAAAAAAAAAAGTAACATGAAAAAACAGCATCTACTTTGATGAAAGCTATTTCTATTCATTAAGAAAGTCTACGATATTTTCTTCTTCAGTGCCAGGGTAATCCTGACAGTGCTGTTAACAAATTGTACACTCCTCTCCATTTATTTCCATGAACTTAATTGACCATTTTAAGAAAGAAATGGCCCTTTATGATAACAACAAGATAAAAGCCAGTAATTGACTGAAATGTATGGGTCCAGCTAGATAAAACCACTTTCAACTAATGGAAACCTGCATAGAAGGTATGAAAGCTTCAGCCAATAGCAAAAAAGGTCACTTTTTTTTTTTTTTTTTTTTTTTTTTTAAGGAGGAATGAAGACAAAATATCTTGGATATGAACTGTGGACACTACAGCTTAGAAAAGATGGAGAAAAGAAACAGCGACGCTTCAAAATAATGTTGCAGCATGCCTGATTATTTCAAACCATATATTATAGAAAATTGATATTATTTAAAAAGCTTTCTCTGGTATTATTATGCTGCCAGCACAAGGCCACTTGATGTGCATGCATTCAGGAAAGTTCTTTAGTTTTTTCAAGAGCCAGTACCTACAGGTGTAACAGTATGCAAACAACATTTTGATAGGTTTAATGTAACAGGCAAGCCAAGCTCCTGAGAGCAAATATGTCTTCTGAACAATAAAAAAGTTATTTGTAAACAATTCCAAAATTACAATTTAAAAAACAGGCTTGCATAGCTAAGACAAAGGAATTATCTGCACACACACACCCCCAGCTTTTTTTTTTTTTCCAGTCCTAGTAATAAAAAGACAAATCTTGAGGAAAATAAATGATCTTTGTCCTTCTGCAAGTGCCTCTGTGTCATGTGGGATTTGGCACACTAGAGAAAAGAGCAGAACAGAATAGGTCAACTTCTAGTCTACATAAAGCATGAATGGATCATCCCAGGAATTTATTAGTGCCTTATATGTGATGTCCCCCTTCTTTGAGGTTCCTTCTGTGCTCTCCATTAGTAGTCACTTAGATTCATCTCCGCAGATACAAAGCTACCAACATTGCAATATCTCATTCAATGTGAGAGTGTTCAGCAAAGAAACAGAGCTCTCATGATGTAGTTAATTCTCTCATAAAAATGAAACATAATCCAGAATTTTACATGTTTTTTTATGGAAACTCCACTAGCATGCAAGAGATGTGGGCCAAAATAAGGTAGCTCCGGGCAACCACGCATTACGAAGATAGTGACATTCATTTCTGTCAGAGTAATAGGAAAATAATATCATGACCCTCAACTCAAACTGTTCACACATCTAGGAATAAAAAAGCTGTGATATTACAGACACAGGGAGTGAAAACTGGATAAGGACTGAAAACCTAAGCCTCAGTAGATGTCCTGATATTGTTTGGAGCTGCCAATGTGTTATGCAAAATGTGGATCTATTATCCAGTCTGTGGGCATTCAAGAAATCCCACTTCCACATCACAACATGGATGGGATAATACGCTAACAGTGTTTCTGCACAAACATTTCAGATTGGCCCAGGTTTGCGCATTTGTCATGATTTTCCTGGTCACATGCACTGTCATACTTTTTGTTCACAACACAGGTGGGGCTGGGAGTGCAGGACCTGGTCTGATCCTGTAAGCAACTAAACATGTGCACTGCAAGAGCTGGTGCTCCCTCATGGCTAATGAGCATTCAGTCCAGATCATCAATGTAAAGATGCTAAAAATAACCCCACCACAAACAAAAAACCCCACACTTCCAAAATGCACACAGTGTGAACACTTAACACTAATTCTCCCACTTCCAGATGTGCTGCTACTAGGCTACATTCTTCACTGCTGTAGACAAAATGTTTGTCTTACAGATTTCAAATATTTTATGAAAATAACTCTTAAATGCAATAATGCACAATGTGGATGAAATAAATCCAGGGTATCATTTTGTCTATGTACTCATAGCTCTAAAAGGGGGGAAAAAAAAGCATTAAGTATTCTAAATATGAATTGCTTTAAGATTGAGCTTGTAACTTGTAAAAGCAAGCCCAAATCTACTTTGTATGCCTCTAATTCTTCATTATGTTTATGAACCACACTATAATGCTTACTAATTTTACAAAGAAGATTAATCTCACAAGAGACTGTTTTTCTCAATTTATAGGCAGGTATAGCCATATATACTCTGACTATTACAAAAAAAACACACAAGAAATGCCTTTTTCCTTTGTTCTGAAGACACAGGTGGCACTTATTTTTTCAACAAACATTTGGATTATGGGCATTACATTTGGTTCTCGTACTTCAGCCAACTTTTTAAACAAGTAGTGAAGATGTGCCTTTTGATAATGTAACTCATATTGTGCTCAGTGATAAATGCAAATTAAGTATTCTGAAATATGCTCTTTAAAGACCACTATTAGAAATTAATTCATCTTAATATCAATATTCAATTCCCATATGGATTATGGAATGTTAAATTGTGTGGAGATATATATTTATGTAAATTAGGCTTATATTTCTTTGGCAGTCTTTATTTTCCACCCTTCCATTTACTCCATG
>NW_008825162.1:2783766-2787601 GCF_000699105.1 Pygoscelis adeliae
ATTTTTGGTTAGGACTTTACCTGATGCCATGGAAATCAATGTTTGATTCTCACTGACTTCCTTCACATATATCTAATAATAGCCAAGTTCAGTATCCATAAGCCTGGCCTGAGTTCAGAAATTACTCAAGAATATCCAAATAAATCTGGTAGGTTACATATTACTGATGTTGTCATAAAAATAGAGGTCTAAGAATGAACTCAATTACATAGATATACCTAGGATTTCATGTGGGAAAAAACATACCAGGCTAATATACCCTTAAAATGTTGTTACAGTGTGAAAGTAATGGGTCTGTACGTCTGGTATTGTGCGCTCTCAGCTGTGACAGGTAAGCTCAACCCCTGACCAGACTGGCGGTGGTTTGGTGCAGGCTCCGGAAGGGGCAAAGGCCTGAACCGTAGCCAGGCATGAACTCCCCTAGTTTCAATCTGTTCTCTGAAAACGCACAAAGGAGCAGAGTGAGTGAGCATCAATGCATATGAGCTTGGAACACCAGTCATGTGATTAACACATGAATAACGGGTGGCTTTTCCAAGACTCATTTATCAAGGAACAAAGAAAGTTGTGGGTACAAGGAAACTCATGCATACCTTTTCCATCTCATTAATTTGACTACAAGCCAACCACTTTATCCCATAAATATGACAGCCTAGGTGAGCCTTCTTTGAGCTCTCCCTGCTAGGCAGTGTGGCTGCATGGCAGTGATCTCCCCTTGAGCTGGGACACCTCTCAAAGTTGCTCTTTGATGCAGAGAGACCTTTTACCAGTGACAGATCTTTGCTAAGTGACCTGTATCGCACATAACCTTGTAGTATGGTAACTTTGATTTTGTCTCGGTAACTTTGATTGCATGCTGAATTGATGTTAATGAAACATTGCATATATAATCCCTCAGACATAAACCATTGACCAAGTCTGAGACTCCGTTTGGACCTAGCTGCACCTAGACTCCTCTCTGAGAAGGAGTTTAGAAAGCAAGGAGGTCCTAGACTCCTCTCTGAGAAGGAGTTTAGAAAGCAAGGAGGTCCACTCTGAACCTCGTGACTCGATGGGATGGTGCTCCCTTTTGTGTCTCTGGTCTCTCTGTGAATCATTCTAACTCGAGTGTAACTCAATTTTCCTTTGTATGTTTCTTGCATGCAGTAATTAATAGAGTGAACCTTTCCATCGAACTTTGTTAAGTCACACTTTTACAACATCACATTAAAACCACTTTTGCCAATACCTTTGACAGTGATCCTTTAAGCGACCTAAATCACTCATTTCACAACATCAACTCAAACTAAAGGTTTCAACGTTTAAGAGAAATATTATTCTAACTGTATATAGCGATTGACTTCACGTGCTTTCATGGTTTAGATCCGGCTCTCCAGATCCATTAAAAAATTTAAAAATCTACTGACACTCGGTGGGAACTAGAAGACTGCTTGACACTTCATGTATTTTTTAGTAGCTATCATGGCCTCTTCCTAACAGACCCTAACAGCACTGGTCTAATCATAAACATTTTTTGATAATTTTCTTTCAAAATATGGTGGATGTTCAGGCATATATCTGCTTTTATATGACCTCACTCAAGAAACAAGGGACCGTGTTCAGTTCTCTTCAGAGCTTTCTTCAGAGCTGTCAAGCCATTGCATAAAACACCATGGATGGGGTTATCTCTATTCCCTTTAACTGCTTTGAAGAGTGCAAGAGAGCTGAGCCAGAGAATAGATATGTTGGTAATAAATAGATATTTTTATCATAATGGTGTTACAAAAATAACATATATATGTTACCTTTCACAATTATGAGGACTAACTTAAACACTGAAAACCATTACACACAAAACTGGCTGTGCCATTTTTCTTCTCCCATTTTTTATTTGTCTTGTCTTTCCACATATATCAGCAACCTCTGCAAAGGTTTTCCAGAAAATCTACTTCTTGTTGTTGTTGTGATGACCTCAGAAACTTTATCAGTCTGTAAAATGGCTGCAACATTAGTAACTACATAGTCTTAAAGTGACAGTCTTAAAGCATTCAAACTAGGAGCAGTAATTATTACTGGAAATAAATTATAACTATTTCAATTCTTCTATTCTCTTTCTTCTAAACAAGAAAGTGAAAGTAGACTGTGAATAACTCTAACCTAGATAGGGCATACGGATGGAGGAAACAAAATGTATTGTGTCAACTTCTTCTGGTGGTTCCAGGCAATTCTTGTGTTTTCTGGTGGAAATATGGAGACATCTATGATAACATTATCAAAAAGTTTTAAACTGCCATCACTGCTGCTTTTTGCTTTTCATATAATCTTCTGACTCTCTTAGGCTCATAGATCCATCTTTTGATTCACAGAGGGGACTGTTATTTATTTTGTCTTTTTTTCCAGTTATGATAAATTGAACTGAAATAAACAATGCTGTTGAGTGCAAGGTTTACATGAAGTCTCATTTCCTACCTAGTTCATGTCATGTAAAAGTGTGACCATAATGCTTGTAGAATCGTTTCAGTCTGACATGAATCCGTGAATTTCTGTGTAAAGGGTGTAATTGCAGCTACTACCGTTGGTAGTACACAGCTTGAAGTGTAAGGTAATGCTATTGCAAATAATATAGATTTGCATATAATATTTACATAGCAGGTGACAAAAGAACAATATTGCGATGATTTGAGATTTAGATCAGTACATTAACTGGTTCATCAAGTACAAATCAGTTGCACATGCAAAGAAATCTCCAGTACTTTGTATGATTTTGTGATTTCATGCTTTTATAAAAATGCCTTGTTAGAAGGAACCTGTTTAAACCTGAGTTATTAATAAAGAGCTATAGTGTCCACCCCTGGGTTTTGACATATGCTTTGCAATACTTTTGCCTGAGGATTCTGTATTATGCTTGAATGTTCTCTATTAATACAAACCATAAATAAAACTGGAAAATATTTCAGATTTAGAAGAAATAAAATGTTGAAAATCAGGAAATTATATTTGTCATTACTTGCTCTTCTGTGTTTTGGATGTGCATGAATAAAACATAAATACTATAGAATTTTCTCTCACACTGTTACAGACAAGTTTTTTTAAATTCTTTTGCACCTTTTATTAAAAAAAAGTAGACTAGTCATGTATAATGTGCTAAAACCAAAGAAATTGTTTGGCATTTTTTTTCTGATTCTGTGCAATGCTGATAGCCCTATATCAGAAACAATAAACATCAAAACAGATGGTACAGGTACTTGAAAAATAGGTATACATTACAATGGAATAGGAAACACATCTCTCTGTTTAAAAATGGGTGCAAACATTGCACTCATTTTTAAAAAGGGTAGAAAGGAGGATCCTGGGAATTACTGACCTGTCAGCTTCACCTCTGTGCCTGGGAAGATCATGGAACAGATCCTCCTGGAAGTTATGCTAAGGCATATGGAGGACAGGGAGGTGATTCGAGACAGCCAGCATGGCTTCACCAAGGGCAAATCCTGCCTGACCAAACCAGTGACCTTCTATGATGGAGTGACTACATCAGTGGACAAGGGAAGAGCTACAGATGTCATCTATGTGGAATTCTGTAAGGCCTTTGACACAGTCCCCCACAACAGCCTTCTCTCTAAACTGGAGAGGTTTGATGGGTGGACTGTCCAGGGGATGAGGCATTGGTTAGATGGTCGCATCCAGAGGGTAGTGGTCAACAGCTCAATGTCCAGACGAGTGGTGTCCCTCATATATTGGGACGAGTACTGTTTAATATCTTCATCAATGACATAGACAGTGGGATCGAGTGCACCCTCAGCAAGTTTGTGGACGACACCAAGCTGAGTGGTGCGGTCGACATGCCAGAGGGACAGGA
>NW_008825162.1:2787823-2811894 GCF_000699105.1 Pygoscelis adeliae
CTCTGCTCTGGTGAGACCCCACCTGGAGTCCTGTGTCCAGCTCCAGAGCCCTCAGCTTAAGAAAGACATGGACCTGTTGGAACAGGTCCAGAAGAAGAAGGCCACGAAAATGATCAGGGGGATGGAACACCTCTCCTATGAAGAAAGGCTGTTGGGGTTATTCAGCCTGGAGAGGAAAAGGCTTTGGGGAGACCTTATTGCAGCCTTTCAATACTTAAAGGGGGCTTATAAGAAAGATGGGGACAAACTTTTTAGCGGGGCCTGTTGCGACAGGACAAGTGGGAATGGCTTTAAACTAAAGGGGGTTAGTTTTAGCCTAGATATAAAGAAGAAATTTTTTACGCTGAGGGTGGTGAAGCACTGGAACAGGTTGCCCAGAGAGGTGGTGGATGCCCCATCCCTGGAAACATTCAAGGTCAGGTTGGACGGGGCTCTGAGCAACCTGATCTAGTGAAAGATGTCCCTGCTCATTGCAGGGGTGTTGGACTGGATGACCTTTAGAGGTCCCTTCCAACCCAAACCATTCTATGATTCTATGATTCTATGAAAAGATACTCATTAAACAATCTGAATTGTTTGACTGGTTTTTGTAGCTGTGTGGAATTCAGCAAATTTAATTGAAGTAGTCAAACTAACATTTATTTTCATACAATAAAAAGCCAACAAATACCCTTAAACTCTTGATCTTTAAAATACAAGTAAAAGTTTTTTCTGGAAAAAAAAAAGGAAAAATCACTGTTAAGAGCATACTAATAGCATATATTTCAACTTCATGGCAACAAGGCAGAAAGCTGAAGGCTAGGAGGCCAGGGCAGCAGGGTAACTGTGGAAGGTGAATTTAAATAGTTAGATATGCTTGTAGAAAAAATTACAGTGAACCCAAATGTCCCCTGATTGACTCAGGTGAAAATGTGAGAGTAGCACCTGAGTAACTATGGAAATAACTGAACCTTAAAACATTGCAGTTGTAGATGAAGGAAGGTGCTATCTGTTCATTCACATGGTGAATGGAGGTGGTGACAAGGTTTTGGGGAGTCAATTGGATTGCCAACGCCTCCCCAGCTTTCTACCACATTATTATTAATGTGTCAATTCACATGATTAATTCAACAGAACAAAACATCCTTCATTTTGTTCCTAAATCAGTGTGTGTGTATTTGTGAATGGTTCATGTAGAATAATTCATTAAAATAGCACACCATAGTATTGACAACATGATAGATTAGGCTTCTTTTGCCTCATATCAGAGGAATGGGGAAGAACAAATCCGCTTATATCCTCATGTGACACAAGTTGGGCCATGCACCTGAAATTTTGTGGTATAATATAGGTGATTCTTTTTTCAACATAATAATTTTCACACTGCTGTGCAATAACTGCTGTTTTAGGGGCATTATTGTCAGATGTGCAGAAATTTAACTGCATAAATAGACTTAATTTTAACAAATGCGTTGGATGAAAATAGTTAAAGTCATGACTTGTCCTGATGGTTTTCTTCAGGATTCCTAGAAAGTTGTTATTTCAGCCCAAATTTAATTAAATTAAGTGTATATTTTAAAAAAAATAAATAAATAAAGATACAAAAATCAGTCCAAAGCAAAGGTTTCCTTCTTGTTCAATAAGAAAAAAAAAAAAAAAAATTACTTTGACCTAAAACATTTATTTCAGAGTTCTTTTTACTATTTATTATTAAAACCCAGACTTCTTCATTTTCGAAGTTAGGAAACCGAAACCTTGAAAGTTTTTACGTTATTATCTTTTCAATCATTAAAATGACAGAACTACAACTATTTTACTAGTCTATTGCCCAGAATTACAGCTTTCCTCCTTTTCTATCCACAGCCTTGAGAAGTGCCGCCTAGATATGTGTTCTTCCCCTTAGCTGAGATTTCCCTTAGCTGAAGTACTTGCTATCATTTAGCTTTCTCTTATTAACATGTAGATTAGAATTCCAGTGGCCAAGTCAAACCTGAAGCACCTTTGTGCAAATTTTGTTGTTCAAATTATCTGACACCTCAGCTAGTTCAGTTTGGTACTAACCAACATTTCTATCACAAACAGCAGATAGATTGAGAGATATACTTCAGATGATGCATGAAATATGTTAAAATTGAACTGTTTAACTGTTAGGTTTTGTTAGATTAGTAGACAGATGGGAGTTCAAAATGTAGCCCAATGACTTAGCAGTATTTTGTCAGGTTGTTGCATCTGAGTAAGATTTAACTATTAGTAATGGAAACTTTACTAAGCAAATTGAAGTGGTCCCCTTAAAAGCTGACAACTTACCGAATACTCAACATATACTATACTTAAATGGTGAAGGAAGATTAACAACTTGGCAACTTCAAGCAAATACCTGATGCTTTGTTACATCCTTTACCCTTTAGCCATCTGTCTGTTATAGACACCTCATCAAAGATTGACACCTCATTAAAGTAGAACATCTTTTCCATATCCTGCAGACACTAGCTAGAAAAGATTTGCAAATAGTTGTACATCAGAAGAAAGTAGAAGGCAATAAAGTGGTTATTATTCTTCTATTAGTAACCACTGACATTAGAAGAGATGAAAGTTAAACAGAACAGTCTGTCCCTTAAACAGGTTTTCATGTTTACTTCTTTTTAATCAGTTAATTGAACTTTTTCATTGTTATTTTTAAAATAAAATTTGAAGAATGTTGCAATGTCTTTGACTGAACCTTTTGTTAGTAGTGCTCTGAAATTTTTGATTCGTAAACAGTATTTTTATCTAGGGAAGGAGTAAAACTAACACCAAATTAACTCATCACTTATTTTTTTATACTTCATTCTATTTAAACAATGTTCTTTCAAACTTCAGATACATTTATTGTGGAGTTTTGTGGAATGCTGTCTGTCTGCATAGTTAGACAAACTAGACATATAAAGAGTGTATAGGTCTGTATTGTCATGTTGAGAACGTCTGTTTCTTGTCACATTTCTAGTTCTTATTGCATGCTCGGCTGCATTCAGTTCTATAACTAACTAATTTACTCCTTTAAAATTTGGGTATAGCCTAGAATATATTATGTCCCTCTCTAAGAGCTGTGACTGTGGGCATTTTGTGCTGAGCTATTTCATCCTTTATTGGGGCTGAAGGACTTTCTTTTTAAAGAAACAACAAGACCACATTGTATTTTTTTTTTATCTGTCCAAATTCCAACTTTGTTCTGATATTCAAGAAACAAAATACATTTTACAAACCCTTTTCTGAATTCCTTAGCAAGTCAATTTCAAAGTGCTTTGCAAAAAAAGATCTTTAATAATTCCAAAGATCAAATAATTTTGATGTTTCATTAAAAAGTTCTTACAATAAACTTCTTTATTTTATAGAATGGAAAAAAAAAATTAAAACCCCTTAATCCAACCTTAGCATGATATTTATTTTTAATTTTCTAAAATTAATTAGTTTTGAAAGTTCTTAATTTAGTCTCCAAAGTTAAACAAAAGAATGATCATTTTAGCTCAGCATACTATTCCAGAAGAATCAGACAAGATAATCATTAAACAAATCTGTATAATCTCTTAATCTACTGTATTTACACATTGCATCACCATTTACAAACTATGGCAACTGAATTGCAATAGTTAGGCTAATATAATGTCAACTATGGGGAAAATACAAAATTATTTGTGGTGTTTAAATACAACATTTCCATACCAATGCTTACACAGATGAAGTTGTAGTCTTTGTGAAATAAGGATACTTTGCCACTGATGTCAATAATTATTCCAGGTGATTATTAGTATTGCTAGAAGATGTCAAAACTAAAACTTTCCAGAGGAACATACAAATATTAACGGTACTGAAATTTTTGGGAAAGATCTACACCCAATTTGGTATTGACTAATATATTCAGAGCATTTATGAGCAATGGTTAAAATCCAAGCTTGCATTTTTTAGATAAGGAACCTTGACTTTTTACTTTGTATCAACTCCAGATTACTCCAGGAGCAGAACTTCTTGTCTTCTGTTGGTAGTTCCAGTTTATATCAACACATATGTTTTCATCTGAGTGTCATTTATGGTTTCCACATCCCAAGTTCACATTCTCTTCACTGAGCTAATAGGCTTTTGTTTAGTTGTTTTTTAAATATTATTTATTTCCTTGTTTTTACATGAAGACTTTTCAAAGGACTACAGGTAATCCTGATTCATAAAAGGAAACCAAACCAAACTAAACAAACTTTTCTGGTTTAATAAAATTATTTTCATACTCATTTCTAACAAGACTATCAACCCAATAAACCTTTAGGGGAATTATTAATTTGAACTGGACAGTAAAAAGCACATCATTGGATTCAATCTAAGGATCCACCAAATCAAAATGATCTTGTCTTTGCTAGCAGCCACTAGTGATTTTTTTGCCAAAATCACTGCATATATACAGTGTAGTATACATATACTGCATATATATCATAGATATATAAAGAAATGCTGCTTTCACTAAATAGGTAAATGAACTACATACATATGCATCATTTTACTGCTACTTATAGTTAGGGTATTGAGAACTAAATGAAGGCAATTCATTCACATCCTCTACAAAAATGAAGTCCTTTTCCTTTACTTTCCTGTTCCTGCTCCCCCCTTGAACTGCTGTTAGTTGTTTTATATGCATAAAACACTGGTGCATAATTCACCAGATATAGACATTCTGACAGTGTGATCACTTGCAATCTGTGACACTTCTCTCACCAGCAACATGTATAAGCCTCTCCAACTGACAGACGCCCTAACCATAAGCCAGAAGAAGCAGAATCAGATACTGTGTCATAAAGAAGTTTCTTTTTCTACTAAATATGTAACTTTCTAATCTGGCCTGCTTGGTCTACTTTTTTTTTTCAGAAAGGAGGACAGTGGCAGCAATCTCTTTTTTTTTCATTATGATAACTGCCAACAGCCTGCAATATTCCAACAAAAGTTGATCCTTCACACACAGTTAGCTATTCAGTCTGAACTAGGGGGATAGATAGAAATCTTATTTGCACTTCAGTTTCTGAAGACTGACAAAGGCTGATTTCAGCTGCAGCATGACTTGAGATGAATCTGTGTCATTTCTAAATGATCTTGTGGCTGGAAGACCCCAAAGGCTATTCAAGGACTTAGCAATTGCTGAAATTTAGAAGATTCGGGACAGAGCCTCAAGAAATATGGAGACATGGACATACTGGAGAGAGTCCAATGAAGGGCCACAAACATGATTAAGGGATGGAGCACCTCTCCTACTAGGAAAAGCTGAGAGAGCTGGGACTGTTCAGCCTGGAGAAAAGAAGGCTCAGGGGAATCTTATCAATGTATATAAATACCTGAAGGGAGGGTGCAATAAGGACAGAGCCAGAGTCTTTTCAGTGGTGCCCAGTGACAGGACCAGAGGCAATGGACACACACTGAAAAACAGGAAGTTACCTCTGGACATCAGGAAACACTTTTTCACTGTGACCATGACAGAGCACCGGCACAGGTTGCCCAGAGTGGTGGTGGAGTCTCCCTCCCTGGAGATATTGAAAAGCCATCTGTACAACAAAGCCTGTCCTGGGCAACTGGCTGTAGGTTGCCATGCATTAGCAGGGGGGTTGGACAAGGTGTTCTCCAGAAGTCCCTTCCAACCTCAACCATTCTGTCATTCTGTGATTCTGTGAATCCTGCTCAGTACGTATTTCTATTTTGACAGTGGACTATTGAAATTTTTTTTAATGAGAAAGTTGTTGCAACCAATTTCATATTTCTCTAACTGTGGTTTCACTTAGACTATGTACTCCCACCTCGTTTGTAAAATAATGTTTTGACAGGATGTACTCTTAAAGAATCTCTTCTGATGCTGACTGTTTTCATCTTGTCTTTCTGTGACTTCCAGGCAGAACTGTTTTTTGGATCCTGAACGTTTCTCTATAAAGCAGAATTAGCTTTGACAATTTTCTCCCACTATATAGAATTACCACTGGGAATTCTACACCAATAAGAAATCCGCTTATATTAGAAGAAATCTGTGTATACGTGAAGTTGTTCCTGTTTGCTTCTGATGCATCTAATCAAATATTAATGATCATGATAATTAGTTAAAAGGATCTTTCTGCCTCCGATTAGCATCTCTGTATTCTCTGTTATTCAACTTGGTAGTTTATTTTCCTCGTCCCCTGCTATTGTCATCAACAATTCATGACACTAATCACTTAATGCTTTCATGCACCTATGATTATACTTAGAGGATATTTACCAGTTCTCTGAGACAGTAACTTAAACAACAACACAAAAAATACATAGATTGATCATCCATTTCTGTTTAAAATTAATATTTGGCTTTCAAATTTTGTAAGTAAAGAAAAAAATAAAAAATATATCAGTAAACCCCATTATTGTCTGCAACCAGTGTTTGACAAACTGGCACTGGAAAAGTATACAGTAAAAGTGCGACTATAAGCACGATATGCAGTTGTGTGGTCTTTGGTCCTGAGTTTGTGAAGTGTTGATTAGCTTAACTACTTAACTACTAAGGTCTACTGGAATCAAGTGTACTCAGCTCTTGACAAATGACATTCAGCATCGTGCTATCTCAGGTCTTACACAGCTCACAAACATAAAAGGAATAAAGTGTTCCTAACATAACTCCAGTCTGTGTGCTGAAAGGATTCTAGGAATTCATGTAGCGCATATCAATGTTTACTTAAGTAAGTTTCTGCTGTACTTTGATTGTCTTTTTACATACAAGACTAAAAGAAATTAGAGATCAATCCTGCCTGCTGTGCCAGCCCATACACTGTATAAGTCACTAAAACATGGAAAGGAAAGCAGCTTCTTCAATATCCGATATAAAAAATATGAGCTGAGGGCTCATATCTCTTTTAGAGATTCTGCATTTTTTTATTTAACCTACTCCCCCAAAATGTTATGTTGTTACAGCATCTTGTCGACCTGAAAGCTTAGTATATAAGTAAAATTTATTTCACAACTAAATGCAGAAATGGAGTTCAAACAGATGGTTATTCCTAGATCTTTTTTCAAAAGTGCCTAGTATTGCATCTCCTACCAGTTTCCACATCAATAATTTGCCCCAATAATTTTACTTTTTCTAAGATGCTCTACAGAAACAAATTCACTATCTTAGGTACAGAGGAGGGCTAAAGTTTCACATTATGATAGCTATTGGACTTTTATACAGATGTTCTGGCAAGATACAACGCTATATACCAACAAGTGAGGCAGTATGTAATACATACGATAGTAGAGTGCTGTGAATAAGCAAGTAGACACTACTTTACATAAAAAGGAATGAAAGCTCTATGCTTAGTAACATTAAAGAGTAATATAGGTATATTATGTAGAATCTCAAGTGACAGAGCTGTGGAAAAAAGCCAATGACTACATTTTGTAAAATCAAGTAAGTCAGCTGCTGAACTACCTTTACAATAGCTTGAGATATACCATACAGCACTGCACCATGGTTGTCCCTGAAATAGATAATCTTGAAGTGGTGCTGTATTGAAAGACTTTATTTTTATTCTCTATTTATTTAAGATCATGAGTCAGAGATACAGAAAAGGAAAATGCAACTCTGATCTGATTGTCTGGCACAGCTTCTTTTTCAAAGAAAACACTTATAAATGCATTTGGAAGGATCATTGGGTCTGTCTTTGTGTACTGTCAGAATGAAATGCCCCTTTTTCCCCCCCCAAGGTTGTTTGATGCACATAGAATGCTGGACAAAAAGGTAATATGTACATTCAAAATCATTTTTAAATGTCCCCAGTTAAAAATAATCTAATGATATATAAAATATTAATAGATGTGTTTCTGTGTCTTCCCAGAGCAGAAGCATCACCTTGTAAGTCTTCAGGCTGGCAGAACTGTTCAGCTTTGCTTTGTGATTCTCCCAGCCTTAAAGGCTACATACATGATCTGGCAAGAAACAAGAAGCATGTCTATATTGATATATAATAGTTTCCCTCTGTGATAAATTCTTTGGATGAAGACATCAATGGCTTTGGATACAGGAGAATCAATATAAGGCAAAAAAAAAAAAAAAAAAAAAAGGTTGTTCCAAACACACAGTGAGAGAATGATGACAGTTTATGTTTGATAAAAGGACCAACAGTTTGTGAGTGAAACCCTGCCCTAAGGAAAAACGAGCAATACTAGAATAATAAGGTCCTTTTGAGGACACATAGCAGGATGTCTGTTTAAAAAGAAACAGTTTTCAAGTTAGACTACTTGCTAAATATTGAGTAAGTCTGACTTTTAAAATTGTCTAGATAAAGAATTTTTCTGATTTTATTTCATGGAAAAAATTAATCACAGGGCAAAAAACCAAAAAATCTCCTTCACATAGACAAAATCCCAGTTTCTTCTCTTCTGCCAAACCACTAGAGCAGAAAACTTTGTTTTCTGGAAGTTACTTATTTTCTGCACACAAAGAAGAGACTTAATGCCCCTTCTTTTCAGTATGTTTCTCAGACTGTAGGATGTTATTAGCAGGTAAGAGGAAGGAAGCTACTTTGCACAAACGTCTATCAGAACAAACCACTTTTAAGTTATTAAAAACCTTTCTGTGTCTTTATGGTTTTTACTATCTTTTGCCAAAACAACTATCGAATGTGTTCTGGCATTTGTCATGTATTACAGATGTTGCTGTAACAGTACACAGGATTCTCAAAGTAAACTAAGGCTCAGTGCCATCGCCTTAACACAGATGCCAGTAAGACATCTTGGTGTATCTAAGATATCAGCATAGAACTGGCAGATTTCACCCAGGTCTTGTCATAACCATGTCCTTTTGGAAGCGGAAAGGAGTACTCCAGGGGGTCTCAAATGACTTTTGCTTAGGCAGCTGAAGCTTGCCCAAGTGACAAGAGATACTGAAGGGAAGAGAAGGAAAGTGACTTTCAAATTGCAAAGCAGGCCAGCAGCAGTCTTGAATCACTTTGAATATAGGTTTCTTGATCTTTCAGGCAGTGATCTATTTCCTAGAAATCCCTTCCTATCTTTATATGCATCAGCAATATTCATTCAAATGCATTATATATAAATTTGTCTGTTACATTGCAGCTGTTTTCCTTATCTCTTTCATAAAGTAATACAAAAAATCAAGAATATATTCATGAAACTACATTATCTTCTTCTAAGGATCTTGCTCCCTGTACTACTCATCTGTTTAACCATTAAGTATTAAAAAAAAATCAACAAATGTCACACATACATTAAAGATCATAATTTTCAGAAGAGCAGCATTTAACTTAGTTAAGGAGTTGAGAATATATGTTAGCTGCACAAATGTGCCGTTATTAGAAAATTACCGATGTGCCCAGCTGTTTTATTACCAATGGAACATCAACCAATAGAAAAGTGAGTGCTTTCTTTTGCCACTGTCACATTTCACTTTTTATTACTCTGTCACTGTGTTTTTTACATAGAAAGCATGCAAGCCGTGATAGAATAAACCATTTTACTAGAGCTAAAGAAACATCCATATCTATATTGTCTATGTAGCTTAGACAATACTTAGAATACTGCCTTTATCTCAGAGTGATTTTGGTTGGCAGAAAGTCTTTTAGAAGAATGCAATTAAACAAGTAAAAAGATTATGCCAGTGATATACAGTAAAGATATATCTATGGCATGACTTTCTGACTATATAATGAAATAAAAGAATGCAGTACAATATATTTACTCAGGTGAACCAAGCATTGAGATATGATTGTCCTTCAAGTGATAAGCTAGATCCCCAGCTGATTAAAAATTGCATTGTTCTTTTAGCTTTTCAACAATTGAATAAATCACAGAACAGTATAAAATGGACTAAAAAGTATCATATTAAGGAAGATCAATGATATGGACAACAAAAAAAGACAGCTGTTAATCTGCTTTTTAAGGACAGCCTCACAGTTTCTAGCATAAAGCATGTGCCAAGAACAGAAAAGAGATGTGGAGATTCAAGCAATACTATAGTGTGTTATCCTCCAGGTATCCAAATTCCTGCATAGATTAGGAGCAGGAAAGGTGTCCCCATCACCAGAGTTGAATCTTTAGTTCAGAGTTGGCTGCTGTACTGTTCAGCAGATGCAACAGAGAAATACACACAGTTGTTACTTGGGAGACATGCAGTTAGCTGTAGCAGCTGTAAAGCACACAGGTAAATTGGATTTTTAAATGGTTAAATGCCTATTAAGATATAGATTAGCTTACATGTGATAGGTTAATGTAGTAGTTTGATTTATAGCCTAAATACCATGGTTTCAGTCAATACAGAGGAACTCTTGTGCTAAAGACTTCTAAATAAAGGTAGCTTTGTTATTTTTGTTAGTTAGGGATCTCAATTTATTTGTGAATCCTTTTAGATTTTATAAATATATGGCATATATTTGTGATACAAGTTTATGGTTAACTGACTTTAGAGTCTACATCCAATTTTCAAATTATGTTAATTACTTACAAACTTAAAATCCATTCAATGACATGCTTTCAGAGATTTTTTTTAAAATTTCCTTCCATACTCTCTTGATTATTTTTTGCTTCTTTCTTCCCGAATCTCCCTACTTCATTGCATGAGTTCTGGTTTTCGTTTTTGGTCCTTTTTTTCCTATCATTATCTGCTCATACTCCTCTTATCTGCCAGTACTCCACTTATCTCTGTTCTTGGAGCTGTTGGATATCAGAAAACTTGCTATTCAAGCAATTACAGCAGCAGTAGTTTAAATTTTTCTAATGGCTTTGCCTTCCCTGGGTCCTGGCTAGCCAGGTGGAAGTGCGAATTTCCATGATCTGACAGTTTCCTCTTTTTTGTTCCACCATGTTCTACAAAGATTTATTCCTTTCTCTCTTTAGATCACTCTCTCCTTCTACCATTCAGATCAAACAATAATTGTAAAGCCTTTTTCTGTAAAGCCTGTTTTATAAAGTGAGCTATGATTGCTCTTGAATTATGTAAGTTCCTCATCTGAAAGAAAGAGACTAGAATGACACAATAGAGAAAAATGAATGTCAATATGTCTAGAACAGATTGTCCCCTTCCCATTAAAGATTCAAAAGGCAAGAATTTATGGACTAGCAAACACTGAATGGAAAGAATTCAATGGAAAGCAGTTTTATGAAGGATTCTGCCACACTGTTCCTTCTGCCACTGTTTACATGAGGTCATGCCTCACCAAAGTATCAGCTTTAATGATTTTCACTGTTTTGAAATTGGTATGTACTTACTATTTTCTGATATGACTCATTCATATTATCTTTGGGTTATTAAGATCTGCTGATCTTCTGAAGTGTAGATCTAATCTGAGGTTTAGGTTTTGGTTGGTTTGTTTCTGAAATAATCAATTAATAAAGAGATCTTTTTATGCAGTAAAATAGGAATATAAGAAGAAATAGCTGTTTGAGAATTTTTTAATATTCATTTTCAGGGGATTTCAATCTAAGACATTATTTACATATTATAGAAGTCTTCTTGAGATATAGCTTTGACTTTTGAACAAGAAACAAATCAACCTTTCATATTCTCCACAGTTACATTATTTCTGAGCAAGAACAAGACTACTTCATTCAAAGTAATTACAGCCTTTCCCATAAATAGATATTTATAATCACATAAACATGCAAAAAATTAAGAGAAAACAATTAATGCATGCGTTCCAGCTATGAAACTTTATCTGTGTTCCAGTCCATATCTGTAAAGAATTCATGGACTATGCTTCTGTAGTATGACTCTGATCCTAGAAATGCCTGTGCATATTAGCAACTTTATTCACATAAGAATCCCCATTGATTTAAATTTACCCACAGAATAAATATTTGCCAGATCAAGACCTCAAGTAGAAAGTTATCTTTCTCATCTATACCAAGTAATATTAATGTGGATATATTAATAATATTTTATTGCAAATAATCTAAAGCAAATTTTAACTTTTTATTCTTGAGGAAGATGCCATAATAACAAGAAGAAAATTATAATTATAACAGTAACATTATTAACACTAATTAGCTTTCAAATAAATATTCATTCATATTAGGATACTGCTACATTTTCTAGATTAGTTTGGTTAATTATCCTTATATAAGACTATAAATGAAATCCATGTTATCTTTTTTCCCTTTGTATTTTTTGAATGAAAACTGTTGAAGTGGAAATATATCAATCACTTTATGAAGATGAGGTCATGAATCTAGAAAAACATACAGTGGCCTATATTGCTATATGTTTTGCACATGTGACATTCAGCTCCCTGTATCGACAACAGTCAATACAGGGACAACCAGAAAGCCACAGCCAATTTTACTTAGTAAGTACTTTAGGGCTGTAGATTCTGAACTTTACAATAATGAACCAGAAGCAGCACGGGGATTGGTAGTGGGATGATACATCTTCTGAGGTGTTTCACATTAAAGTCTGATGTATTCCTTCTTTCGAGCATGAGAGGCTGTTGCATCCATTCTGGACAGGCTGAATTTTGCCAGACTAGAGCAAAGTAAGAGATTAAAATGCATAGCTGTCTAAAACAACCATGTGTCAAGATTGAACACAGTCTTGTTAAGCAGCAGATAGAAAACAATATTCTGTTAAGCTAACCAAGCTATTTTTTACATTTTTTAGCTTAGAAGTGAATTGCTTACGAGGCTAAGTTTTTCTCTTAAACTTTTGATAGAGCAATCTGGACCATCATAGCCGTTTCTCTGACATTTTTAACATAATTTTATTCACCATGCCTGAATTTTTCTGACTATAGTTTTTAAGTTATTAACAGCATTTGTGAAATCATGACTGTGGCGACCTATTCAACATGTGCAAGGCAAGAGATGAACACTAAGTTCGTCAAATATATGACTATCATAGAACAAAGGTAGTTTTATTCTGAAAAGGTGTTTTTTTCTCTTTTGTATAGCATTATTGATAATTACTGATTATACATAAATGGTTACCATTCTAATACAGACACTCTGACATTATAATTGTCAGTGACTTTAGAAAATGTATATTGTCCTGATGTTTCTTATTCCCAGTAAGTCCACAACCTCACTTTCAGCAGAGTTAGCATAGCTGTTCTACCCGTCTTCAACACTCTCCTCCCTAAATGACTTTTTTTTTTTCCTAGAAGAGGGTTCTTCAAAAACTTCAGTAGTCACCTTTTCACTCACAGAACAAAAATAATACCATTTATTCCTGTGTATACTCACCCCCTCCCCTCCCCCCAAAAAAATTCTTTTCTGTGACATCGTGAGATCAGGCGTCCTTTTCTTTCATTAAACACATTATTTCTTACATGACAATTAAGTCCTTTGTTTCATAAATAAAATTTTCCTACTAGGCACCCTCTTCCCTTTCCAACCTATTTTTCTGTATCTTCTAGTACGCCGCTAATTTGTGTATCTATATACTGCTATTCCTTGTTACTCTTTTGCTACAGTCACTACTTGTATCTTGTTTACACCAGTTTTTAAACAACTTAGTATTGAGGCATTTTTCCTGTAAGAAAAGCTGCCTGGAGGGGTTTTTGATGCTGACTGGAGGTTTTAAACATTAAAGTTCAGAAAATATTAATTAAAAACAAACTTTTTTTCTTTTCATGCAGTGATATCATGTAGTGTTTGCAGCTGATCTCTACTCTCCAGAGGATGTGCTCTGCTGTCATATTCTGGCTAGTAACTTCCCTAAATTTAATGACAGCCTCCTCAATCTTACTTAATTATCTCACAGTAATAAACAAATACTTTTCAGGACAATCCTCAGATGAATGTAGTTATATAAGCACTCATTTAGTTAATTATTATATAATCATTCTGTTAACTAATTAATTAATTATCGGAAGCCAGATCTCAAGCCTGGTAATGGAAAGCTGAAATTCTGCATTCTTTCAATGATCATACAGTAAAATCTTGACGTAGAGTGAGCTTGCAAGTTTTAGAAGGGAAGAGGGGAAAACGAGACTGTCGAAATAAGGATGTATTAGCACACAGAAATGGAAGAGATGGACATCACATGATCCAGGAAATCTTCTTTAATCAGAAAGCTTCCAAACCCATCTAAGATATGACAAATGCTATTCCAGGGGCTGAAGTGGCCTTTCAAGGGTGCAGAAGTTTCTTCTCATCCTAATTCAGCTGCTTTTCCAAACTGAAATTTCTGGACTGAATCCCTTAAAGGCTTAGTATATGTTATATTGGAAGTTGTGTGAGATCTCATAACTGTAACAATATAAATATATTTACACTTTATCCTGTCATTATTACTACAATTGCTCCTGGGTTTTGTGGTATATTACACATTAAAATGGATGGGAAATTGCACAAAAGTGCACTAAATATTTTTGAGTTGAAAAGAATCCCATGCAAATAGGTAACTGAGTGATAGGACTAAGAATGCCCTTCTCAATTTGTCAGTGGGCAGATTGACTAATTTGTCTCTGAAAGACTAATTGGGCTGGTGACTCAAATGGCAAAATTTATGAATGAATGGGAAATCAATGATACTTTAACCTTTTTTTACCAGTTTATCTTTCTGTTTGCCAGTTCACCATTTATGTGGTTTGATTTACATACAACCAAGTTCAAGAGGACTAAAGGCTCAAATCTTATTTTAAAATTTTTCTTGAAAGTATAAATATGTTTAGCTTTATAGGAAAAACTTCTCTTTCATGTTGTCCTGGGTTCAAAAAAAAAGAAAAGAAGTCTAAAAATCTAAATTATTATGTTGTAACCATCATTATGAAAATTACAATTACTTTTTTCACATCTTTAGCAAAAGGCACAGTCTGTCTTTTGTGTTATTTAACTATGGCTTTTCTATCTTCTTCATGGATATTTTGAGAGAAGAGAATTAGTTCTGTACGCTAATAATCCTGCATCTGCCATTTCTAATGCTGTGAGAAAGTGTAAGAAAAATCACCTAACTTTAATCTCAGGTGCCCTAATTTAGATTGACAGTGTAATAGTAGTGATTTGGTATCAGAGCATGCCTGCATACAGCTGAACTTATATTATATATTCATCAACTTACCTCTTTCTTTCATAGTAGAAGAATTACATTAGGTTTACATTTGCAAAAGTAATTTTCAGTATGATACCCCGAAAACAAAGATGAAAGATGAAGAGCTGTGTCTGTGGTGAGTGTTGCTCTTTTTTGAAGTTTAAATTAGCATTGCAAAAATCTCCATGAATTGTTTTCACAGATATAAGTGTTTCAGTGTAAATGAAATCCCAGCCGGCATTGAGGTAAAACTCTGTGAAGAAATACTTTTCTTAGGGTGATGCTACAGTGTGATCAACAGATGGGACTAGGAGGAGGAAAAGCAAATAAATAAATGTAAGAAAAAGGAAGAGAAGTGAACTGAAGCACAAACTCTCTAGGAAATTAAATCATAACATCTACTGTGATCGGATAACAACAAACCTTTATGAAGATGATGAAAACTTTCTGAAAATTTTATTAAGCCTCCAAGACACATCATGAAACAATTCAGGATCGATATTATGTTAGATACACTGATATTTGCAAAGATTTAATACAGCAGTTTTGTTGCACATCAGCAATGTGGTTAAGTCTTTTTAATTGTTACAGGTTTTCCTAAACAAGAGAAAAACCTAAACCAAAAACATCCTGCCTTTTATTCTCATGGTCCAGAGCCAAACGTTCTGGACTTGATTTTGATTAATCTTATTTTGAAGTAATCTCTTTCTCCTAAAAAGAAAAGAACATTTCATTTGAAGGGAAAATAACAAATACAGTGTCTTTCTTGGTGCAACAACATGGCACAGAAAAAGTGAACCTCTGTGTTTCTGTGCTAAATGCACTATGTATGTATTAACTGTGAATTATGAATTTTCACTGTCCATTACACAGCAGAAAATTGGTAACTACAGCACTTTCTCACGGTTATCATCTTCCACATAACTGTTCAATGCTAAGGGTAATTAGGATCATGGAAGCTCTCGCTCAGTTATACTTCTTTCTCTGTTCTGTTTTGGTTTGTGATTTGGGTTTGTTTTTTTTTTTTTTTTTCCACCACTAGTGTTGTTTTAGGCAATCTAGGTTCTTCAGAGATGTCTATGCTTTGGATTATTTTCAGTTATATAATTAAATCTAAGAAAATGCAGCCATGAGTGCTCTGAAATCATAGGCCACTGCATAAATGCACTGTATAGGCACATTTACTCACATGAACCTCACTCCTTCAACATACTTCCAGTTGGAAATTTTTGCTTTTTGTATTGTAAGTTGAAGTAAAGCACGAGCACTCATTTTCAGTTTTCCACATTAAAAGCATTTTGTATCTTTGAAAAGTTTGGATTTATTCCTTTACACAAGCTCTTTCTTCCCATTGGATTTCTTTACATTATAATTGTAGATTTAAGGATGCAGTTTACACACAATTCTTCCAACTGTAAGAGAGCTGTAAAGTAGACAACAGGAGAGGTTATAGCATGAATGATGTTTGATTTCCAGCCTTCTGCAAATGTCAGAAAAAAATTTACAAATGAGGTGCCTTCAGGACTATGCCCTTGATAGTTTCCTCCACAGTCTGTGCAAGGTAGCACTGAACTTCAGTGGATTGATCTATAAATAAAGCATGACATATTGATAAACCTTATAAGGTTATATTCTGGTTTATCAATATGTCACGCTTACAGAGTAGCACAAGTCTGGACATCCTCTGGAGCTCACAGAAAATGAATGGTCATTGTTGGACCCCATGATCCATCCAGCTCCTCTTGCTGAATGATTAAGAAGCTTTTTGTTCTCTTTTGCTCACTTCAGTTGTGGAGAATCAGGTTTTTCTTCTTACCGCAGGTGCAGACATGACAAAGGGATTAAAGACGATATCTTGCTGCTTCTTTGTATTTTGCATGGCTGAGAGGAGCAAAGTAGCTCTAGCACTCAGTAAGAGAAAATCTGAGTTTAAATAAATTTATCAGAAGACAATTATATGTGACTGCAAATTGTGTATCAGGATTCTCTGCCAGTGAGGCAGATCCCCTTATCCTGGTGAAAAATATAGATCATGTAAATGTGAAGTGCAAGACGGGAAACAGGAAGGCAACTTCAATGTCCAAGGTAGTTTCAGAAATGAAAAATTGTTTGGTCCTGCAGGACTCCAAACAGGTCTCAAAGCTGTTATTAGGGATTTTTTCTGCAGCATGCTAAGTTCCAAAACTCATGGTACTTAGCTCAAATTGTGAAACCGCTATACCTGGTGCTTTCTGCAAACATAATTTTTCTATAGAAAAAACTATGTTTCTGTTGAATGCAATAATTATTTTATACCACTTTTACTACAAAATATATCAAAACTCTGCTGGCAGAATTAACATATGGATCATAATTTATGAACTCCTGACATTTAGGAACAATAAAAAAGAGAAAGTTTTCTTCTGATTTTAGAACTATTGGGTTTTGGGGATTTGGGAGAGTTGTGGTTTTTTGTTTGTTTATTTTGTTTTGTTTTTAAATCTTATTGTAAAACTATATCATATATATATTTATACATTATTTGATAATATGATTTAGTGATTTTTTCCTTTCCAAAAAGTACCAAAATAAACAACACATAAGGGATCAGCAGATGTTTTTCTTTTCTATATAATCTATAAGGCCTTAAATGTACCTATGTTTGAACATGAAAAAGTTTTATTGTGCTATCCTTTTGTGCTGTTATTAAAGATATAATTTGATAGTACTTTCTACCACTAAGTCTTTTAAGGCAGTGAGATTGGTTAACACACTCTTAATTGTTACAACAGATGCTTATAATAATTTCTACACCTATTTTATTAACAAGTTTTCCATTTTTTAGTGCTGGTTGGAAATTAACCTGATTTACTGATTATTCTTATCTCAGAACAGAACTTCCTTAGCATCTCCTTCAGAGTCATCAAGTGCTTCTAAGACATCTGTGCCACTTAGTTTTAAAGAGCTGCAAAGTTTGAGGCCAACAGCATGTGCTGTAAGTCTCTTACTTGGATCCTTTGGATACTATCTTATTGAATAATAAGAATTAAAATTGCTGATGTTTCTGTGATTGAAAGACCACTGAAAACAGGAGAACACTCCACCAAATTTTAAACTGTGCTTAATAGCTCCCTTTTTGTTATTAAGAAACTTTTCTCAACACAAATGACATACTTATTTTTTTTTTGTTTCTGATTTATACTTCTTTCAAAGGTATATAGAAAATTACTTGTATTCAGTTGTAAACTCGTCTTGCTCAGTCTGGTTTAGCTGCAAAAAAAGTTAATCACATTGCAATATGCACCATAACATGCATTATTAATAATGATTTATTGATTGCTATAGATTTTACATCTCTGTCTCTTACTATTATTAGAGTAAGAGTAAAGAGTACTTTTACTCTTACTAAAGAATGATATGATTCTTTAGAAGAAGATATGATAGAGTAAAAGAATGATATGATTATAGTCTAAAAGAACTTTATATGATTATAGTCTATAAGTAGGTTGCCCAATATTGCAATTCTTTATTTGAAGTCATAGTCAGCATCCAACAGTTGGATGTTTATCTCCAGATAAGTTTAGGAAAAATCCAGGGCTGCTTTATAGGTCCTCAGAGCTCTGATGCAGGGAATCTTCATTTTCTGTCTTTTGTAACTTGGGATTATTTTGACAGCTTTCAGATTATGCAGCACATACGAAAAGTCACCAAAATCTAAAAGTTTTGTTAGTGTTTGCTGAGTAAGCATGAATAAGTGAGTCTTTCACCTTTGTAATCCTACTTTGAGCATTAAAATTCTCAGTGCTAGACTGCCATTCAGGGATTCCCATCTCTCTGAGCATTGCCCATAGCACACTTTTCTGGTATTTATGGAACATTATTACACTATTGACAGATTTCAAAATTGTTAGTGAATGCAGTTGTTCTGTCAAGACAACAGCACTGATATAGCATGTCAGTGCACAACATGCACCAAGTTTTCTGCTGATATCTGGAGAGGTAACTTTACTGAATTTGCAGGTGTGATGCACTATCATCATCACAGAAAATATACACCTTTACTGAAGTTTCCTAATTATGATATTCTCAAATGGTTGATTAAAAAGTATAGGATAGCTCTCATTCTTTCAAACATTTAGCAATTTCAGAATGTTAGTCTCCTTTTACAACAGTTACTCTGATCTATTAAACTTCAGGTTCACTTATACCTATTTCAAGTTAACACTAGAACTGCATTCTGTGGATTTTAAACTGACACCTATGTAGCTACCCAGAGATAAAGAAAAAAAGAAACCCAAAACTTATTATTAAGCACTTCTAATCTTTTTTTCTGTCCTTTAACGTGGTCAAAATACAGGTGTTATTTAGGTGTCTTAATATTGAATTCGGGAACTTGGGAGTATAGAGGATTTTACATTTTGTGCTAACTTTCCGTTGCCCACTATTTTAAGGATTCTCTATAGCTGGCTTTACCACTTATATGAGACCAAAGTCTCTATACGTATTCCTTCTCCCACCTTTCAGAAAAGGGCTTATTCATCCTTTCTCCCCATGATTCCATTTACAACCTTCTTTATGTACAAAATAATGATATGTCTTTTACAAAAGTCTAAATGCTTACAAATATGTTAGATTCTATTGGAAGAATATTGGAAGAGATGGGATGTTGTTATTACAGAGGAATTCATTGCTGTCACTGATGTTTTGATCTGCAGACAGCGGCACATGTACTTAAGTCATGATGAGCAGCTGATAAGGAATGCATGTTTCCCATAACAATTTTAGATCTCAAATATTATCAGACTTAAACGAGAGAAAAGAGTGATGGCTGAAAAAGGTAGAGCTATTATCCACTTCTCACTGCCATTTTATTCATGAGGCCTAGGTATTTTACCCGAAGGCTGACAGGCTTGCGAACAGTACAAAGGTCATATGTAGTAAATTAACAGAATCAGCTTCTTTGTCACAAGAGGTTATTTGATATGTTTCACAGAATCATAGAATCATAGAATCATTTAGGTTGGAAAAGACCCTTAAGATCATCGAGTCCAATCATAAACCTAACTCTGCCAACTCCACAACTAAACAGTGTCCCTAAGCGCCATGTCTACACGTCTTCTAAGTATCTGCGGGGATGATGACTCAATGACTTCCCTGGGCAGCCTGTTCCAATGCTTGACAAAAGGATCTATAAACAGATGGTTGTTTATAAAGAACAGACACCTTTAGTAACAGTACAAATAAATGCATTGCATCACTTTATGTTTTTAAAACAGCATAAAAATATATATCTCAAAATAGGTTTTAGAAGTGAATTTTTGGCAACTTCTATAAAATCGTCAGTTTTACATGTATACAGTTATGTGCTATTTGTATCATGACTAGATCATTGTGGATTACAGCTGTATTGCAATACACCCATCAATTCTGAAACTCTCCCCGTTACAATGTCAGTTGCTTCTAAAACTGTAAACTTGTAAATTTACTTTATCTCAGAATAGTTGAAAAAGAGTCCTTAGATCATGTTCTGCTCTCAAGCAAAGTCAATAAATTTGAAAGAAATCAATTAATTTAGGGAATTTTTTTTCTTATTATTGTTGTTTTTCCGTATAGCAAATTCATAACCCTAATTCTTGTCTGCTATGGTAATACAGATATTTAATTCTAAGTTAGCTGTGAAAGATTAGTCTGGTGGTTAACATCTGCAGAGATGAGGCAGAAGTATGTAAAAGCCTGAAAACATGACTATGCTGTTTCCAGAACCAGTATTAGCACAAAAGCATCTGGCATCTCAGCTAGTCAGACAAAATGCCTCAGCATCATGTTTGTGGGACAAAAGTGTGTGGTGCACAGACATCCTTGGGATATGAAGTCAGCTCCGTAGCTCAGTCCAGTTGGGTACATTCCTAATGAACTGCTGGATCTCTGGTGTTTAGGAGGAGTTACTATTTTCCACTAATTCATTAGGAAAAGGAATAGTCCAGTGGCATCAGGTTTTATCTTCCATTCTAATCTAATTGGATTGTAATTGAACAGGTGTTGCTGAAGCTGACAACTTCCTTACAGAGACTCTAGAAAAATGACTTGAGTTTTTAAATTTCTCTGGGTTGCTCCATATTGTCATTGTCCTGGTGAGTGGTTTTACTACTGTTAAGAATTTTCTGCTTTCCCATTTCTTTGATAAGTGCAGAAAATATGATATGTTACAAGAAAACTCAGTAGTTCCTCAAAAAAATCTGCTTTTCCACAGTGAAAACAGAAGCTTAGTGATTTCCAACTTTATCTGATATCTTTAGAAGTTAGAGAATCCAGATCACATCCTTAGTCAAAGATAAACTGCATCTAAATATTTGCAAATGAAGAAACAAAGTATGGCATCAGTAATGTATGATATTCTCAAAACCAAGCTAAGATGTGTAAAATAATGCCTTTGTGTTCCAAGTACAAAAAGTAGACTAACTCAAATTATTGAATTACTTCAGAAAGGCTGAAATTTTTAAATAGCTGTTGTTGCTTTCCAGTTTCATAAGACAGCAAAGTCAATTTGGTTATCAAAATCAAATTAATTTATTCATTTGTTGAATCTAGTTTTCCTAATTAGTCTTGTTTTAAGTGATTTCATTTTTAGTAAGTTGAAAATACCAACTTTGTACATACATCTTTGAACTTCACTCAGTATTCAGTACTTTCTTAATAATAATGAAGTACCATAATTAAAAATATACATAATATTCTCTGAAAAAGTTAACTGCTAAGCTGTGTTCTGAGATTTCTCATAGTACAGATTACAGTGTAGGATGAATGAATACAACGACCTATAGTTTATCTACTGAAAAGGATGAAAAACAATTATTTTCTTTTCGGCTTCATAACTTTTATTTTCTCTCTTTCACAGATAACCAGTAGTCTGAAGAAAACTGGTAGTCTTATGACTATCAACCTAGTTTTGGATTCTCAGGAGTCACCTAAATATGTATTCTTCAGGAACAAGTAAGAAATTATTGGTGATTCCACCCCATTTGGTCAGAAGACATAAATGATGGTGATGGTCTCTTTTAGATAAATGTCATAATAGTGATATTGAAGTTTTAATTATTAATTCACTTCAACCTCCATACCATGCCCCCAAATAATAATACTTCATTTTTAAAAAAATATATAATAAAAAAATATGACTATCCCAAGTATCTAAAGATATATCTCTCACATCAGAAATGTACTGGCTTGAAAAAATCAGTTCATCCAAAGGCACTCACACCACAAAATCCAAAATCTACTTCTGTATGTTATGTTTTTTTGTATAGTTCAAATGAAATATTTACAAACTGGCTTACTTTTTGTTCAATGAACAGCGTCATTAATAAAAATTAATTTAAGAATCTAGTAATAAATATGACATTTGTCTATATACAAATTTTATGAAGATTAAATACTATAATCCATGTTAATTTGATAGAGAAAAATGTGTGACATCACAAAATATAGCAATGCTACATCTTATATATGAAACTATTTAAAATTTAGATAGGTAAAATTTTGCTTTGTTTGTTTTGTTTTACTTTTTAAGACTTAAGGGTTTTTTTTTGTTAGCAGTGTGGTAGCAGCAGAAAGGTCCCTATTTGAAATACTAGTCTAACAGAAACAAAGATGACTGAAATCTATACTTTCTTCTGCCTTTGATCATGCCCTGTGTGCTAAATGATTTGGTCATAAAGCCAGGATACAATGCACTTCATTGATTAAAACTACATTTTGTGAGGGTATTGTATACCATAACTTTCTAAGATTCATTGGTCATTTTAAATTCAGACAGTCTGCAAATTGCCCAGCACTGAGGAAAATGAACATAACAGAAAAAAAATGTAGCTAAATATTGAATTACTCTTCATGGTATTCAAAGTACAAAACAATATTGGCAATATCACAAATCTCTCAGATAAAAATACCTTGATTTTGGGAAAGGATAGGCTGAAAAAAATAATGAAGTAGTTATGCATTCATTAACAATAATTCTCTTGCAAGATCACTTACTTTAACAAGCCCAGAAAGCCAACAATGAACAAAGGAAATATTGAAATAACAAGCAGCATATTTCAGAAACATTACCAAATGCTTCATATGAGATTGAGTGGGTGGTTAGATTTTATCCTCTTCTAAAAGCAGATTTATTCTTTTTTTTGACAAATTTTGGAGGGAATTCTGCTTGTACAGAATAAGAAGAATTGTACCTGAAAGACCATTTTAAGAATGAATTTTCACACTGCTCTCCTATAAAACAAAAACATCAATTTGATTATTAGTAACAGAAGAGCCTGCTACCGAGAGTTATATTTGACAGCAAACTGCAGACATAAATCTTGTCTTTACAATCACTCTATTTCTTTCCTAAAATGACAAGCCTTTCAGCTTAACTTCTATATTGCACCACTAAGCAGATGATCTTGCTTGTCTTTAGTGTTCTTTCCTCTTTTCTGTAGTGTTGTCCGATGATATTCAGCAAATAAACATGGCACTTAACATTAGGGCAGGACAGAGATTTTCAGTGACATTTCCTTTAATAAATGTAGTCCTTATGTTTTTGTCATTATCTGCAAATAGATTCTGAATTCCTCAAAATATTTAAAAACATACAGACAGATCTACTTCCCTTGCAAATAAGCCAAGAACTGTCCAGCACGTATATTTGTTGCTCATAATGCTATGTTTTTATGTCTCTTCCATTTCATGAATTCTTTTGCTCTCCATGGATGGCACTTCAAGATAGCTGTAAAAATATTGATTACATTGCAAACGTTCTACACCTTAGAATCATAGAATCATTAAGGTTCGAAAAGACCTCTAAGATCATCGAGTCCAACTGTCAACCCAACACCACCATGCTCACTAAACCATGTCCCTAAGCGCCTCATCTACACGTCTTTTAAATACCTCCAGGGATGAGGACTCAACCACTTCCCTGGGCAGCCTCTTCCAATGCTTGTCAACCCTTTTGGTGAAGAAATTTTTCCTAATATCCACTCTAAACCTCCCCTGGCACAACTTGAGGCCATTTCCTCTTGCTTGGGAGAAGAGACTGACACCCACCTTGTTACAACCTCCTTTCAGGTAGTTGTAGAGAGCGATGAGG
>NW_008825162.1:2815543-2820890 GCF_000699105.1 Pygoscelis adeliae
GTCGCTTGGGTCCCCTCTTTCTACCTGGTGGCAAGAAGGCAGGGGATCCTCTGCTTCTTGTGGAGCCTCCATCTGCTGCCTTTGCCTCAGGGATGGTAGGGTGCAGCTCCACCAATCTATCTCCCTCTCACACTCCCGGATACTCCTTAGCCTTTCCACTTCCTCCTTCAGCTCTGCCACCAGGCCGAGCAGATCATCCACCTGGTCACACCGCACACAGGTGTTTTCTCTGCTGCCCTCTGGTACAACTGACAGCCTCAGGCACTCCCTGCAGCCAGAGACCTGGACAGCTGTATGCTTGCGTGAGGGCTCCGTCTGGGTCGCCACATTCCTTCTGGCAACGGCTTTTGGCCGAGTGGACACCATGGCCGGTCCTCTTCTGGGAGGGCGACGACTACCAGTTGAGTTGGCCTCTAGAGCCAGGAGGGGGAGGGGGACTGCGCCCTGCCCGCTCCCCTTCCCCGCTCAAACTGCTGCGCCGCGCTCCGGGTCGCTCGCGCTCCCTGGGGCTGCTCTTGTATGTGAGGGCGTTTGGCCGCCGCCCCTCTTGTCCCCGCCCACGCTGAGTCAGAGCTGCCGCTCGTCAGGGGCTCCCTCCTCCGGCTCGGGGAATGGGGGGGCTGGGGCACCCTCTCACTCCCCACGCTTTTGCCTTGGCGGGTTTTGCCGCGGTTTTGCCGCCTCAGGAAGGGTCCCCTGGCGCGATCCTCCGCTCCGGAGCCCTTCGCCTCGGTGGCTTCGCTGACCTCAGCGCCCAGCTGACCTTCCTCCCACAATGTTGCCTGCAAACAAATGTTGTATCATCTCTAATATCTGAGAGACAATAAAGGTTGGTGCAAAGCAAATGAAGCAGATGGCACCTTATTTAAAGTTTAAGGTGCCATTAACCTTTACAATACCATTCCCTATTGTACTAATAGATGCAAGATAGAAGGCTGAGAGGGACAGTAGGCATCTCTCACTGTGGAATGACAGTTTAGCAATATGAACCAGGGAACACCTCTCAGTCAGTCTTGCAGCTAATAAATTGGTAGGTAAGACATGGCTGAGAACCTGTTATACATTGACAAATCAAATATGGAATAAAGTGATCAATTCCTTAAAAACTGCCTATTTACATGTATGAAAAGCTAGTCAATATAAAATTTCTGTACAAATATAGAAATTGTATTTGTACATAATACAACGCCCTTGGAGTTTCTAGAAATGATAAACATTTTCTTTCTAACAGAAAATATACAGCATAATTTTACGTCAACTTTGGCAGAAAATGAAACATAACCGATCAATGAACTGAAAATGAAGGCTCACCTTGCTGAGGAGAGTATTAAATTAGTCATGTGCAAACAAAAAAACACTCTTGATTTGAATGCACCAATAATTTTAGCCTAATTTTAGAGCAAACTTACAAATGCTAATAGAGTGAAACTTTAGTTGATAATAAAAATGTTTTCAGAATGGCTTATTACATACTTAAAAGATATAATTCTGAAAAAGAATTAGTATAAATACTTATTTAATATTCTGTTAAGATGGGAGGAATATGTGACAAAAGCAAAATAGCTAGTAAATGTTCAAGACAGCACTAAATAAAAGAAATAGGGAGTAAGAAAGTGTCTGAACTGTGACAGAACTAACTGTAAGAGAATACATTTTGATCTTTCAATGTACACAAAAAAAGATAAAAAATAAATTTCCTAATTTTCCCCTGTATTATCAGCATCAGATACCTTAAACTCAAGAGTATTAAACTAGAAAAGGAGATCTCTGATTTAGTAAGGCTGTGGGTGGGGGTTTTATTTTTTTGTGTTTTTTTTTTTAAATAAACATAGACCAGTAAAGAAAAAAAATGAGGTTCCATTGTTTTTAAATAGCTTTAGTATAAAATGAAAAAGTTTTAATTTATTCAACTGAAGATTCACAGTTATTAAAGTACAAAAATCTGGCAGCAGATGGCCTCTTAGTTTGCCAGAAAAAAATCATAACAAATCAAGAAGAAGATTAGTTAGGTTAGAAATAAAGCATATATTTTTATTCAGTGTAAAACAGACTGGACTGAAAACTTCTGATAATGGCCTTGACATCTTTTTTCGCTGTTTTCAGAATGAAAGATTTAAGTTAATGAGTTTGACTTTTTTTCCCCCTAAAAAGTCATATTTCAGTATGTATTAATATAAACAAAAGAAAATAGCTACAATGGAACAATTTTATTTTCCTGGGAGAAAATAAAATAAAATAATAACTTCTAACAATGTAAGAATTTGTCCAGAATTTTCCTTCTCCGAGCATTTAAAACTTTCTGGTTTGATCTTACCTGACATGAAGCCAGATGTAGAAAACTCAAAACCCTTTGCAAAATGGAAACTGGTTACTTTACACACCTTTCAGTAATTTACTTAATACCATTGCTAAAAGTGGAAAATATTCCTTATGAAAGATAAATATGCATTATATTGCATACCTGAACAAGCCTGAAATGAGAACTCATGTGCAGAATGCTGTTGCCAAATAACAGAGGAACCAGAAAAACATTTACAAAATGTATGAATGTAGTTGGCCTCTGTGATGGTGTGAGTTTTTGTGTATATGCTTTTACACTTTAATCCCCACCTAGACAATAATAATGCAACTGAAAGTAAATGAGGGAGAAGGGCAATTTTAACTTTGTAAAGCATTGTCTGTTTCTTACATAGATGGAGAACATGGAAAGAAGATGGATAAACACTGGCTGAAGAATATTGTTTAGTAAAATTACTCTTCCCTGTCTTGAGTACAACAGAGACAGCAAAATATGTAAAAATGGAGTTTAAATACTTTGGTGCAAGAAAAAATGCTTGGATCAACTACTACATTAAAATCAACTTAGATTTCCATTTATTCAAAGACACTGGGACATTAGAATAGAAGTATAAAAACCAGAAACTTGTTTTTATAATCAGTAGTCAGTGATGACAATTGAGGAATAATATTCTGTGCCTGAAATGATTCAATTTCAGACTAAAAGTTTTGGGTTTACTTTTCCAGAACATTTTAATATTGCTGAAACAATCTTTTCTCTTTGTATTCCAAATGCTAAACCAGTAGTATTGTCTGCTGATCAGGTATGTGCAAAATACATTTATGTTACAAATGTCTGCTTACTGTAGCTACAATTATAGGCTTCACTTGAAAAGGTACACTGAATATGGTTTCTGTTTCATAAAAATCATATCTCCTTATTAGCAAAAGAACCTTCCATTGAAAAATCACCTTCATTTACCATATATGTACTTTTAAAAAAATTTATCAATCAAATTGAAATAGTAGCTCTACAACTCATCTCTTGAAACACTAAATTATCTCAATCTAAGTGAGAATGTGACCTAACCAAGACTGGAATAAAATCTGAGCTTTTATTGCTTAAATCATCTTAATCATCTAGTGTTTCACACATGCAAAAGAAAAAAAATGGACATACTTTAACATTTAGCTTATTAGGAATACATGTAAACTCAGGGGATTTGGTTAAGATGAATAAAGTTAAGTATGGCTATAGTTATTCGGAAGCTCAGGGCCTGACATGAACTTGCACAGACTATATTCAGCATGGTTTTAGGATGTAGGGTTCTGTAGGTTTCATGCATTTTGAAGACAATAAGACCATTCAGTGTCCATAAGGGTATTATGGCAATGACTGTCATGGTTTTCTCTGAGCCTGCCCTGTAGTATATGAATGCATTCTGCTGAGACTATGGGATGGGAGGTATTAACAGGGGGAGGATTTTAATTAAAAGAGGTGTCCTGGTTTCAGCTGGGGTAGAGCTAATTTTCATTCTGGTAACTAGTATAGTGCTGTGTTTTGGATTTAGGATAAGAATAATGTTAATTACACACTGAGGTTTTAGTTGTTTCTGAGCAGTGCTTACACAGAGTCAAGACTTTTCCTGCCTCTCACACGGCCCCACCAGCAAGTCAGCTGGGAGTGTACAAGCAGCTGGGAGGCAACACAGCTGGGACAGCTGACCCCAACTGGCTAAAGTGATATTCCATACCATATGACGTCATGCTCAGCATATAAACTAGGGTAAAAGCTGTTCGGGGGTCTGCTGCTTTGGAACTGGCTGGGCATTGGTCAGCGAGTGGTGAGCAGTTGCATTGTGTATCACTTGTTTTCTATATTCTTTTATCATTATTATTATTTTCCCTTTCTTTTCTCTCCTATTAGATTGTCTTTATCTTAGCCCATGAATTTTACCTTTCTTTTTTGTTATATCCCCCATCCCATTGCAGGGGGAGTAAGCGAATGGCTGTGTGGCGTTTAGCTGCCTGCCAGGTTAAACCACAACAAGAGGGAAGCTTTCTGAAGCCTTGACTTCAGAAACTAGGTTTAAGTCTTCCTGATTGGAGAGGTATGGATTTGATGGGTGGACTGTCAGGGGGGCGAGGAATTGGTAGATGGTCGCATCCAGAAGGTAGTGGTCAATAGCTCAAAGTCCAGATGGAAGTTGGTGACCAGTGGTGTCCCGCAGGGGTTCCTATTGGGACCGGTACTGTTTAATATCTTCATCAATGACATAGACAGTGGGATCAAGTGCACCCTCAGCAAGTTTGCAGATGACACCAAGCTGAGTGGTATCGTTGACATGCCAGAGGGACGGGATGCCATCCAGAGGGACCTGGACAAGTTCGAGAAGCGGGCCCGTGTGAACCTCATGAGGTTCAACAAGGCCAACTGCAAGGTCCGGCACCTGGGTTGGGGCAAGCCCCAGTATCCATACAGGCTGGGGGATGAAGGGATTGAGAGCAGCCCTGCCGAGAAGGACTTGGGGGTACTGGTGGATGAAAAGCTGGACGTGAGCCAGCAATGTGCACTCACAGCCCAGAAGGACAACCGTATCCTGGGCTGCATCAAAAGAAGCATGGCCAGCAGGCTAAGGGAGGCAATGCTGCCCCTCTACCCTGCTCTGGTGAGACCCCACCTGGAGTCCTGTGTCCAGCTCCAGAGCCCTCAGCATAAGAAAGACATGGACCTGTAGATGTCCCTGCCCACGGCAGGAAGGTTGGACTATATGACCTTTAGAGGTCTCTTCCAACCCAAACTACTCTATGATTTTATGATTCTATGATTCAGACAGAAATGGTACCAGTTTCAATGTACCTAATTGTCAGTATAGCTGACAATGTCAACAATTAGTAATAAGGAATTCAGGGAAAACTGGAGCCCAACCTACCAGTTTAAGTACCATCATGTCCTGGTTTCAGCAGGGATAGAGTTAATTTCCTTCCTAGTAGTTGGTACAGTGCTGTGTTTTAGATTTAGGATGGGAACAAAGTTGATAACGCACCAATGTTTTAGTTGTTGCTAGGT
>NW_008825162.1:2821876-2823349 GCF_000699105.1 Pygoscelis adeliae
GGGAAGACAAACACCATCACTCCAAACGTCCCCCCCTTCCTTCTTCTTCCCCCAGCTTTATATACTGAGCATAATGTCACATGGTATGGAATATCCCTTTGGCCAGTTTGGGTCAGCTGTCCTGGCTGTGCCCCCTCCCGGCTTCTCGTGCACCTGCAGCCTTCTCAGTCGGTAGAGCATGGGAAGCTGAAAAGTCCTTGACTAGTGTAAACACTACCTAGCAACAACTAAAACATCAGTGTGTTATCAACATTGTTCTCACCCCAAATCCAAAACACAGCACTGTACCAGCCACCAGGAAGGAAATCAACTCTATCCCTGCCGAAAGCAGGACAACTTCACAAGACCAACAATCAGTTTCTTTTCCCTTTGCCCATACCAATTAATAGTAATTAAAGTGTAACTAGATTCATTAGGATAACTTGTGTTAATAACTGCCCATGAACAGGTATACAAAAAGTTGAAGATGATAACACTCAGTCTTCAAAAGACTATTTTTTGGCCATTGCTTGTGTGTATTTATATTTAATCTAACAGCAGAATGAATGTACTACAAACACATGTATAGCTTAATGGAAATATTACAGACTGAGTCCTGTCAATTCACTTGAGTTCTGTTTTCACAGTTGTGATATGTTAGTGAGGTCTTTTCCTGAAATTAATTAGTCCACTTGGCAAGATTAAGAATGTCTGATGTGACTAGTAGAGTTTGCCCACCAGCACAGTAAGGTTATTTCATCCCACTTTACTGAAAAATAAACAGTATTGGTCAATCTAAGTGAATCTTCAGCTTCAATTGAGTGTGCATTACGCAAGGCCAGAGGCATGAGCTGCCTATACACAAACACAGTTTCTGTTGTTTTCTGCCATGCATTTTTCTCCATGCCAAGTAAAGAAATTAATTCTGAAACAGTGAGAATATTCTGCTATTTCTCTAATCACCTGTGTAGCTGAAGAAAACAGATAGCAGGTGTAATAGATTGTACCGTAAAGGTAGGATAGTTCAGTAAAGTGTGCTTGCTTTTATTGTTCAATAAGCAGATCCTGGTATTTCTGATTCAGTCCCTTCACTCCTTGAAAGCACAAACAAGAATTCTTTATTTATAATATGCCACATCATGATGTAAACATGTCTTGTATGTGTTTCAGCTCACGGGGCTTGGAAGAGTGCCCTATTAGAATGGAAATGCAGATTTGTGATTTCTGTTATAATAAATGCCACTGAGTGTGCTTTACTTCTTACTATTTGTCGTGGTTTAACCTCAGTCAGCAACTGAGCACCATGCAGCCACTTGCTCACTCCTCCCTCCCCCGGTGGGATGGGGGAGAGAATTGGAAGGCACAAGTGAGAAAAACTCATGGGTTGAGATTAAAACAGTTAAATAATTGAAATAAACTGATAATAATATAATAATACACAAAGCAAGTGATGCGCAGTACAATTGCTCACCACCCGCTGACCGATGCCCAGCC
>NW_008825162.1:2826839-2827159 GCF_000699105.1 Pygoscelis adeliae
GAAAAACTCGTGAGTTGAGATAAAAACAGTTTAATAATTGAAATAAAATGATGATAATAATAATAATAATAATATGATAATAATAATAATACACAAAGCAAGTGATGCACAGTACAATTGCTCAACACCCGCCGACCAATGCCCAGCCAGTCCCCGAGCAGCGGCCCCCCCCGGCCAGCTTCCCCCAGTTTATGTACTGAGCATGACGTCACATGGTATGGAATGTCCCTTTGGCCAGTTTAGCTGTGCCCCCTCCCAGCTCCCTGTGCATCAGTCGGTAGAGCATGAAAAACTAGAAAGTCCTTGGCCAGTGTAAGCAC
>NW_008825162.1:2827523-2832209 GCF_000699105.1 Pygoscelis adeliae
TTCTATTAATTTCTTAAAATCAAATTGTATTGATTAACAGTAGAAATTAAGGCTTTACAATAGTTTTCAAATGAAGAAATAGTGATGGTATTCTGGATGTCCTGCTCTCGGTATAGGACAAAAATTATTCAATGGCTATGATGACAGCACAAAACTTGGCAACTCAGTTTAGTGTGCTCTTACAGCACAGAAATGCAACGTGATCTCAATCATAAACTCATTATACTTCAATTCCTACCTCTAAAACTTGGATAATAGCACTCCTTTAGTTCACAGATCTCTGAAAGATAAATACTTTAGAAATTGTTAGGTGCTCTCAAAATATGCTTTGAAAAAGAACATAAATACAGATTTGTTGGGGGTGAGGTGATTCTAGAATATGTTTAGTTTATTTTGTAAGAAGTGTATTCAATGAGTGTTAATAACTTTCATTGCCATCATCTGGATGGTGAATGTTAAATATCTTCACTCTCCTGCAGAACACTACTTCATAGAATGCAAAAAAGACTCTAATTCATATACAGTTTCCTCTTACCTTCACAGGAGATTAAGTGTAAGGAAGGGATAGACAAGGTTTAGGATTAGGGCTAAAGGAATATTATGAGGAAATCCAAGCAATAACTTGGAGTAAAATTTTCAGTTTTCATCCAGTCGTAGGAAATAGGGTAGCTAGATATTTATCAAGATTTCTTCAGAGATATTTTCCTTACTGACAGAATGATTCTTTTTCCACATCACTCAGAGATTCAGCTGGACAGTGAATGTTCTCCACAAATCACCCAGCTGTAAACCTGAACTAAATTCACACTTTGCTTCTTCCTACTTTGCTACAGGGTTTTTTGAAGCCTTCATAACTCTATACTCCTCTTTCCTCTACTTTGACCTGCTTATAAAAACATAATAACAAGGTTTCCATCATACTATTCATAAAATAGTGAAGGAAAAGCTGGCAACTTACCATGACTGTCCCATGGCTTCAGAACAAAGAAGAACAAAGAGAGAGAGAGGGGAAAAAAAACCCAAACCAGACACTATTTTAAAATATGTTACTCAAGCTGAAAGAGAGCTATTACTTTCTGATGTAATAGAATACGAACACCATCTAAAAAAACAGCAAACAGATATCTTCCAGCTGGCTGCAACATATGTTCTGCTTTCAAACCTGATTATTAGAGAAGAAAGTTCTAGGAACACGCTAGAAGCATTATTCAGAAAAATTTAAGCAGCCAGAGGTGAATATACCAGGCTAATGATTATTGACTAGTTAAATGAAGTGTCCAAGAGTTTCTTCTGAGCTTTATAGAATAGCATGTCATAAAATGAGCATGCTATTGAGCTACTGAGCAACCTGATCTAGTTGAAGATGTCCCTGCCCACGGCAGGGGGGTGAACTAGATGACGTTTAGAGGTCCTTTCCAACCCAAATTATTCTATGATTCTACAATAACATGTGATCACACTTACTTCTCTATAATGTGGTGGTGTAATGCTAAACTCCAGCATTAGCTAGAAAACTGCATTTATTTTAGCAGGGCTTGACTTGCTCATACTATTTCTGAACAAAAATTTCAGTTCCTCCTCTTTATCTATTACAAAGCATCACTGCAGGGATGTTAATGTTAAGCTAGTAGAAATTATGACTCAGACACACAAAGGTCTGCTATCAAAAAGGAGGCAAGTAAGATAAAATTTTGCATACCAAAAGATTCACAGCAGTAAGCCATAACCATGTTGCTTTCCTGATATATTTAATTGACTGGTTGATGAGGTCTAACTTCTCCAGGGCTGTGGCTTGGGAAAGGTTTCTTCTTACACAATAGAATAAGCTGCCTTCTTACCCATGACAAGGACATATGCAACTGAATAACCAATACTACCAACAGCAGTGAGAAGGTACAATAGTCCAGATCCAGAGACCATTTTATTCAAATTTGCATGCTTATTCTCCAGATTTTTTTCCAAGCCCAATAAGGATAGGATTACATTTGACAATGCCTTTCAGTACTGCTGATTTCTTGTTCCATGGAATGACAGTGAAATGGAAAGAATTGTAATTCAGTGATAAAGAAAATGGTATTTGCTTATATATCATATCAAATTAAAAACCTCAAAGTGACAGCCAGTGATTCTGTTCACCTTTTTTCTAAAACCAAAAATATAAGAGCTTTCTAATAGTTTCCCTTTATGAGGTTATATAGAGGTAAAACTGGTCATGTATCACTTTATTCCTTGAGTTGTAGCAAGAAGGTACATGGTGAATAACAATTCAAAGACTTTCAATTTTAATACAATAATAGGCAACAAATCAATGAATGCCAACAGAGACTTAACTGTCAATTAATGATCCAAGGTCCTGCTCTCAGCTATGAACTCCTATGTCTAATTTCTTGGGGAGGGTCTTTCGATTCTATTTCTATTTTTCTAAATATTAATAATAAATAAAGTAGAAAAGTGATTAGACATTTCTGGAAGTTGTCACAATCATACTGTATGTACTGTTTCATATGGTAATCCACAACATATATTTATAATTTGATGGGATACAGAGGGTAAAATTTGTAATATGTTAATGATTTTAATTTTGTCTGATATGTCTCTAACTAGAGTGAAAAAGGCTAAGGACTAAATTAAGGAAAAAATGTTAATCCTTAAAGTATGACTTAGTAGAACAGAGCTGTTGAGTGTAAATTTATTTGTTGTAGCTATGTTTGTTTTCCTTTAATCACAAATAACTCTTGTTCACCCTAGCAGTAACTCCACTGCAAGAGTAAACTCTCTGAAAGCAGAGTACTCCAGCTGCCAAACAATGTCCATTTATACATGCTCAGGACCACTTCAGTCTAACTAGCATGAGTAGTTCAATGTCAAGCTTTTGAGACGAGGGTTTTTTTCAGTTTACCCAAGGTACTCATTCCAACAGACATTTTACAGTACAACTTGCACACAGTGGCAGAACTAGTGCCACACAAATTCTGTGAACTTGTGGATTGACATGGTCCCTTTTCAAAATCAGAACAAAACAGCCAACCTTGGTGATTAAAATAAGCAGTTAAGAAGTGGGTACAATCCTCTTCAGCTGTAGAAAGACCAGGTCCTAAACACCAACTATAGAGCTGTTTGGAGAAAATAGAGTTTGGAAAGGGAAAACCTCTGTAAGTTCAGTTACATAAATGACTATATTAAAGAATAATGTGATGCATTTTGACATTCAGATAATTTACTTAGGAGCAAGAGAATTGTGTATTCTGTTTCTTGGTTTCTCTTAGGATTTTGCATTAAAATATCAGCAGAATAAACTTCTCAATCCTGGGAAAGAAAACAGGTAGGTAACATTTTTCCCCTCTGACCTGTATATTTTATTTATTACAGGTATTTTAGATTTAATAGTACCCAGAAAAAAAAAGTTATTTTGTCACATAGGGTTTACTGCCAATTTTAAAATCTATTGTTCCATAAGTAACAGAGCTAATTAAGTTAATGTGTGGCTTTTTTAAGAGTCTAGTACATGTGAGAAACACAGCAGTCTTTCCTTCAGCAGACAATATGAATAACCAAGTAAACTCAAGACATACTTCAGGGTATAGGAAGTAATGCAAAATAAATAAATCTTACCAATCCTTTAAAGAATGTGTAGGCTGTACAGGGAAGTAATCCCACCTAGGAATTTCAGTGAGTTGATCATAATTCTTCAGGCTACATCCTCCTGAAATCGAATTAATAGAGTAGGAAAAACATGTGTTTGAAATGATCAGTTGTTATTATATCCCTTGACCTAGACTTACAAGAAGAATACAGAACAGAAGGTGCAAGGCAATACAGAAAGTAGGGAGATGCATGGCAAGAGTGCACTGAATGGTGGATGATTCTTCATATCAAATACTGATGTGAATGGTACTGAGAACCAAGTTTTGCTTGAAAAGGAATTTCAAATACTTAACAATAGCATCAAAGAACTGACTACATTTCTAGATGACTGTGTATTGTGTTTAAAATGTTCCTGCAATAAGTCCTACATTTATTAAGGGGGCAGGGTGGAAGGTACAAAATTATAGAGACCAAAAGTCATAAAAGAAAGGTGCTAGATGAGAAAGTGGAAGTAAAGAGAAGAAACAACATGCAGAAATGGAGAAAAAGCTGGAGCTCAGAAATAAGAACCCAGGAAGCCAAAGAAAATCCTAAAAGCCTTTTTTTTTTTTTTTTTTAACTTTTGCACAAGAGAGAATGAATCAGTCTTGTCAAGAGGGAAAGACAGAGTGGATCAGCCAGCTGCTTTCTAAACTCATTAGAAAAAAAGCTTCCATAAAAAACATAGTAGCACTCTGAGAAAAGCAAACAACTTGGAATTATTTTAGAATAGAATAGAATAGAATAGAATAGAATAGAATAGAACAGAACAGAACAGAATAGAATAATTTCAGTTGGAAGGGACCTACAGTGATCATCTAGTCCAACTGCCTGACCATTTCAGGGCTGAAAAAAAGTGAAAGCGTGTTGTTAAGGGCATTGTCCTCTTGGGCATCAACCACCTCTCTGGGAAGCCTGTTCCAGTGTTTGATCACCCTCTTGGTAAAGAAATGCTTCATAATGTCCAGTCTAAACCTCCCCTGGTGCAGCTTTAAGCCATTCCCAGGCCTCCTGTCACTGGATACCAGGGAGAAGAGATCAGCACCTCCCTCTCCACTTCCC
>NW_008825162.1:2833008-2836974 GCF_000699105.1 Pygoscelis adeliae
GGTTTGTGGTTTTGTTTGTTTGTTTGTTTTTTAATGGATGTTGAATTAGGGCTCAGGTAACTAGAATAGGCATATGTGTTCCATTAGCAATACCATAGGGTCTTTGTGCTCCTTCTTTGTCTTCTGAGACAGCAACAGTGATGATAGTCCTAACCTTACTCCCATAATTCTGTTGCATTATCTTTTATCCCACTTTACTTTTCTCTAACATTTGAATTCTCACAAATTTGCTTGAAGTTTCTCAGCATAGGTTTTTTTTCCCTCTAGATCAAAGGAGAGGAATATATTTAAACTTTAGTATCTTGGACTCTATAAAAATATGAGGTATTTGCAAGTGATATCTATAAATGGAATGACAGTTTTGAGACATACCTGTGTGCTCCCACTCTAATTGGGACCTATACTAGATGAAATATTTCCTGGAAGTGGATCTGTCAAAGAGGATCAGGGAACCAAAAATTTGAGAACATGTGTAAGGAAGTTATCTAGAGTAAAGGAAAGCTCTCAAAAGCATCCTGAATGTAAACAAAAGAGCTTTACCAGCTTATGATTCATCCACCTCTGAAAGTTTCTCTTGCTCTAAGGCAGTGGTTCACAAAGCTCCTACCCTCTCACTCCCTAATGTTATCACAACTTTGATCTTTCTACAGTTTTTATTCTCCTATATATTTAGTTTACGTATATCCTTAATGTGAATTGCCATTGTAAGATTGCATTTCACCTATTTATCTTCCCCTCCCTGCAGCCATTCTTTTAGTATCTGTGTAACTTTTCCGCACCCTACTATCTTGTATACAAATTGAAAATTTAAAAAATTCTCCATTTAACTTTAGTTCTTTCATCATGTCTGTAATACAGTTTCTTATTTGGTTTTCTTTTTCTGAGTTACATGGTTTTCTTTTTCTGAGTTAACCAAAGCTTAACATATCCTACAGTTCATTACTGGTTATTGTCAGATAAAAGCATACTTCTGATTTCCGTTTTACTACCACTTATTGCTGTAAATTCAGGATTGAATATTGTATATAACACTTCAGCCTATTCATTCTAATTTAGCTTTTAACTGTTCTCTTTTGCACTTGAGATTTCTTGTTTGTTCATTTGTTTTGTTGCAACTCACTTGTACCTAACCTTAGCGTCCTTATAAAACAGCTCTTCTAAAGGAAATTTCCTGATTATTCCTTACCCATGGGACCTTTAAGTGCTTCCTATCTCCTACACATATACCACAGCAATCTCTCAGCTTGACAGCATGAGACCTCGTGACACAACAGAATCCCTATCCCTTAAGTCTTGGTTTATAAGAGGAGAAAAAACAGACCATGTAGGGCAAAAACCAGCTTTGAAGTGCTCTGGCTAGGTATCTGAGAGATAACACCTGCCCCACCATCTTGACATTATTCCTGTAGTTAACCTTTTTTAAAACCCCATGTATAAATTGACAGGAAGAGCTTTCTTAGGCTTTGGGAAATGTTAATCTGTACGTATTTATTAATGCCTTTTGAATACAAGCCTGTAATGGGACCATTGTAACAGCTATTCACAGGAAAACAACTGAGTGTTTCTACTGATTCAGGTTGTGTTATTTTTTCATGTGCTAGTAACATAACAGCTCTGGAAGCTTTTTGCTTCCTTTTGGGAGTGGTACAGAATTCTTATTTTTCGCCTTAAAGCTCTAGATTATTTGAGTCCAGGTAAACTATACAAATACCTTTATCCCAGTGCAGCTTTGTCACACCGTGTTCACTTAATCACTTTTGCTGATTCATTTGAGTATTCGCGAAGACAGGATACGTGAAACATCAACAGCATTGGGGCTGGAGGTGTGAGAGAAGACCTACAGGAAACTTGTGCTCTTTTGAACTAGTCAGGCAGGTTGTTGTATCTCAAGTATCACTAGACATCAGTGCTCAGGTAACTGAATTGAGATTGCAATGGGTGGTGCGACACCTGGCATGACTGCAGTCTGTACATAACACCCTAAACTGAGTAGTTTTATGAGTATCTTAAAATACGTTCTGTAAGCTTATTTAGGCTTCTTAGTAAGGGTCATACTTATATTAACAGGAATGTAAATTTTTCAGTCATCACCTCAAAGCTTGATTTGGCCTTTTCAACAATAAGAAATCTAGAGGGTCTTTATGAAATAAAAAGTTTTTAGGAAAAGATTTAACGAAAAGTCTTAGATATCATTATATAATTAATCACCTATACTCTCATTATTTTCACACAATCACTGTCCATTTTAGATACAGTGCCTATTTTATAAAGTTTTATAGATCCATATTTTTTCTGACTTTATGCTTCAGAGAAGACTGCAGGGAACAGCTACTGTTTCCGAATATCTAATAACTATCTTTATTATATATTCATCAGTCAAATACCTTGTATATTTTGATACAGATCTCTGTGAATCATTCTTATTTGCATTACATACTGACTTATTTTAGGTCAAGGATGATTTATGAATCAGCATTTAAACTCCTTTTATATTGACTTACGATGATATATAATTTTGCTGGAATATGATTTTTTTTTGTAGGAACAAAGTTCACATTTTAAAGGATTCTATTTCTGCAACAAGCAATTTCAAGTTTATGTTATTTTGTGGGCAGTAATGTCTATTATACATGACATTTTATAGTATAGACTTCACCATAATTAATCAGAATAATACCATCTCTTCTAAAACAACTAAAATTTGTAGAAAAAAGTGAATCAAATGGTTTCATTGCTATCTGTACAGAATACCAAACAAGATATTCTGCATTATTCCTGGCACGCTGCAATGATGGTTAACAACCTGTATGCCTGTTTTTGACTAGGGCTGTTGCTGTCTGTGAAGTTAAAAAGCTTGATAGATGATGTGGGTAATATTGGTTTATACGTTGCAGATGGTTATCCATAATCCTTAAACATTAGGGTAATCTGTGTTGATAGAATCTCCACTGTAGACACTATTGCCTGTACAAACTTCTTATCCATCCCTATATAATATACTACCTGTCAATAGTAATTGTAACCCTTTTGTACATACATGAATATATACAATATTTACAGGCACTCAAGTAGTAAGAGTGATTCATTTCAATCACACAGTAGAAATGGTTCAGCTCAGTAACGGGGAGAAATGTTATTCTTGTAATTATGTGTTAGGCTAAATCATAATTGAGAGGAAAACTCAAAAGTCCCAGCTCTTGGTCAGTAGGCAGGTAATGCTATCTAAACATAAGCACAGCTAACATTATCACATCCTGGTCATTTCTTCTGCTAGAGTAACCACTTCCACCAAAGAAGAAAATATGCTAAAGTGCAAGTAAAGGTCCTATTTTCCAGCTACATAAGGATGTACATTACTTGGACAGGCTGTTGTTTGGGTTGCCAACATTCAAATTCAATTTCACTATGCCATAAACACCTTTTCATTGTAAACATTCAGTCATTATGACTCTTCGAACAGTTGTTGAAGAGTATCACTGGTTTTCTTAATTTCTTTAAATATAAGATTATTTTTTGTGAAAAATGTGTATGGTAGTATTTCTACTTACATGTTTAGTGATATGAAAGTTATATTTCAAGACAGTGCAACAATTAAAGAACAATGAATAAATTCGACCACAAAACACTGAAACCTGAAATTTCCCCTATGTGGGAAATTTTGATATTTTAACAATACCTTAATTAAAAATTGAACTAAAAGCTAAAGCTTTGGTAATGTTCTAATATATGGGATCACAAATTTCACATTTTAATTTGAGAAAATTTTAAAACAACTTCAAATCAAAGTCTCGCAGAGGCGATCAGCTCTGGTGCAGGCACGTCCCACAGCGGAGTGGCAGATCGCGGTGTACAGGGGGGTTTCCTGAGCCGGGGAATCCACAGGAGAGCACAGAGACCTGCTGGGAGCTGGCAGCTCTCACGAGGGTGGCTGACAAGGTGTGGGTGGGGCCAGGAGCAACGGCTGCC
>NW_008825162.1:2844827-2852218 GCF_000699105.1 Pygoscelis adeliae
ACCTTATTGTAGCCTTTCAATACTTAAAGGGGGCTTATAAAAAAGATGGCGGCAGACTTTTTAGCGGGGCCTGTTGTGACAGGACAAGAGGAATGGCTTTAAACTAAAGGGGGGTAGATTCAGACCAGATATAAGGAAGAAATTTTTTACGATGAGGGTGGTGAAACACTGGAACAGGTTTCCCAGAGAGGTGGTGGATGCAGCATGCCTGGAAACATTCAAGGTCAGGTTGGACGGGGCTCTGGGCAACCTGATCTAGTTGAAGATGTCCCTGCCCAGGGCAGGGAGGTTGGACTGGATGACCTTTAGAGGTCCCTTCCAAACCAAACTATTCTATGATTCTATGATTCTATAAATCTAGTATGTAATTTTATTGTATTTTTTCCACTCAATTTTATATATTTATGTGCTTCATGGTATTTCAATAGAAATGTCTAACTGTGTCCAACTGGTACATGTCAGACCTTACTCTCTTTCTACTCTCTTGTATCCTAGCTCAAAGGGGCAATATTTAATGTTGACTGGTGGATTGGAGTCACTTTAACTGCCTTTTCAGGTAAAAAGTAGGAAAAAAAATAAATTCTGAGTAAGTTGGTTGGACAGCCTTACAGACCTTCAAAATCATAGTTCCGTGTGAAGCTTGGCAGAAACTCAAATCTCACATAGGATCTAACGCCTGTGTATAAAGAGCAGAAGGACTTGTTTGCTCAAGAAATTTTCAGGGTTTTTTTTTTTGGCACTTACCAATCCAAACAAATCACTGACCTTCTCTCGTGTTCAGGGGTATTACTTACAAATGAAGGTGTGTTTTCATGTTTCATATTAAAAGATTGCTAAAACAAACTTACATAAATAGAATAATTGAAACAATCAAAACTTTTTCTGTTCAGAGATGTCTGTTTATTAAGGTAATCAGGAGAATTGAGCTTCAAATGGTTCCTCAAGTAAAACTACTTCATAGGTTTCTACCTGGCCTTACTGAATAAAGTGGAATTCACATGCAGCTTTGCTATATAAAGAAAAAGATAAAATTATGTATTAGAACAGAAGCCACTTGTCTTGTTCAGCAATAATGTTTTAGGAAAGAGAGAGAGACTATTTTCACCTTTTAGTTTATTATGAAATAAGTAGTTCTGGCTACCACAATGCAACATGGAAGTGTGTGTTATGTTCTTATACCACAGTTTTAGCAATATTTGAAGTAAACTCTTCTTGATTTTGGACAGAAGTGTCAATATTTTTTTTTATCTCTCATAAGGGATTCTATAAGTTAGGACAATGGAATTCTTGAATTAATTGACAAAATCTTACAGAGAATTCAATACATATTCTTCTTTTATAGTATTTTCATTAGTCTTATTTTATTGCAGTCCATCTGCACTGAACATTCTTATTTTCTAGACAGCATTCACAATACCCAGGTGTCCCAGGCACTCACACTGGTATGGTTAGTTAGGTATCACTGAGAAATCATATTCCTTTAAAAAAAACCCCTAACATTAAATATCATCTTGTTGAGGTCACCATCCAAATAGCAATAAAAACCTCACATAGACATTTATTTGTTGGAAGGTTTTGCTAATATTGGAATCAATGTTACTTTATTTTAAATTTGAACAAGTTGAGAACAGCTGGTTTGGCATAGCACTTTATACAAGGACAAATAATAAAGGCTAAGACGAGTCTTAACACAAGTCACATTATTAGAGTGTTTTCTATAAGTAAGGAGATTAAATATAAGTAGGGCATGTAAGTTCACTGAAACTAGGCATGGCTGATATTGAGAATAAATTTAAGGGAGAAAAGGATTGACAAACTTAACCCTAATGTGACAAGTGGTTAGTGTGGCAGGTGCACCTGCCCTGACAAAGACTGGGGGCATTAAGACTGCTGCGTCCTTACTTTTCATGCTCTTACTTTTGCGCCTTTAAGGTGGCAAGTGCTGACCGTCATATACACACCTTGGGCCAGTAATTATGGTTACGTATACACCCCGGGCAAGGAGTAAGAAAGTCAAGGCCCTCAGACAATTAGAAATAACCACAGGGCAGATTCGACTACAGTATAAATGGAGCCCCGCCGGAGGGCAAGTGGGGTCGGTCCTCCTCGGAGCAGTGGGTCTGCAGTCAGGGATTCTCCCCTTCAGTCGGGACGCCACCCAAGGAAACTCCTCGAGGTTGAGAGTCCTCATCTTGTAGGTTAGTGACTGTGCACATTTTGGATCCTCCTTTATAAAGCCGGCTGTGCAGTATTAATCCCTCGTACACCATCCTGAACCTGTGGTTTACTGATGTTGTTGGAGTGTTGATGCCTCAATTTTAGTTAGTTTTCTGCTAAACAATTTTGGTTAAAATAAAGTTTATTTCTGAGTCTATCACCTGCCTAATTTATTTACGTGAGCCTCCACAACAGTTAGCAACACCTGTCCTTTCTGCCCCACACCCCTGTTTCCTACATTTGGCTCATGTAGTTTAGGAATGCTTTTAGTTTCCCAGGGAGGAGCATTAGGTCTGTTGTTAGTCCCTTTACCCACTTGCTCTGCCTTGGCATTCACTTTCACAGCATTGCATCACAGCTGTCACCTGTGGGATCGAGGCATCCAGGAAAACCTTGGAGCTGCATTAGCAGCAGGGAACACTGCAGAAGGCACAGAGAAAACGAAGTTATTGCAACCAAAGAGCCCATACAGAGATTAAACTTTCTCTAGGTTTTACCCTCATGTCATCCTTGGTAAGTTTGTGTATTAAAAGGGTAGGTAGAAAGAAGCACTGAGACTGGCCTACAAGTAGGCAAGCATTGAGAATGAGAAAGTTGGGAGCCATGGGAAAACAAAGTGTCATAGAAACTAGGATTTCACGTTGAGTAGATTATGAAGGAACTGACTGCAGTTTCTGGCTTGTAGGGCCAGAGACCATCTCTCCCTACACCTCCAGGAGCCCTAATTTCCACTCTTCAGTGGGCATAGATCTGATAAGTAGCCTCAAAGTATCTTACAAAAAGTTAATTACACCTATTTTAAGCCAATGAGAAGATATAGATTTAAAATGTGTTTGAATTGTCACATAGTACTCCAAACATTTGCCACTAGTGAGGGCAGAAAGACTTTGAATTGCAAGGTGTATCACTGATTCATCAGCAAGTCTTACTGCTTCATAAAAATTAAGAGAACATTAACTTTGCCGTTGTACAAGCACAGAAGAACAAGTGAGAACTATTGTTAATATATTACTTGCATAAAATCCAAGTCTGTTCTTTCATAGAAAAAGCCCTCATGCACTAAGTCGAAGAGTTTGAGGACTACTTAAGAATAGTCCCACAAAATGTTGTTACATACTGACCCAGAGCATTAGCTCTGTATGCAATCTGTTTCATAGATTAGCTATGAAATATACAAAGTCCAACTGAGAGTGAACAATTACTTTGGGACACTAATTATAGTATTTATTAATTTAGATTTATTAGACTTTTTTAGATTTAGATTCAGATTTAGATTTAGATTAGATCCCTAACCTGGAATCTGACTTCCTGCTTTCCTCTTAACAGCACTCTTTGGTTGGAGGTAATATTACTAAATGTGCAGTATGACAGCAAGAGAATCAACAGAAATTTAACTTCTGGGGATCAGTGAAAGCAGCAGACGTCTACTTATAGAAGTCATTAGACCTGTAATGCTAATGGTAAAGTTGTATGTTGTTTCCTCTACAAGGTCAACATGAGATGTAAAATTAAGCCAAATAAGAAGGCAGTAGTGAAGGAGAAGCTGCTGTGTTTTAAGAAGAAGAAAAGAAGTGGCTAGGACAATCCTGTCCTTATCCAATGCAACCTTCAACAACTGATATGGGAATGGACTTTTTCTGATCTTGTTTCCCTGTCTCAAGGCAGAAGCTTAACATTGACAGAGCCTACCCATGAAGATCCTGACCCAGGACTATATGTGTTCTTTATATACATACCAAACAAACAAAAAACCTAATAGATTTATCTAGCCCTTGTTTCCAACAATTCTCTGTTTCCAACAATTGTTATTATTAGTTATGGAAATGTAACAGCAGTATTAGGTAGAAATTAATTTGGTCTATATTATATGTGGAAATTAAGGGGTTTGATATGAAATGCTTCCTGAGAAATAATAAAGAAAATGCATCATATCTGAGAACCTAAAATAATTAAGTGATCATGAGAATGATACATAGATGTAAAGTTCAAAATCTGGTTTCCCCCCCTCTTTTTTTTTTAATTACTTTAGGGAAATAACTGTAACAATTCTTTTCTATAAATATGTCCTCATCCAACGAGGGTATTTATGTATTACCTAATAGCACTTTTGTATTTATGGAGCCAATCAAAGCCTGTTTAAGGGAGGCTTATATTGAGAGACCTAAGATGGACAACTTGATGCAACTTATTATTTAGGCCTTCATCAAATGGTCTGTCAAGGGCAGCTGTCTCTAATTTTTCTTTTCGAGCACATTTGTGTAACAACAATCAGATAAAAAAGAAATGGAGGGAAAGACAAAGATATCCCTACTATGCTCAGATAGTCTCATAGGTCAGTCAGGCAAATTAATAGTTCTAAATAGTTTCAAGATTTAAAAAATCCATTTCTCTGCTCAAACCAATAAGTACTATCTATTTCCACTTGCTGTATCACAAGCATAGTTTTTCAGAAATCAAAGGGAATGTGTCAAGCTGAAAAAAATTCAACTTTTCCATCTCTTACAGAATCCCTGGTCTGGAAGAAATGCAATCAGAATTTGTGAGATGTTAAAAGACATTCACTATGGATGAAAAGTATGTGTTGTAGGTAGTAACTGAAGATCCAGTTGCCCAAATTTACTTCTAACAATACTTACAATGAAAGCCGAAAGTATTGGCTCTGTCCAGCATGCCAGAAGTTATATTTTGCAGAGTTCAACTATTTCCACAGGCCATCAGTTACACTATGAGTTTCTAATGATCCACCAAACAATTAATGCAGATGTAAATGAAGCAGAAGTGGAACAAAGAGCTAGAAAAATTTATTTTACACCCACATAGGAATAGAACAATGTGAGGAATTAATGAAGTGCATTGAATGTTCAGTTACACCTCACTTGGTAACAACAAGAAAATCACCTTTAGGGTGTATTGGAATACACAAATATTTTATAGAATTATGTCTCAGCTGATGATTAATCTTAGAGACTCAGAGGTCAGTCTTGGTTCATTTTCCAAAAGAGAAACTTGACTTGCAAATATATTTTGGTCATTTGTCTCTTTTTCTGGACTTAACATGATTCAATAATCTGACTAGCAATTCTGGTTCAGCATCAAAGCAGAGGAAATGAGTGATTTTTCTGGTATCCCTACTGGTTACCATCTGCTAGTTTTACCATGCTGGAAAATAAACCTTCCTAGTAGCTATAAAAGTTGGTGGATTTGATTATAATGAAGGTTTCCATACAGAAAACTGAATACTTCAGGGGAAAAAAATCAACCTTTTGGAAGCAATTTTCTAGAACTGACTTCCTAAAGCTTCCTGATAGAAGTTTCAGTAAAGACAATAAATAAATCTATATTTCTGGCTTTTCATTTTTTGATTGATTTGACTTCTTTGTCTTATGTTTTTCTAGATATCTGGGATTTTTTGTCTTAATGTTTCATTAACATCCAAAATTAAAATCACTGCAATGATGACATAGGCTTATTATATCCAAGGATTTTATTGTTTCTTCTAATTTTCTCAGTTTTCAAGTACAGCACTTTTATATGCATTCTACCTCTTTACGCATGAATTCTGATAGTTTAAGGCAATTGAAAATGTTAATGGTAATGAAAATACTAGATGAACTAATGAACAGGTTAAAATACTTGTTACCTGAAAAGTTAAATTGATCACAAAATCAGATTTATTTTAAATCAGAAATTATATTTCTTGATGATGTTAAATCTCCACATTTTTTTCTCTTTTGCTGTCATGTGTTCAGTTAGGATGAGAAGTGAAATGTTCCAAATGTTTTAATAGATTAATTCCTGTATATTGACTAGACTCAGAGATGATGCATTGGAAAGTTTGGGCCAAAATCTGTACCTAAAAGTTTTAATTTCAGGAGTAGCCAAAAACACTTGATGAAAATTTTTTTATATTTCTCCAGTTATGTCCGTGAACTTTAAATTTATCTTTTTAAATCCCAACCTGAAATTAATTTTTTAATTTCCTCAGGTTTGAGAATCTTTAATTATTCGCATTATAGGCTGATATACTGACTAGTTTCCCAATCTTTTCTCACAGTGACAGCTTCTTTATTCCATATAAGCAATATGTAAATATAAATTGATAACTTTACCTGACTTCATGCTTTCATGCATAAAGAAAGGATTCTAGCTCAACCATCAAGTTAGATCATCAATTTACTCAGTTGTGTTGTTGCCAGACTGAATGTGCTTTAGTGATTGATGGCTGAAGGGGTTACTGATACACTTTGAAGAACTCATTCATTCTTAAAGGTTGTTTTCTCTGTTATCTTGGTGAAAATCAGCAAATCAGGAAAAAACTTGTTGGTCAGAAAACATTGTGTTTATATACATATGTATACAAATCTGAGGTGTATATATGTATATATACATGCCTATAAACCTGAGATGTTATGTGGTTGTTATGGAATCACATTATTGAAGTTAAAATAATGTTAGACAAATATGGGCTGTAAGTAACCTAAGATACTTAAAAGAGTCAATTTTATACTGTGGCTTGATATAAAAACAAGAAAAAGTGTTGATCAAAACCAATTTCTTTTAAAGTTCTCTTAGAATTATTAAGATATCTTTTCTTAAAGATCTTTTCTTTAAAAATACAGCTCATTATTAATATAAACTTAGTTAGAAAGAGATCAAATATGTGCTATGGTGCATTAGATAGAATGCATCTCTGCTCCACAGAATTGACAGTGTAAATAGACAAAAAGTGGGAAATTAAGCAGATATAGAAAACTAGAATGACTTATCTGAGGTGAGATAATAAATTGGATTCGGAAAGAGTAAAAGAAACTATACTGACTTCCAGTCCAGTTCTGACCGGTAGATCACATGGCTCCCAGAAAGTAAATTAACTTCTCTTTCTTTCTGACATCATTTACTTCGTATATGAAGCAAACTGCTTTATCTATGGTTTACACCTTCACCTAGCATAAAGAAAATCCTCTCTTCAGGAAGTATGCTTTTTCATACTTAGAAGCCATTTCAGCGAAGCCACCGAGGCGAAGGGCTCCGAAGCGGAGGATCGCGCCGGGGGACCCTTCCTGAGGCGGCAAAACCGCGGCAAAACCCGCAAAAAGCAAAGGCGCAGGGAGTGAGAGGGTGCCCCGGCCCCCCACCCCGAGCCGGAGGAGGGAGCCCCTGACGAGCGGCAGCTC
>NW_008825162.1:2856395-2863858 GCF_000699105.1 Pygoscelis adeliae
TGTTTAGCCTGGGGAAGAGGAGGCTGAGGGGAGACCTCATTGCTCTCTACAACTACCTGAAAGGAGGTTGTAGCGAGGTGGGTGTCGGTCTCTTCTCCCAAGTAACTGGCGAAAGGACGAGAGGAAATGGCCTCAAGTTGCACCAGGGGAGGTTTAGATTGGATGTAAGGAAAAATTTCTTTACTGAAAGAGTAGTTAAATATTGGAACAGGCTGCCCATGGAAGTGGTTGAGTCACCATCCCTGGAAGTATTTAAAAGACGTGTAGATGAGGCGCTTAGGGACATGGTTTAGTGGGCATGGTGTTGTTGGGTTGATGGTTGGACTCGATGATCTTGGAGGTCTCTTCCAACCTTAATGATTCTATGATTCTATGATTCTATGCTGTATTAGCATGTCTATTGCAGAGTAATGAAAAGAGTATGCCCCAAAGTTTCTTCCTTCACTTGCCCGTTTTCTTATAGAAGAAATAAATAAGGAAAAAGGAGACAGAAATATGATAAAAACAATATCACAGCTGGTTTATTGCTCCCTCTGAAACATATTATTTGACCCTTAAATAAGAATACAGTAGAGCCTCTATACAGAAAAGTTAATAAAAGGCACATTTGTGTATAAATAAAAAGTTAGTATGTTTAAATTCTGTATAGCTAAAACAATCAAGCTAGCAGTAAAGAACAGACCATCAAATTAGGATATTATGACACAGATACACATCATTCTATTGACTCACTAACAAAGCATTCACATATCTGCACTATTTCCATCTCTTAACACAATTCAGAAAAAAAAATCTGGGTATCTTTTAGATACTCGGGTGTCAGGCTACACCTCTAAGAACTCAACTGTATTTAAATAATGTAAGTAAAATATAGGTAAGTAGTACAACTTGTTAAGAAAGAAAGAAGTTGAGGTTAAGACCAATATCAATCTTTCTTATTGGCATTTGCTGAGTAGTTTGCAAAGTCAGTGAACAGCTGCAAGTACATAATGCTTCTGCTGTAAGAGAAACTAAGAGCTAAATCTCGTTCTGTTGAGACTTTAATTCATTGAAGTTCAATTTTGGAATGAATGCACAATGTTTTCATGCTTTATACAGTTTTGGAAGGTGAAGAAGACATTAGTCAGAGTGTTCCATGGGTCTGTCTTCTAATGCAGGTAAATGGGGTAAATACAGTAGTGCTGGGTCATAGCTGGAGACCAGATTGCAAGGTAAAGGGTACTCTCCTCCTTCTAGTCCTAACAATTATCAAAGTTGTTTGCACATATTTATTCATTTTTCCATACTTTCCAAAACATAAAAACAAAATTCTGCCCATGTTTGGAACTATAGGATTAAATAAATTTCCAGGAAATTGAAAAAAAAAGAAAAAGAAAAAAAGAAAAAAAAAAAGAGTTCAAACTTCCTAGGAAGACCCAAACACTTAGGCTTTCTCTTTGAAAGTAAAAGATTTAAATTGAGCCTAACTGCCCTAGAACCCAAAGAACTGATTTCAACATCGTGCTCTGTTAAGTATAAAAAGTAATTTTAGCTATTTCTTGTCTCTGTTTTGGAAGAAGGATCAGCTAAAGAAATCTGTTGCTTTATTTTTTTCTTTCTTCCCCCCAAGAAAGGCTTAGGCATGTAGCAACTAATTGTTCAGAACTAAGAATGCATATAATTATCTTAATTGTAGAGGTGTATTGATTCTAAGATATACTCCTTTGAAATATTTTATATTATTTATATATTGACCTGGCCCTGCTCAATATACAAATAATTTGTATGTTCCACACTCAAGTACCTAATTCTTCCTGTAGATTTTTATAGAAAGCAAGAAACCTAACTTAGAGCTTAGGATTCCACTAGAGTGGCAAATACCTAAAAGTGATGGTGGCAGTTATGTACTGGTTATTACCCACTGTGTTATATCCAGTAGGGACTCTAACTTTTAATGAAAGGAAGTCCTTCATAGTATGCAACAAGGAAACTTTTTTTCTAGAGAAAGGATGGTGCATGGTCACTGGAGTTGCTAGCTAGAGACTTTGTATGGCTAATGAAAGCAATGGAGATGTGACATGCTTCAACTGAGAATCAGAAAAGATGAAAAAGCTTACCTGCTTTAAAACCGTTTCTTCAGAGGGTAAAATATGACCTTGTCATGAATCCACTTGTAAAATGTTTTATAATCTCCAGTAGAAAGTGTGAAAATATTTTAAATTCTAATCTATATTTACATTTCATATTTGTATATCATAGATCATAGTCCCACTGGAGTATTCTGTTTGGTATAACTGTTCATATAGACAGTATTTGCCTGCTAGTTTGTGTAATTTCTCAGAAAGTGTTACTTAGAAGTTCAATAATAAATACCTCCAATCAGATAGCAAAAACATCAAAACACAGGAAAGAATAAGGTGTTTTTTGAAATTAGGCTCTCTAATATGGATTTACTACATGGGCATGCATAAATGGATCCTTCTACATGCTTCAGTTGCAGAATAATCAGGAAAAGACATGGAAATAGGATACTATAAAACCCCCTACTTTCTTCTCTGTCATAATTTCAATCTAAAATAGTTTGCTTCATTTACTCTATATTTTCTTAAAGTATTCTGTATCAATTTTATTTGCTTAGACAGAAAAGCATTGTCAGAGTGCCACATCAGCCCCAGAAGTACATTTGTGTCTTATTCTTTTTCAGGGATAAATTACGTACTGCACAACTGAGGGTTTTCATATGGAAATTACAGATTTGCTTTTCCTGCTCCTCCCTAAACACTTCTCACATAATACTTTTGTTTGTTTTGTTTTGTTTTTAATTACATAAAAAACATTTTATTAAATTGGAAAACTTGGAAGGGGGACCAAATATTGTCTTGACTTATGGTGCTCCCAGAGTAATATATTATCCAACAGTAGACAACAAATAACTCCAACAATGTTAGCATTTTGAAACACTGAAGGAGCATTTATGCAAAAGAGTTTATATAGCCCTCATGTGTGAACTACTTAAATAATTTGAAGTGTACATTCTTAGTTTGAGGGGAAAAAACCTACAAAGTAGTACTGAATCAGAAGCATTTGCATTATGAAGCAGTTAGGAGGTGATTAAAGTCATGTAATTGATACCAAAATGAGGTAAAATAGATCCTTGCAGTTGAATGGATGTAGTCACAATTATCACTTGATATGAATACTATGGGAGTAACAAATATCATACTCTTGATATGATAAACAACGGGATAGCTGAATTCCCTTCACCTCTTGGGCCAGTTGCTGTATACCTTTGTTGCAGGATAGAATTTCCTGTTTATAGTGTTTAAAAATTCAAATCACCTAATGAAATAAAAATTCTTACAATGAAATAGCTCATACGTTATTGCCTCTGATCTGAGAAAATAATACTCCCGTTGAAGAAGACTTTTCTCCTGCATTTCTTTTCTAATGCTGTCATGGTTGATCAGAGATAATAAAAAAAGTATTTACCGTATTATATGTTCTCCATTAAGATAGAACTTACCTATTTGGAAAGTATTGAGCATCATTGAGTTCAACTGCAATTCATGACTGTACTTTTTAAAACCATCTTTGTTACCTACTTGGGAAAGTGCATTCCTTGTTGTCTGCTTTTTATGTAACACTTGCACATGAGCTTTGAATTTTATTCTGAGAATTGATTTTTTTTTTTAATAGCAAAACCATTTATATCCCTGACATAACACAGGAGTATTTCTACTGCTGAATTTTTTTTCAGCAAAGCAAAGCTAATAAATGTGAAATCCTCTCTCCACACTCAAGATATCAAGGTAAGGCGGATACGTTTGAAAAATTGCTCTAATACATCTGAAAATATAAAAATCAATAAGCTATAAAAGCTAAAAAGCTTCTTCAATTTTGTCCCCTTATTGCTCAGTATAGGTGGCCAGGGCACTGAGAACAGTCCAAGGTTGCAAAAAAGCTATTATACATCTAGATGTGCATGGTGAAGAATATAAGAAACCCCTATGCAAGTCTGAATGCACACTTGAGAAACAGAAGGGAGCCAGGAATGGACTTTAAGTTCTTGCTCATTTGATTGAGGACTTGAAAGAGTGCTTGGGGATTCTGCAGCCACAGCTGTGGTTCATGTCATCTTTGTATGAACATGAGATAAATCCTTTAAGAGTGATTTCTAGTTGTTTTCCTTGTGTCTTTTTTGACAGTGGAACTTCCAGGGTTTTTTTTCACTATATTCAGAAATTAAAGGTATAAACCTGCCTGACCAGAGGGTTTTTTGGAAGCTGAAATGTTACTTTATGAATGTATTTATTTCCAAAATGCAAATACAATAATTTGCAGGTTGTCTGCATTTTGAAAACTGAAATCAGAGAAAAAAAAAAAAGTAAAAGACAAAAAAAGCAAAATGCAAATCCTTCACCTTCTTACATGTCCCTGAACATAGACATGAACCCACGCCAAGCTGAAGGGTACAGCTGATCCATACCCTGGTGGCCTTTCCACAAGAGGGATCCAGTGCTGCTACTGTACTAACTTCACAGCCTGCAAGTTGTAAAAATAGATCAAGAAGCTTTTTTCAAAGTGCTACTTTTTTTTAATTAGTGACTACATATATAAGAAATAATAAATCAGAAGGTTGCAAATCAGAACATTTTAACTGAGAACCACCACTGAGCTTTAGTCAAAACCTTTTATAATAAGATTCATATGGTGTGGTAGAGGTGTCTATGCAGAAAATGTAAAGGGACCAATAATAAGTGATTGATTTGTATCCTGGTCTCTGAACCTTACTGCTATAATTTCCTGTGGTAGCCATGGAACTGCTCCAATATGCTCTGTCTACATGCTTCCCAAGAAATCTTACATCGTGTGGGAATCATCCAGTAAAATCTTCCCCTGCATTTCACCTTCCTCTCTCCTCTGTGTCTACAAATTGGTGTGAGGATGAGGAAGCGGGGACCCCACCTTGCATTTAAATATTTATTTCCATTACATGTAAGTATTATTCGATGGATTTTTAGAACAAACTTCTCCAAATTTTCCCAAGATTTACAGCTTGAGACCCCTTAAGGGAATATTCATATGACAGAAAGCAAATGAATCATTGCCATTCTATCAAAGTAAACTCATCTTTGTCAGAGCACACAACTATTTCGAGCAATCGTTGCTTGCAACCTGGAGGTGAGGAGTTATTCTCAGGTATGTTGTATGCTATTTATTATACCCTGAGAAAATACAGTCCTGCCATTCTTTCTCATACTTGTTCAGTCAAAATTCCCACTCAACTTTTAAATTAGAGCAAAATCTCTTCTAATACATTGTGTTTTAAAGAAGCATAGGTAGCTAGTGTAAGAAACTTTTAATACATGGAGAGAAATCAGATTGTCAGCTCTTTCTGGAATTATGGTAAAATGTACACAAACAAGCATTTGACAATGCTTGGTCTGAATGACAATACTGATGATACTTCCTTTGATTTCCTGAGTTAAGAATTTAGAGAGCTGGGATGCATGTCAGTGAAAAATGGCATAAACATATCACTTTTTCATACACTTCATTCAGATTCAGAACACAGAATTTGAATAGAACCCTCAGTAAAGGTCCCAATATTGTACTGGACTTTATAATTGAATAATTCAATAGATTTAAGGAACTGTATTAGTACATTTAAGAACTGGAGAATACAGGCAACCTCAGACATTTAGGAAAAGCACTAAATGATATTTTGAAGGAATAAATAATTAAAGACATGGAATTAAAATGAGACATGAGATGAATGGAGGAAAAAGAATAAAATACAACACTGATTTTCAACGGAACAATCTAATCATATACAATACTATTAATGCCAGATTATTTAATTAAGGACAATGCTAGCAAAAGAAAAACACAATATGACCTAAGCATTAATACATTTAACCTGGAAACCATCATTACAGTGAGGATGTGGGATTATAGTCTGAAAAATATCAGAGATCTGATCTGATATGATATGATCTCCAAAAGTATTGGAGAACTTACCTGGATATCTGATCCATGTTTTAAGAAAGGCTCGATTTGTTTCTGAAAAAGGCTGTATTCTTCAATTGTTCTGAAGGCAAGGGGACGTGATGGCCTAAGGGATTCTCCTCCAGCTCAGTCTTCTGACAAAATGCTGTTTGAAATGGATTTAAACTGGGATGAAAATACTAACTTAAAAATATTATCCCAAATCTTTCATATTTATATCACTTGTTATGGATCGTGGTTTGAGATAGTGATAAGTTGCCTTGTCTTTTCAACCTGTGCAGACTTGCTACATCAGCTTTTCCTACCAAAGCCAGAAGTTTAATTTTACAGCAGATTATAAAATATTTTTTATGAAACAGGAAACCTGACAAAGTGTAGATGTCAGTAATGAGCTGTGAACAAAATTTACAAGAGTCAAAGCTTGTTTTTAATTTATTTCTTACAGTAACAATGTAAGTTAATGACATAAATTTCTTGCATATTTTTGCATAATTTCTTTTTAAAATTAACCTGACAGCAATTCCAAAATATATTCTGCAATATATAAAAATATCTCAATGTTATCTAGAATTATTGGAATGTAAATTCCCTTATATTAGATCAAAGAGTATTTTTTAACAAATATAGAATAGATTATGTTGATTCAAGGTACAGTGTGAAGTCATATGGTTCTCATATGGTTCTGACTGCAGTCATGCCTCTGCAAAAAATAACTGTGTTTCTCCCAAAGAAAAATAGCTAATGGATCTGTTGAACTGTCCTGTCTGCTTCTTGTAGCAGCTCTTAGTATTCCCAGTGATGAGTGATGGAAAATGGGATCTCAATTATGAAGCTAATTGCTGATCACTATTTCTGTAGGTGAACAGTATCAGGGGAGCTTTTAAAATTCTTCTAGACTATGACCATGGAGTTTGTCCCTAACATTGACAGAAAAGAAGAAAGAGAAAAGAGAAAGAGAGCAAACTTTGTTCTCTATGAAAAACTAATTTAGTCCGGGATTATTTTGGTTATGTGTCTATGGAATTTTTCATGGATAAAGATACAAACTGGAATTTCAAAATATTTAGTTTAAAAGATGTTTTTATAGTCTAATATACATTCAACAATGGAAAGGCATTTTACAAATTTAGTCTTCACAAAGGTAGGTGCTGATGAACCAATGTACCATATAGATGTCATGTATGCATAGTCTGTTTACCTTCTGTTTTTTTACTTAATGTGCAATTTTTAAATTGCCACTTTATAATTAATTTTACAATTTAAATATGTTTGTCAGAAAACAGGACTGTATTGATTTCTTTAAGTGTAAGATAAATGCCTTCCTAATTTTTTAAATTTGCAGTAAAATATATCTATGTTTTAAACAGTATTTTCTGAACACTCTAGTATCTACAAAAACATTGTCACTATGTGGTGCCTATCTTATATTTTATTACTTTTTTTCAATTTAATGGTTCTCAGCCCTATTTACAGTC
>NW_008825162.1:2863887-2876181 GCF_000699105.1 Pygoscelis adeliae
AAAAAAAAAGTCAAGCCAATAAAAAGGGCCAAGAAATAGGCACAAATATGATTAGACTACATGATTAACAAATGAGTAAGCAATGCAATATTGACCCAGTCCTTTTTCCTGAATCTCCAGGCATTTTACGGTGGATGTGGGAATATATTCTGGCAAGATTTATAAAAGCAGACCACAGCTTCCAGCTAAGCAATGATTCATTCCTAGACCTGGATTCAAAAGTATATGTACTCTGTCAGTAAATGACTTTGAGAAACCTAAAATAAGGGAGCTATGTAATATTAATATTTACACTATACCCTGCAAAATATACTGTACGGTGCAGGACTTCTCACTTATTTCTATTTGAATTTAAATGGATGGAAGTTTTATTTTTATTATAGAAAACGAATATAAAAATGATTGCATTGAAACTGGAATCTGGCAAGAATGCTAAAATCTAGCACCTAGATTTTAGGTAGCAGCTAAGCAAAGTCAGTAGGAATTTGGTAGTATACATTTAAAAAAAGGTTAACTGCAAAGGAAAAACACATGTACTTGTGCTTTTTAGTGCTCCTTTATGCTTTACAAAGGTGATTACATTGGGGTTTTGCTTGTTTGTTTGCTTTTTCTGCTAGATTTTTGCCTTGGAAACCTGTTATTTACTTTCAGTTATTTGCAGGGAAGCCTATGAAGAGCAAAGTTCTTGTATGGGATAATGACATCACAGTGGCCGGAAACCTGACCTGAATTTCCAGCATCCTTTAATTAAAGAATATAAATGCAGAATCAATAAAGGTTTCAGGAGACTACACTTCTAATTTCAGCCTGAATCTTTCAAATTTTATCTCCCTGTTACATCAGTATGATCTTTGTAGGAACAAAACCTAAAATATATAATCACCCACCCTTTGGAGAAGCTGAAAGCGAACTGCTTCCCAAACGCTCAGTCTCCTGGTATTCTGGAGATATCCAGGAATAATATATGTCCAGACTTGCATTGCTTCATTTTTTGTGTCAACAGATTTCCCAAAGGAAGATGGATTAATGCAAGTGGACAGAATTAACAAAACACTTTGGGTTTTTTTCTGTACTACAATCTGAATCAAGTGGCTTTTGGCCCAGTTGAATTGGTAGCGCTTATGCACAAGTGGAATAAATTTGTGGACTATACTTCGTGGAATAAACATCATACTTCAGCTTATGTAGAAGTCTTGCCAAAAGGAAGCTGGCGGGTTACATGCGTTTTTATATAAGATTATTCAATACCAGATAAAATAATGCAATGTGGGACAAATTCCATGCAAGAGCTAAGCTTGTCATTATCTAGTGATGTCAATATGTAGCTCTTTAATTCTTGACCAGCATAGAGAGTTTGCATGTATTAAAGTACTTGTTATCATGTTTCCACTAAAAGTGTATATTTTACCATCTTGATATAGTAACATAAACTAAAACACCTCTTATTTTTGAAACTTTTTTTCTTTCTTTTTGTTGACTTCTGCTTAAAAAATAAAAGGAACTAAAAGGAATAATAAATATGCCTGAGTACACTGAAATACTACATGTGCTTATTAATTTGTTGTCTTAGAATCCCTCCTAGTTCAGGAAAATGATTAGAAGTGCTTACTACACAAATTAAGAGCAGAATTTGAAGGAATGAGTCTGCAGCTTATTTCATGAAAAATAAGCATGATTCTCCATTAATCTCCATGAAATTTCCACTATAAACTCAGTCTTTTCATCAAAAGTCCATACATTAAAGCTGATGAATGGTCTTGAAAAATTCCCAGTCAAGGAAAACATTGGAAAACTTCATTAAGAAAGTTAATTCTACCTGTTACGTGCTATATTATTTGCTGCAGGTTGATAATTCGTAAGTTTTCTGATTCTAGAGGTCTGTCTATCAAAAGGAACCCGATAGAGTCAGGGTTAAAGCAAAATCAGAAAAAAAATCCACAGTCTTCCTAACCATGTATTTATTGGTATGCATTTTCACCTATGACAATGTTGCAAGTACATGTAAAAATCACTATTTTTACATTACTGGTACACCTTAGGTAGTTTGTACACAGTTGCCCTCTTTGCAAAGAAACACATTCATGTGTAAATAAGTGTTTATACAAAATATACAGTCTTCAGGGACACGTTTAACCGTCAAGATGTTCTGGAATTTACTGTAAAATAGGTGCTAGATTTTAGCATTCTTGCCAGATTCCAGTTTCAATGTTAACAACATACTTGTCTAAGTTCTTCTGCAATTTCTAATGGATAAAGTGTTTAGTTAGATTTAGCAATACTCTAAAACTTTTTTTTTTTAATATGAAGAAACAGTTTATTACACAAGCAGCCTCATTATTGGCAAGGCAATTACTTTGGTGAAAGGGGCTATTCAGTGAAGATAAAGGTATCAGCAATTAGACCATGCTGTTGCTCTCCACAGATAAATTCTGGTCTTAACAGGAGATTTTGGTATCCATGGAGATGGGAGACTTTATATATATGTAAGATAAATGTCTTAACCCTGAAGCTGAAAATGGTTCCTATCTCTATGGATTTTTTCTGTCCTAATGTAATGGCAACACAGCGGTTTTGAAATGCTCTTTAGAGTTAGTTATGAGAAAGAGTCTGCTTTAACAAAGCCCATTTTAGGAAAGGCATACAATGCAATGCAAAATAATCAGATAAACCAGTATTGATTTCTTATTTTCTTTATTAATTGCATTCTTGTTTCTAGGACTTCTAACGAAAGACATATATATACCACTATGATGTATGAAGCTTAAATCACTATGAAGCAAGCATTTGTTTATTTGCTTAACCAAGACAGGTTTCTGACTGTAGCCTGAAGAAATGAGAAAGATAAATCCTTTTCATATCTTTGATTTTTATCCTTGCTTATATTTACTGAGCTTGTTAACTGTGTTGAATGTGTACAATTTAAGTTGGCTGGTTTTCTTCAATCAGAAAAAAACCTAAAAATCTGAAGAACTGAAATACTTCCAAGATCTTTTCTTCCTTCAAACAATTTGCATATTAAATTCTCATGAGTATAATGTGGCAAGCAATACATTTTCTTAAAGCTGTCCATGAAAGGCAAGAATAATATCTGATGACTAAGGTGAAAATATCTTCACAGCCCATAGTATCAACTACAGAGCCAATGAAAAAAATATTTTATTAGAAACATTAATTATATACATAAAGAGGGTTGAGATACTAACAGCTAATTAGCCACAAAGGGAAATTAAAACTAATTTCCTGACACTTAGTATCTGGCAACATTTTATTAAACAAAATAAATTTTGATTTGTCATAGCTAGTACTTTAAAATTCAATAGGAATGATCAGACACATAAATTGGGTTGAATGATCAGACACATAAATTGGGTTAAAAGCTGACAATCACAGAGGTCAACACTATATCAGCAACTTTTCCAATCAATACCTTTTTTTGTTAACAATTAGCAGCTAAAATAAATCACAGTGATACACTCCATGGCTCACGGAAATGTGATTCCTCTTGGCCATTGGTTTGTCCTTCATTACACTGAACAATTTTATAGAGCTGCAGGAAACAGTTTGTGAGAGTTAACAAAGTCAGATGAACAATTAAATCTTCTCAAAACTTCTGTGCTTGTTATGTTAATCTCTGAGCCAGAGTGTACTCATTAGATCACAACAGAGAGAAAGATTTGAAAAGAAAAAGAGTAGAAGAAGGATAATTCTGGAAAATACACCTTTCAAGAAGGAACAGATTGAAAGAGCTTCAAGTATGTTTGCAATGGAGTAGAGTTAAGAGGGGATGATCACATGAAATACCAAAATATATTGAAAATAACACCTCTGTGGTACATTTTGAAAATCTTTCAGAAGCCAAGAGTGGAGTAGTGTGGGGTCTCATAAATATGTAGCCCAAATTCCAGAACAACATAGTCCTCAGGAAGTCGGGTGGCTGGGGGTTGGGAGAGTTGAACCTGACCTGTACAATTGCTCTGGTTAAATTGCAAGTAAAATCGTGCTAGATGTGGCAAGATGGCAAATTATTCAGAAGCTTTGAAGAGGACAACAAGCCAGGTAAATTTATAGCCAGGTACATTTCTGGTACATTTTCCATTCTTTTTTAATTATTTTGTTATTGTTTTGTTGTGTTTTTTTTAACAAGACTGAAGGATGTAACAGGAAAATAATTCTTATATAACCATGGATTAATGGGATTTTTTACTAGATAAAAAAAATATCAGAAATGTAATTATACAAAAAGGCAAAGAACTTATTTCAGTCAAGGGCAAGGATCTACAATATTGTAAAACTCTAAGTAACTCACAAATTTCGCAAATATTTTGGCTAATGAAGGAGATGCGTCTACTTTTTCAGCCATGTGGAGGTCTGGTGGATGATCTTAAAGAAATCAATATCATTTCACCTCAGTATCTCAGTTCTGTGATGTGGAATAGGCATCTTAACATCTATTAATGAATATTGAAAGACTGAATGAATGATTCCATGGACTTATTACTACTACTTAATGTCCTCCTTGGGAAAAAAACATACAGTTTCTAATCATAAGAGCAAAAAGAATACTTTGATGAATAATTATATGTAAAATATGTATATATATTTGCATATGCATATGTATGTATGGTGATGCGTATGTGGATGTGTGTACACTGAATTAAAAGTAGTGTATTTACTGAAATGATCATGAATAGTTAGCAGAAATTCATATTTTTACCATACGCATAGGATGCCAGAGCTTCAGGAGGTGTACCTGGGCCTTACAAACAATGACCACAATTTTAATGAATAACTCTCACGAAGATGTACGCTCATGACTTGGGTTCATTCAGATAAAATTCAGTCTGACAGAGCCAAATATAAAGTTATATTCCAAGAGGTAACTTAGAGAAGGCTTTAAAGAGTAGAGAAAGCAGGCACAGGAATGGGAGGCAGAAACAATTAATCAGAGGTGCAAGGCATAATTTCTTAACATTTGCTCCCCCCAGAAATCTACAAATTCCCTCAGTCAATGTGACAGTGAATGTTATCAGTTTTCTAGGAAGGACTTTCATCTGTACTGCTTGTCCAGGACTGGCCACCTATAACACCACAGTAAGTCACTGAGCCAGCAACAAGGTCTCCAGGCCCATTCATGCCCTAGGGAGATGGTCTGAAACTCATGGTATCCTCAAAGCTCAACTACAGAACATACGAGTTGGATCTGCTCCAGAATGAGCTTGAAGGAAATCTTGGAATGAAACCAGTGAATGGACTTCCACAAATTTGATTTTCAGAACTGCTTGGATGTTGCTACTGCATAGCAGTGTTTCTGCAGACAGATTAGGCCTATAGGTTTCTGTAAGTCTTATACAGTAAAGTCCCAGAATACTGGGACTGTAGAATAAACTCCACAGAGTCCTTTCCCAAGTTTATAACTTTTTTTAACCCAGTCATAGTTGGAAGTAAAATTTAGATTACCTAGTAATCCATTAAGGTTGTATTTAGGAAAGGTTCTTAGCTCCACTTATTTCAAAAATCACCATTTATTTCAAATATTTCAGATCAAAATTGCAAGAAAAATTGCAAGAGCAAAAAGTTCAGGTTAGCTGTCTTTATTATATCATCCACAAAACATAATGCAATTTGAGGTGGATACAGAAACATATAGAAGAATATTCAGTACTTTGTGTTGCAAAAATTTAACTTTTGATAATTTACATTCATCTTTTGTAGGCAGATTCTTCCTTTCAACAAGATGAATTGCTAGAAACAAAAGAAGTTCACTGAAATTTGTAAAAGACATATTCTTAGCATAATGCTTGACTGAGTAAAACTAAATAGCATACTTACTTATATATTGCAATATGGATTTGTGTAAAAATGCTTTTTTAAAGTTGTCCATGCCCAGTGTTTGTTACTATTAACAAACTGGCTGTTTTCTTTACATTTACACATTTACTTCATAGAATGATAGGGAAGAGCGCATACTTGTGACTAATGCCAATAATATTTCTTTTTTTAAAAAGAAACCGTACTTTAATTATGATGTTTCAGTAAAGCTTCCAGAAAAATTACCAGGGTTTTATTTCTTCTTTTGTGCTTTCTTTTATAATAAAAAAAAATTCTGAAAAACGTGCTGTGTGTTTTCTTTAAAATGCTTAGGTGAGAACTAACACCAGTGTTTGGACTTGTGGATTCCTTTTGAACTTATGGTTTCAATGTCACCCTTTCTGTGCAGCAAACTGTTTTCTTTATTGTCCACTTTAGTTTATTGTAATGGTAAACTTACACACAGCCTTCATTTACAGACAGAAATGTTCGATAGTACTGCTAACATGGCTGAGGCTAAGGCTATAATTCTTTTAGATGTCAGAAGGTGTGTGTGTGTCTATGTGCGTGCATGCACATACACACATGCCATACTCTGGCACACAGGACAGCATTCCAAAGACTGACATGTACCTCTTAACTGTATCCCACAGCAGGCACAAGCACAAAGTGAAAACACATAGGATGGAGCACTGGGAGATGGCTTGTTTCAGAGAGCTACCAGCCATCTGTGAACACCTGGAAAAAGTCAAAATGTACTTGCACCCTACATCCTTCGGGGAAAATATGTAGTGTGTGTTTTTCCTATGCCTCCAATAAAAGAATACCTGAAAATGAGTCTAGTAGATCTGGTGTTATAGTATCTTATTTAATTCATGTTATCAAGCTTGTAAAAATATAACTTTATGAATTCACAATCTGACTTATAACAAAATTACCTAAGTGATTGCAGTCTCTCTGTGAGTTAAAGTTAATGACTTATTATTCAGAAAAAAAAATACATTTCATAAAGAAATGAAAAGGGAACTTTTTTGCTAATTTATTTCAATTCACAAATAACTAAGTTGTGTTTAAACACTAAGGTTTTATGGATGTAGGTTTTGATTTTTCCACCAGGAGGAAAAAAATAATACAACAAAAGAGGAAAACAAAAAGTATTCTAACCATTTGGGTCTTACTTTTAAAAACAAAACAAAACAAAACAAAAAGACTCCAAACATGACTATGTACCTCATCCAGCTATATTTTAAGAGAAAAGATTAAACTATGCTAGTTCTTTGACCACAGTGCCTTAAGGATTAAGAGAGGTACACCAGGCTTTTCTAAAACGTTAAGTGAAATATTTAAGGGGGAAGAATTTATACACTGTCATGATATGTGATGTTTTTTTATGTCTGGGTCTTACGCACCTACCACTTTTGCATACTTCTTTGAGATGTCTTCCAAAGACCTTACTATCTCCTGTAAAAAACTAATGTCTTAACACAGAGCTTAGATTCAATTTTGCCAATAGTGTACCTGAACTATAGAAACTAGAATACTTTTTTAAAGCAGTCCTCAGATTCTTCCAAAAGTTGATAATTAAATGCAAAGAAATATGTAAAAGTCCTTTTATTAGTTTTGTCTCTAGATCTTCCAAACATAGAGAAGAAACCCTTCTGCATGAGATTCTACAGAAAACTTTGGATATATTTTTACTTTTAAACTAAATCTCAGGAGGCATAGAAACATACCACAATTTAATTACAATCTAGCTGTTGCCACTACAATTAAGAACTCAAATACCTTTCATAATTTTTTTAATTTTTTTTCTTTAGGATCTTATAATAGGTAATGTGTAATCAGCCTGGAGAACAAAAAAAAACCCAACCATAGTAACGCTTGGCTGCATGTGCTAATTTCATTATACTAGTACACAGTGACAATGTAGTTCATGCACTTTACTAGGTTGTATAGTTAGCAAGTGCCATCTATATGACAATGGAAAGAGTACAGCACAGTAATTTTGAAATCATTAATTCTACCTTTGGACGGTGTGTTATGAAGCAGGCGATGTCTTTTTGTCATGCAGGAAAACAACCTGTATATATACTTACTTCAAAATAGTAAGATTAGTCTAAATGTCTTGATTGATTTCTTGGCCATGGCACTTCTTTAAGTATGATGTAGTCTTCACTGTTCATAATAGAAAACCACATCCTTTCTTCATTCTGGAAGGCAGAAAATAACTTGCCAGCTTGATGAACCATTCCTATGACAGTGTTTGAGCAGTAATAATCCTTTTCATGACTCATGCATCCTCATTTTCCTTTAAAATGATACCTTTTCCTGTGTAAAATCACAAGTAAACATACTTATTCAGTGCCTATCAGCCAGTGGAAGATTGGTTTTCAAAGTTATTGAAATCTACACCATTTCCTTCTATCACTTTATATACAAAACATACAGACCAAAAAAGAATTCTGAAGACCAATATATTTCATCTCACACTCTGACAGGAGAATTACTGAGACACAGTGGAATTTTTTGTTCCAAGTGACTCTCTTTCAGAAATATAAAACATAAGTGTTAGGTAGGCTTATCTAGCACATATTGGATTACAGAAATGCTTTTAAACCCCCCAGTTTAGAAAAATAAATATTTTGAACCCTGAATGCTATTCACTTGTACATGTATGCATCTTCAGTTTCTATTTTCAGTGCCTCTGGACTGAAAAAGACAAAAAAGTATGTTCTTTAATTAAGTTAAAAATCATATAGTATTTCTACAGACTGCATAGCCCAGTTCTGCAAGACACTTTAACTCGTTCTTAATTTTAATACTCTGTGCATTCATGCTGATTTTATATATATGTTTCATGTGTTTCAAGCCTATGCATGAATGTTTTGCTGCACCAGGCACTTAGCTCTTCTAATCATGAGTATATTGTACAACAAAAAAAATCAGTCCGACCCAAAGAAAAGGTAATCAGAGAAAGTAGCCCTAAATTGTAAAATTTATAGATGCCATCTAAGAAATTTGCAATAGTTGCTTACAATTTGAGAGCAATGTATTTTGTAACTTATATGTGTACACATAGAAACTTCAATAAAAAAGTAATAAATTGCAGTAACATCTGTATTTTTCTTTCTTCACAAGCCAGTGTCATCTTATGTGAGTAAAAACAATAGTCAGTTTAGAAAGTAATCTAAAGAAAGAAGTAGAAAAGTACAATTTAGAGGCAGGAAATATCCATGCCAATTGCAGGATGTTTTCTCCTTAGGAATCAAGTCTTTTTTATACTGGGAAAAGAGGCAGAAATGATCTTACTTTGACAGAAAGTGTATTTGCCTTGAAATCCATAGGTATTGAAAGATAAACCAGATCAGAATCACTGTTTATACTGAGTCTTATGAAACTGGAAACATTACAACATTATTGCTAATCTAAAAATATTTTTAAACAATAACACACATCTACATTCAGAGCAGAAATAAAATTCTGCACAATGTTCAGAGCAAGTGTTTAGGTAACGCAACACCGTATTATCACATCATTAATATTACTACCGTGTTGGTATATGGTAATGTGTATTAGACTTTAAAGAAACAAGAAAATATAACCTAGATAAGTTTAAAATTAGTGTAATTTATTTAGGTGAAAATATTTCAGGAAAGAATGTGATAACCTGCTGAGTAGAGCTGGGAGTTAGCTACACACCTATGCATCAGATGTGGAATTAAGAACTCTATGTAACATAATCGAGGACAATTAGAATTTTTTTATTATGGCAGAGAGCATGTTGCTTACAAAGCAAATGTTACTTACTACAGTAAAGATCAAGTAATCTTGGTTACAAAAGCTGACAGATTTATTTGTTGAACATCCTCTAAAGTAAAAAGACATAATTCTCTTTTTTACCTGGAATTAAAAATTAATATACCAATTTCTAAGATACATAATGATAAATTTTTTCTTCTTCGGATAGTTATGAATGGCTGGTGGTAGAAAACAACTTTAGTCCTTGCAAGAACTTGAATGGATTTAATTTAAATTGAACAGCTAGATCAATTGCAAACAAAAAATCAAACAAACAAAACAAACCAGCTGTAATTTATGGTTTTTATTCCAAAAGGATTTGTTTTAACAAATTAAGGAGCTAACTAGTGAAAATAATGAATTAAGTTAGCTGGACTGGAATACGTGGGAGTTCAAAACTCTGACTGGAAAACATAATACAAACAAAGGGGAAAAGCTATACGGAATGGTCAAGCTAATGAAATTAGAGCCTCACAGATGATGTTAAGAATAAACAATGTAAGAGAAGATTTTCATGTAAGAGAATTGAAAGGACTACTCATGAAAGAAAGCAAGCTAAAATTCAAGTTTTGGGTTAAAGGGAGATTTGCCAGAAGTAAAACTAAAACCTTAGCAGAGGTAATCTTTTAGCTGATCTTCAACGGGGGAGAAAAAAAAATTCTTAGAGAAGCATATTAACGTTACCTAAGTAAACTAAATGAATATTTTGTTTCATTTTCAAGAACGACAGTGATGCTAAACACTAAAACAAAGGCAATGCTTCTAATGAGAAATAAGTATCTCCACGAGGTGAGCCAAACTGCATTCAAACTCAAAGGACTAGATGTAACTCCATACCATAATTCTTTAGTCAGCAAACGAATTCGTAGGTTCAACAGTAAAAAATTGTAATAAATTGCTCATGTGGAATGTAGGGGTGGAGGAATTACATGACTGACAAGTATAAAACAGGCTACACTATTGATTCAAGAAGAGGAAAGAAAGATTCAGATACTGCAGGCTCATTATTCTCTCTTAATAGACTATATAAACTAAAAGATAATGTTGGCAAAGGAACAAATGGATATAACATGGGTATTAATAAAATTAGTCTGGGTATTAGATGAAAGTTTGCGGTCATCAGAACAGCGTACTTGAGGAACAGACTTCCCACTGGAATAAGGAAGTAAAACTAGTACCCAATTTTAAGACAGAGCTTGATTCCTTTATGAATAATATTGCATAATGTGATTGTGTGTGATGAGAAAAGAACATAATGTCACTCCAGTGTAATGCACTTAATCTCCAAATGTGATTGTACATGATAAAAATGAATTTAAGTCCCTTCCTCTTAATACATTATATTTCCTAGCCACAATCCAAAATTCTCACCAGAAACAGTGTTAAGTTAATCCTTAAGTTTAGAGGAAAACAACCCCCAAAGTGAAAACTGAAAAACGTTATATTCTTATGTAATTGTATGTGAATGCAGTCACCTGCTGCTGATACCAAGGTCCATACAAAGTGGCCTAAAGGATGGACAGCTGTAGCAAACATACTGCTGTATCCCCTGGTTCTGCCTCAGTCTTATCTGGCACCTGTTTTATTAGAGAATAAGTAATTTCTTCCAGATATCTCCAGTTCTTTTCTGAATAAGATAGATGATGCTTAAAAGAATATTTAGAGTGTGCAAAATGCCCATTGCAAGAAATTTATGGTTAAGTTAAAGGATGAGTTTGGCTGCTGGAAAATATAATAGAGTTCTAAAGATAGTGACCTTGATAAGTACTTAGGCAATAAAACTAAATCTGTTTGGCAAGAAAGATGTGAAAAAGTATCAGAGTTTCGTATCATGATAGTGGGCTTTATTAGATCATTAATACTGCACATTGTTTATTACGTAAGTGTAATATGCTCTGAGGAAAAAATAAACAACAACGAAACACTTGATTTTGGCTAAGCCACGCTAACATATTTTTCTGTTTGTCTACTAAAAGTAATCCTAAGTAGGAACACTACAGAGAAGAGCTTGGATTCTTCTGATTCTTTCTCATACTCTTTCTTCTCGATTTCTTATTCTGAATTTTTTCTGGTCTTTTTCTTTCATTCCTCCTTTCAAAACCAACTATCTTCACAGCAAATTACATGGAATGTACTATAAATAAATATTGCAAAAATGTACCTGTATGCGGGCCTTTACTCTCCTTTGCTCTGCACCCTCTCTATTCAGTCTTACAAAGGACCATACTTGTAGCAGCATGTCCCAGGGTTTAACAAATCCAGACTCCAGTTAATAAGGGAATATAACACTAAAATAGTGGTGATATTTTCTCAGTCATCACTGAAAAGAATGAAGCTGCAGAATTCAGCAGCTTTACTTACTTTTGTCAATTTTTATTTCTTTCAGCGTCTGGATTTTTTTGGAATCTTACCTCAAGCCTTCTACATTATTATTTCCAACTGCTGCTTGCTAACTCCTTCACAAGAAAGATTCTTTCCAAGACAAGTAGTTGTGTAGTGAAGGCAGCAAGTGGACTCCTGCACCTCAGCTTTTTTCAGACCAAAGACTGTAGAACTTCTTCCCAGAGTTGCATGTGGCTTTAAGCTGGGCTACAAAGAAGGTTGTAATTCTCTGTTGGTAACTGGGCATAACAATACATGTGAGTCAGTAACAAAAAAGATGGAGCAGCCTCAGCCTCTATGAATGCA
>NW_008825162.1:2876225-2894580 GCF_000699105.1 Pygoscelis adeliae
AGCAGCATGGCCTTCTATAAGCAACAAGGTACTCACTTCCAGACGGACTGACGTTTTTCTGTTCAGTAAAAAAGGGAGAATCCAAAACTATCACTATGGTATAATGGAAGTAGCATTAACCTTTCTACTCCCGAAGTGTTCATGACTTGCATGCCAAGCAGCAAATATGTATGTCAAACTAAATCATTCCTCTTTTCCATTTAAACAATTAATATGACATTCACACAGCTAATTACTATCCATTCCATTCATGTATGACTACATTGTTTGTCATAAGCTCTAACATGAGTCTCATCAACCCTTAAAGTCTTCCCCACGTTATCAGAATTTTACCTTTTTATTTCTTCAAGTAATTTTTTAATCTCCTTATTCCCAGTATCACACCTAATTCTATCTTAAGCTTTGCAACTAAGTTTTGAAGTTTAACAGTATCTGTTTTGTTCTTTTCTGGATTGTTTTCTCCTGGTGCTTTGACCTCCACAGAGATTCAGTGAAGCTTCTTGTATTCCAACACATTTAGGTTTTTGTTTTAATTATTTTGATAATTTTTCATTTTTTAGTCCTCTATGAGAAAAGTTAATGACTGTTTTTTCCAAACAATCAGCCTTTTTCTTATGCTTAGCTTAAGAAACAGAAGCAAAACAGCTTGTCTTCTTCATAGCAGCTGCAAGCAGCCTGTTTATAAGAGATTATTTTCATTTATTTCTATTGAAAACCTAACTTGTAAAAGCACAGAAACATCTACAGGTAAATGGTGGATTACATAAGCCTAATAGGAAACAAGTTACAGGAATGTTGGGAAAACTAATGAGTAAGATGAATAAAATTATTTTAACATGAAACTCAATTATTTCTTACTTCATACTTTCCCAAACTGTTTCTTTTCATATATGTTATTATCCAAATGTAATGCAATAAGCACCTAGAGTCAAATTTGCTTTTTGGCACAAATTGGTAGCACTTCAATTCAGTTGCAGTACCTTGATAGAGGCTAAATTGAGTGGCACTTTAAAAAAAAGTCATGTAAAAATGCTGTTGACTTTATGTCCTGGTTTCGGCAGGGATAGAGTTAATTTCCTTCCTCGTAGCTGGCACAGTGCTGTGTTTTGGATTTAGGATGGGAACAAAATTGATAATGCACCGATGTTTTAGTTGTTGCTAGGTAGTGCTTACACTAGTCAAGGACTTTTCAGTTTCCCATGCTCTACCAACTGAGAAGGCTGGAGGTGCACGAGAAGCTGGGAGGGGCACAGCCAAACTGGCCAAAGGGATATTCCATACCATGTGACGTCATGCTCAGTACATAAACTGGCGGAAGCTGGCCAGGGGGCTGCTGCTCGGGGACTGGCTGGGCATCAGTCGGCGGATGGTAAGCAATTGTACTGTGCATCACTTGCTTTGTGTATTATTATTATTATCTTATTATTATTATTATTATCATTATCATTTTATTTCAATTATTAAACTGTTTTTATCTCAACCCATGAGTTTTTCTCACTTGTGCTTTTCCAATTCTCTCCCCCATCCCACCGGGTGGGGGGGAGTGAGCAAGCGGCTGTGTGGTGCTTAGTTGCCGACTGAGGTTAAACCACAATACTTTAATAAGAAATGAATTACACCTTTAAAAAGAGCTTTTCTGAAGAAATTAGTCAGATATAATTTGATAAAACCAATTTTCTTTACTTAAGAAGGAACATTTACAGAAATGGAGAAGCCTATTCAGTGCAAGTGAAAACTTATGCTAAACCCATAAAACATGAAAAATTATTTATTTAACCAATATTGTCATGATTTTTTTATCCTTAATGATTTCTTTCCTACCCCAAAAAGTAATTCCTAGAACAGTCAAGGCAGATGACATTCTTATTTGTTTTACCAACTCCATGAAGCCCAAAATTGCAAAATATACTACCAACACCAAACATGCAAGTATACTGATCCATATAATGATTTCCATTCAAAACTGAGGCTTTAGTAATTGTTTGATGACTGTGCCTCTGTGTATTCCTGATGAACTCAGAAGAACTACGCATAAGTTGTCATCTAGTCATCTGCAATAACTGTTGAAGAAAAGCCTGCAATGAGAGATAATTTTAGGAGAGTGAACTTTCAGTTGTTTATGGAATTAGTGGATGGGGCCCCCGGGAAACTGCCCTCAGTGATTAAGGAGCTGAACAGAGCTGGCAGCTCTTTAAGGACATTATTCTTAGAGCTCAAGAGTTCTCAATTCCCACATGTAAGAAAACAGGCAAGAAAGGCAGTAGGCCAGCGTGGCTGAGTAAGGACCTGCTGGTCAAACTGAAGTGTAAGAAGGAAAGTAATAGGCAGCAGAACCAGGGACTTGTATCCTGGGAAGAATATAAGGATGCTGCTCAGGTGTGTAAGGATGGGATAATGTACCCCCCAATAAATAAGACAGGAGAACAAGCAACAACCGAAATGGAGAAGGAATCATATCCTGGTCTGCATTAAAAAAGCCTGGCCAGCAGGTCGAGGGAGGTGATCCTCCCACTCTACTCTGCTCTGGTGAGACCCCACCTGGAGTACTGCATCCAGGTCTGGGGTCCCCAGTACAAGAAAGACACGGACCTGTTGGATTGGGTCCAGAGGAGGGCCACAAAAATGATCAGAGGGCTGGAACACCTCTGCTATGAAGAAAGGCTGCAGAGAGTTGGGGTTGCTCAGCCTGGTAAGAGAAAGCTCTGGGGAGACCTTATTACAGACGTTCCATATAGAAAGAGGCTTTATAAGAAAGCTGGAGAAAGACTTTTCACCAAGGCCTGGTAGTGGCAGGGTAAGGGACAATGGTTTTAAATTAAAAGAGAGGAGATTTAGATTGGATATAATGATGAAGGTGGTGAAACACTAGAACAGGTGGCCTGGAGAAGATGTGGATGCTGCATCATTGGCAGTGTTCTAGGTCAGGTTGAACAGGACTTTGAGCAATCTGATCTAGTGAAATATGTCCCTGCCCATGGCAGGGCGTTTGGACTAGATGATCTTTGAATGTTCTTTCCAATCCAAACCTAAATTTATTGAAAATTAAACATAGAGCTTGAAGGCTCTAGAAGAAAATCATATGAACCTATGATAAGCTCTCTATACGCTCTGAACAGAACTAAGGATTTAAATTTGCAATGTCCCTTTCCAGTTGTTGCAGCCAAGAGTGGGTGGCTTTCCCCACATGATTTGATTAACTTAATAACATGCATTTATTGAGTTAATATTGATATAATTGGCAGTTTCTCTGTCCCTGTGGCAAATGTCTTGTTACTGCTAGATTTAATATAAACATATTTGATCAAATGATCTTACAATAGTGAATACAGTGTATTACTTATTATCTTTATTACTGAAATCTGCACAGTTCTTGCTCAATTGGCTATAGAAAAATAACTTCTTCAAATCAATTAAGTCTTGACATGAAATCTCATGAAAACAAAAAGATACCTGTGAATGAAGGCTTTTAGGAGATTTCAAATGTTTGTTAATTATTGTCTTATTTCAAATTACTTTACTCAACATTTATGAGGAACATATGTATAGAGGAATGTATAGATGTGCATGGTGTCAAGGTTGAATAAAAGAGGCATTCACATCTCAGACAGAATCATGTATTAGAAAATTTTCCTCTACATCTTTCAAGATTTGTGTTTAATTTTCAAGAGATTTGGGTAAACTTTCAAACATTTGGGGGAATGACATTTGAGTTTTGCATCTCTTTCATATTTTTATTCCTTAAATATTTGAAGGCATTTGTCTTGATTTTCTGTAATGTTACCTCGTAAACTACAAGGCAAAGAGTCCTTAGGGGGATCACCTTCATTTCTTTAAAAAAAAAATAATCTACTAAAAGGTAATTTCTTTTACATCTTCTGCTGTGCAATACACTGAAACAAAAGAGCTAAAAACATGTTTTAAAACTTCACACTAAAATAAACATAGTATGTACAAAACATTTAATGTTTTGATCTAGGACCTCTCACATAGGACTTTCATGCCTCCAATTGTTGGAAAATGAGGGTGATCTTCTTTTCAGACATGCCCTGAAATGTGAATATCTTTATCAATAGAGACAATATTTTAGCTGAGTCAGCAACAGGGAAGTGTAAATATAAAGTTTTGTCATCTTCTAGGAAATATTAATGCAGAGCTATTGTATCTGTTTAAATTTTTTTTTAAAATGTTTGTAAGTACAGTTTTAGATATGCTGAGATGCAGTGCAAGCAATTTCCAAGCTTTTTTACAGCTTAGTAAACCATTTATACAGGCAACCTTAAAAGAAAATCCTCTTTCTAAATAACATAAAATATATTGATTATAGAATACTTTACCTTTCTTTAAGTTTACACAGACCCATTGAAAACCTTGCATCATACAACTGCTGTTGATTAACAGCTTTTATTCTGCAACCTTAATTGCAAGCATTGCAAACTTGGGAAACTTGAAAAGAAGGATCAAAAAGATTATTCTTCCAGTTTTGAAAAAAATTAAAAAGTAAGAAACCTAAGGAAAAAGATAACCATTTAAGAATAAGGATAATTACATTGAAGAGAATGAGTACGTAAGAAGAGAAGTAAGGCTGGAGTTGGAACTTTTTTTCCTGACGATTAACCTCAAAAGTTAATCCGTCTCTTGTATTTAACTATAAGTACGCATTCCACATCATGTTCTATTCATTTTCACAGTGAGAATTCTTAAAAAATATTATCATTTCCGTGAAAAAAGTGAAGTCAGATGCTGTTGTATATATATTGAGTGGTCTTAGAGTTTGCCTTTGTGTTACCTATCAAAATTTACAACCTTTGAACTAGCAATTGACTGTCACATTATAATTCCTATAAGACATTCAGGTTGACAGCTCTTTAGAATATTTCATTCAAAAAGGAAACAAAAAGTGCAGATAAATAATTTACAAATGAAGAGTGCTTGTCTTACTGTTATTTTTATAGCCTATCATGTTCTAAAGAAGGAATCAATAGCAGAGAGCATAGTGAGATAGTTCAAACTGTAATCTTTCATATCTTTCAGGTAAAGACTATGACAAAATCTGGTACTTACAGAAAATTAAAAGGTATTCCCTATGCAAAATCCTGGAGTGATATTGTATTGATCCCTGGAAAAAGGCTTTTTATATAAGTAAATGAGCATCAGCTAAACAAAAGTAATGAGTAGAATACAACTGGTGACTTAAATTTTTATCTGCGTGAAGTACACACTAATTAATGCCACATCAAATATAGTACTTAGTTGTCTTTTAACATGAGCTGCAAAAGAACATACCAAATTCATAATATACGGAGGATGTAAACTGACAGAGTGAAACTATAATATTTCTCCCACTAGGAAGGATAAAACCAATAACACTGAAATGATTTGAAGATATAATTCAGAATTGCACTCCTTCCTAGTTATATTGTATGATGAGATTTTAGTAAAATTTTCATTCTAAAGCAAAGAAATCAGAATTAAAAAAGCTAGAAGAGAAACTGTAAGATAGAAAAACCTCACTACAATAGGGAATTAAGAAGGGGGAGGAAAGAGCAAAGCTGTTCATTAAAATAGATCATGAAAAAAATGCCATACATTTTATGGTTTTTTAAACAAAAAAGCCAAAATAACTGAAAACTTTGCTTAGATTCCTCAGCCTTCTGGGAAATCTTGATATCAAGTGCAGATGTTTTCCAGTGCTCTGCCTCTAAAGAACTTGCAACATGTGAAGGAGTTGGGTGCATATTTTGATTGCAGGGACTCACTGGGACCACCATAACTCCTTATTTCCTGTAGAAAGGGTGACATATCCAAGAATCATGAGATTTGAATTTTCAGGTAATACTATAGTCCTGAAGAAGAGTTATATTCTCTTTGTACAGCTTTTGGTTTTCAACATAGGGAAAATGTAAGGTGAATTATCTGTACTATTCTTCTGAGAGAAAAATTAATGAATAGCTATGCAATAGAAAAAGGCAAGAATTGACTTTGCAGAACTTTCTTCATCTTCAGATGTCTTTAGTTTGGACAACATCCAAACTCCATTTAATTTTCTTTAATGTACTTTGCCTATCACTACAAAAGTTCCCAAAGTTTTCTCTTTTCTCCCCTGGTAAAGGGAGCAAAGAGTTTTGATCTGTTATCTTTGGCATGGCCTCTGGTTTCAACTGGGAACTGTGGATAATGAAAAGGACTGTTCTGTGCCTGATTTTTCTTTGAACTTTGAAGAAGTTCATCCAAGCTGCTGCAAGAAAGTATGACAATGACTCCTCTGAAAACATTCTTATTTTTGTATATCCATTTATGCAAAACCAAAAAATATTCATCAAAAGGAACTTGCAATAGTATTTGTCTTTATTTTTCTTTTAAATATTATTTATTTCTTATAATATTCAATGTTATACGTCCTTCCAGACAGTGTGAGTTCCATGTTTCTGTCAGAGCTTTCATCACACTTTTAGAACCCAGACAAAAATGTCAAAGACATAAGAGCCTTCTAATTCTGCAGTCATTTGGTTTCACTTGTGTATTTAAGCTTGCAGTGGAAATCTAACTTAATGGGCTCATGTGAAATATAGAGGTAGATGAGAACATGTTAACTCTCTTTCTTGTGCCACAGAGCTTGCCTAACTTTTCTACTTAACTCATGAATAAACATGCAAAAATTCAGAACAAATTATTATGGCTTAACATTTAGTAATCCAAACCATTCAAACAATCACTGAGCTTCTTTTGAATGGAAGGTTTTTTAAAAATAGGGGAAAAGGCAGCTTTCTTAATTTGTGCAGAGAGGTGGCCTAGTTAATCAGCACTGATTACCCTGGCATGGCCTCTCAGTTATGTTTGTTAATTAAAGCGCTTTCTAATGAACACTAGCTTAATTCCCCCCATGTGGAGGGCAGGCTGGGAGATGATAGACATCTAAACCAGGATTCCTTCTCACTTGAATACATGGGGATTCTTTCTCACTTGAAAAATCATAGCTGAATTAATTGAAACAGAAAAAAAATTTTTTTGTCTGCATAGTCTTTTCTCTGCAGGGCCCCCTGGCTATCAGTGTGAGGAAATATCAATGGAATGAACATCTTTTAGTGGGAGTAATCATCATCATCATGAAGTGCTCATCAGAAAGAAAGACAAAATGCAATTAGGTTGGATTTACAATCAGGCCAATAATTACTACTCAGATGTCTCAGCTGTATGGAAAATACAGGATTCTGAACTATGACTTTTTTGTTTGAATGTGGGGCTTTTTCCTCCCTTTCTTGCTCTCTTTTTCTTTTAAACATTTATAAAATATGTCAGTCATGATGTGGCACAGCTGAATAATTGTCATAGAGTCAAACGCTTGCAGATGGTTAATGGAAACAGAGAATTAAATGAACAGCAGTAAAGAAACTCATGCAAAATTAAAGAACCCTATTGCAAATTTAAAGGGTCATTTGGTTTCATCAAAAATCAAATAATATGAATATGTTATTCTCTGCATGAAAGAGACTATGTTAAATTGTTTTGAGAGCTTAAAAATGAGCAATCAATGGTGTACCAATGAAATTTGTGAAAAACCATGCACTATTAAAATATGCAGTGATTGCCAGTTCAGGACTACAGAAGAAAGCCTGATTTTGGTGACTGAATTTTCCTACTTACCATTTACTTAAATTATTGAAGTCTAGACTTAAAACATGATAGGGTCCTACAAAAAATATAGAAATTAGGATTAAACTAAGTAGTCTTTATCCTATCTAAATCAGGTTTACTGTTTCAAAATGATTTTTTTGAGAACTTCTTACCAGATGCAAGTAACTCAAGATTTCAGTAGATGTTATATCACCAAAGTACAGAATCAATTTCTACATAGACCTGCAAGATCTTACAGCTGCATTATGAGACTAAGCTCTCATCTGTCTGACATTTTTGAAAGATATAATTGATAAATCCTGTGTAAGGAGCAAAGTTATCATTCTGGTATAAAAGCATTTGTGATACCACTTAGTATCACTTTGAATTGGATTTAAGTTAAAGATACTTTAAAATGGATTTCAAAATTTCAAAATATTGTATTCTTTATAAACTCTTCTTTATTTTTCATCTCACTTTCATCCTTTCCCAGTAAACTCTGAAGCTAATATCAATATCTATGTCCGTCATGCAAATGATTTCAAAAGTTTTTTTTCTCTTAATCTAAGAAAAATTATAATGGCAAATAAATCAGATATATGTCAATCATACACCATCAATTGTATTTTGATAACTGAAAACACTTTGAGAGGGGACCATGTCTATGAAAGAGAGGATTTTCCTCATGTAATAGATTAAAAAGGAAAATTAAACTGATCATTTGACAAAACCAGAAACGGCAACTGCCTCCGAAAACATTTAGTAAAGAAAAAATAAAAATTAATAGCTACTATTTTTATGATTTTATTTTTATACCTGGACAAATTATAGTGCATCTCATCTTGTGCTAATTATAAAACAAAAGCAATTATAAATTTTTATGTTACCTTCTTGACACATGCATTTGAGAATGCTAAAAGTATACCTATGATTTGTCTGCTATAATTCCTGCAAAGTCAATGAGTTGCTTATTAAACAGAAACAGAGATGAAAATATTGATCTTATTTTCCCATTCTAGTAGGTATAAAGCATCTTCTTTTAAATCTTTTTGAATAACTACATTACACTAGCTATCTAATAGAGTGTAAAGTGAAAGTTTCTTTCCCTTTCTTATAGCACAAAGAGTTTCAAATAGAAAATAGCTAGGGAATTATGGATGTTTCATTGTAAATACATTGTAAATAAGCATTTTGTCTCTCTGGATTTTACTTAAAGACTTAATGCCATTTTCCAAATGGTGTTGGCTCAAATATGGAAACAGCTGTATATTTTTCAGTAGAATTGTTCACGTTATTCAATTTTTAAATGACAGATATACAGTAGTTGCCATGAGAAATCAATCTCTCACAGCAAATAAATGTGGCAGAATAATCCATATGATGCATATAAAAATAGTAGGCTTTTGCTGACCATTTTCTTTATGAATATGTTTTTAAATGTTATTTCTAGCTGTATGACCATCATTTTGAAAATGTAATTTGTGATATATTTTGATCCTTTTAATGGAGCTGGGTTTTTTTCTTATAAACCATGCTATATTTCCTCTATGCAATTCTACAGTTACATTTATTTAAAAAAAAAAAATCTGTTAAAATGAACCTTTCTGTTTCATAGAAGAGGAATGAAAATGGCTTTTGTTTAGCATGTTTTACTTCACAAACTGTGGAACTTCATAAGGAAAATATATTCTGTAGTTTCATATGAATCCTGTACAACTTCTGCAGCACCTGGTGGATAAGAGCAAAAACCTTTCTTGCTTAAACACTGAACTATCAAATGTTATTTCAGGTCCTTTAAGCTCTTTTATGTCATTCTTTGCTCTTCTGGGAGATGACAGCATCCCAAGAGGCTAGAAATGATCAGAGTTAGATAGGTTTAATTTAAGGAAGGTGCTCCCAGCTTCATACCAATTATAAAGTAGTACTATCATATGCTGTGCCTGCAGGTTTAAGCTTGTGTTCACTGTGCAAGCAACCGGAGAGAAGAAATATGTTTACACTGTCCCTGTCAAGTCCTCTCTTCTTTCCACCAAAGACCTTCTCAATCAGGCCCAAACCACTGCTTTCAAGCTCTGTGGGAAGCCAAGTGACCTGCTTTCATTTGTGATAGTGGTGGGCTACACTAACATGGCTAGCTTTGCTCTGGGTTGAGTGAGAAGCTCTTAACCCCATGGCTGAGAAACAGAGGGAGAAACCTGGATGTGGTGGGAAAACATATGAAGTTGATAACATTTTAAAATACTCTAGTTGGCAAGAAAGGCAAAGTTTTACTGTACCTAAAACCAGGCGGAAAGATGGCAACAGAAAGGAAGGGAAGTGCTTTCTTATCACAGACTTTCTGAGAATTTGCCAAAATAATGCAGCAGGCAGCACCTATGAAACTGTTGATGATGAAAAAGCTTGCAGGTCAAGATAAGAACAGGGAGATTGTTCACAAACTACAATCACAGGCAAAATAGAGTCAACTTGGGAAAGACAATTTAATTTATTGCCAATTTAAAATAGAGTAGGATAGTGAGAAAAAAAAAAAAACAAAAAACCTAAAAACACCTTCACACCACCCTTTTTCCCAGGCTCAACTTCACTCATGACTCTTCAACATCTTCCCCCCCCGAGTGGATTCAGGGGGATGGGGAATGGGTGTTGTCATCAGTTCATAACACTATCTCTGCTACTCCTTCCTCCTCACTCTGTTTCCCTGCATGGGAACCCCTGTATGGGGTTCCTCCCGCAGGAGACAGTCCTTCACAAACTGCTCCAACATGGGTCCTTCCCACAGGCTGCTGTTCTTTAAGGACTGCTCCAGCATGGGTCCCTTCCACAAGGTACAGCCCACCAGGAACAGACTCCCCTGTTCCTGGGTCCCCCATGGGCCTGGGTTCCCCCATGGGCCACAGTTCCTGCCAGAAAACCTGCTCCTACGTGAGCTCCTCTCCACGGGCAGCAGCAGGTCTGTCTTGGAGCTGGCTGAAACTGGCTGTGTCTGACATGGGGGCAGCTCCTGGTGTCTTCTCAGAGAAATCAACCCTGCAGCCCCCCTCCCCACTACAAAAACCTTACCACATAAACACAGTACAGACTCTTTTCTACCAAAGCTGCTTATCTTTTGTGAGTAACAACTTTTTGGAATAGGAGTTCTCAATTGATCATGGAAATAAGTGCTAGTGTCTCCAGCTGTCTCCAGAAAGCTTCATTAAAATGTGACTAGTATAACATGGGAGTTATGACTGTTTTCTTACCCTATTTATTAAAACAGAATTTTAAATTTACAACATTGATTTCTCATTTCTGTACCTCACAAAAAAAAAAATTCTCAAAATCAATTAAAAATTATGAAGGTAAATTTGGCAGGAGATATAAAATATTTAAATGATCACTGAAACTTGCTTATCATCTTTTACCAATCATTCCCATACCAACCAAGTACAATACTTTTCAATAATGGAGATAAAGGAAAGGAAAAGATGCTGAAAGTCTCTAGTAAAGTAAAAGTGTGCCTTTATGACCAAATACTGTACTGATGCAAATAGGTGCCATTGGCTATATAACATGTTAGCATGCACTTTGGTTCTGTTTCTTTCTCAACACCTCTCTTTATATAATTGTAGATCAGTTTAATCAACTCATGCACTGACGATCAGATTGAAGAAAAAAAAAAAGTAGCTAAATGAACCTCAGTGTTACAAAGTGCACTAGAGAAATATTCTTTTTTTTTCCTAAAACTTCCCATAGAGAGTTACTGCAGGGGGAACTATTGTTGTATTCCATTGTAACATCCCTAAACTCTTATGGGTTTGGGATCACATAATAGTCTTCATTGTAATTAAAAACATAGCCAATATCTTCTGGTGTCCAGGCACCTAAACATCCCAAAGTAATCTACAAATATCAGCTAAAGCTCATAAAACCCCTATGAGGATATTTAAAGGATCTCTAGTATTCTTTTCACCTTTGCTATAATACAGCCATCTCAGTCAAGAAAACAGAAGTTTTGCAGGAATGTGTGACATTACAAAACACTAATAGACATTGAAGTAGTGCATTAATTTGAAATTCCCTCGCAGATTTAGATAAACTGTCTGCAATTAATCAGAGTTGAAAATTGACTACAATTAAGGCTAATATGTTGACACATCTGAAAAATATCTGAGATGTTAGTAATCATAAGAAGTATTATATAAAAGCTTTCTCTACTGCTACAGGAAACTACATACGTGAATTCTCTAATGTTTAAGGCAAACTTACACTGATTCTCCTCATGCCAGGAGATAGCTGAAAATCCACTGGATATGTTTATTATAGAAAACAGCTTCATCCTTGTTCCAATAGTTGCTTCTCTCTCTAAGTAGGATGCCACCACTGAAGCAGACAGGATTTACTTTGTTTAAACATAACAGTAATTGTTAATCTCTATAAGACATCTGCCTTTTATAACCTACTATGTTGGTGAGTTATTGAATTGCATTTGTGAATTACTTCCTGTTCCTCCAAGTCAATTAACACTTCTGCAATTGCTGAGATTGTCTCTGAGGGGAATCTGGATTGTTTTTTGAATTAGCCCTCTAGCTTTACACAGGCTATGTAAATACATAATACTCCCTCTGAGTTGTCAAATCTCTTGCCATTTGCTGCATACAGCTATAGCATTCTCTGGGACTTCTTTTGACAGAATCACCATTCCAATCTTTTTGATGATAACAAATTGCATGATTGACTAGAACTGTAATAGCCTGAGGCATTTCTAGCCAGGCCTGAAAATTAACTAAATCTATCATTACACTGTGTGTCGTTAAAACATAATTTCCTGTCATCATCTGCCTAACAGTAGGGTCAGCAAGCTATTTTTAAAACACTTTTAACGCCCTCCACCCTCTTATTGATATTCCAGCATTTTACTTACACAAACTTGCTTAATCTTTCCAGAAAAAACTGTTAGTACTTTCATCCAAGTTCCTACATGATAGACTGAGTAATTTGCTTAGTTTATTATTAAATCGAAAGGACAAGGGAGTAGAAAAATTGTCCAGAATTTTCCCATCTCCAATTCTACCTCTAAAACAGGCATATAAGACAATTCCATAGCAGCTATGGAATTAGACCTATCAGTTGTAAAAACCTGCTTCACCTCTGGTTATTTATATGTATACATAAGGATGAGCACCTGAGGGCATTCACTTTCATTGTTGAGTTTTCTTTTTTTTCTTTTTTTTTTTTTTAAGCTTTCTGAATAGTCTGTTGTCCTAAGAGACACCAAGATTGTTTCAAATCTTAAAAAAGACTTTTTGTAGAGATCAATCCTTTTCCTGAACTCTTCAACCTTTATTGTTCCTCCTTTTATTTTGGAATGTCACCCTGTACTTTCTCCACGCTGTTGTCTTCCTCTTGCAACTATGTATTTCACTTGATAGAACTGAGGTAATTTTTCCTGTAGAACAGTTTCTTCTGACGTCTTGTACTGAGAGGACAGCTTCTAAAAGTTGACCGATTTCCAGAAGGATGCCTTTCCTGGTTTGTGTCTATGATATGGTTCTGATACAAAGACTGTAGCCATAGAGTCACATTAACTCAATAGTGCCTTTTTTATTTTTTATCTCGTTCACTACTTAGTTGCACTGCCTGCAACCCACAAAAAAAAAAAAAAAAAAAAAAAAAAAATTGTTTTGACATTTTGGTCTGTATATCATGTCATGCTTAAGCCTGTTAATACTGAGACCTGATACATCCTCACAAGATATGTATTTTAGTCTTAATTTCCCATTGATTTATAGTGGTTAACAGCTGCATTCAATTCTTATCACCTCCAGAATTTGGACTTAAATTTCCTACCCCTTACTTGTCCTCAGTAAAGTCAGGCTGGTTTGGTTCCCACATTACTTAGTTCTGCAGTGAACATACTATAGATGTGAATTTGACTTATGACTTCCTGAGAAGTTACTGGAAGCAAGGGGTTCTACTAAGTATTCGTGATAGCATTCCTTACATAATTATAATGTGGGAGCAACCATTTCCTTCACCTGTTTTCAATACAGCATAAACCAAGCCATCCTTAGCCCTGAGCTGCTCCTCTAAACATCTGTATTGCCTCTTCATGCTGCTGGCAACTAAAGGCTGCAATAACTAGCTCTGTTTAGACTACATATTTCAATATAGGTTTTTGAAACCTGTTGAGATTTTGTTGCATTTCCATCAGCTACTCATTACCCACTTTCAAACCAGCCACCTCCCTCTAAATGTTGGTGTTCTCATCAATAATACTTTCCAGGTTTATACCAATGTCTCAATAATCTCATATTTACAAATCTAAATATTCACTTCTGGTACTTCATTTTCGTACTTGTTCTTCTCCATTCTACATTCCTTTTTTAATGTACCTAGTCTGTTCTTCAATATCAGAATAATTCTATCTATAGACAAGCACAGGTTCTATTTTTTTCCTTGATATTTAGTTATTATTTCTCAGAGATGCTTTCTTACATTCTTTTTGAGCAATCAAGCTCTTTAAGATTATCCAGTTTCCATGGTCCTTGTGTTTGTATAGCTAATACTGTAATTTTCCACTCTTACCTCTGCTTCAGGTACAGTCCAGCTTCATTCTTCTTTAGTCACAATATCTAATCTTGGTGATAGTCTTTATTCCACTGTTCTACATTCTGCAACGTATATGCCCCCATTTTAGGTGTCTGACATACCCATCCTGTGTGACTTGCACTCATTGTGAGGATCCAGTGCTCCTAGGAATGGTAGTTTATGATATAGAGAAATTATCTACCAAAATTATCTACTATCACAAGAATTTTCCTGCCCACCAAAAAAAGATCTAGGGTTAGCAGGAATTAATTTTATTTATGTTTCAAATTATTCATAACTCCACACTATGTTTTTAATATATGTGTAAGAAAATATTTCCACCTTGCAAATATACAGCAGTACAATGCATTACCAGTATTCTTGAGAAAATTTCAGAGGATACCCTCAGGCTTTGAGCATTCTCTCAGTGATCTGCTGAAAGAGTCTCTTTAGTCCAACTTGTTTTCTAAGTTATTATTTTTTCCTGCTAAATCAGGGCATTTATTGCCCTACTTCTCTGATCAGCTCATTTGAACTCCCTTATCTTATAGCACTTTTAGAACATGTTTTTTCCTTTTCTACTTCTTTGGCAGAAAGAGAGAAGGCAGTACATTATCACTGCTATGTTTGCTTTGGTATTGGTGGGAGGCATGCCTCCAAACTACAACAAACATGTTTTCTTAAAAGATATTTTAATACTATTTTATAGCAACTCTTCTTCTTTTCCCTACCTTTAAGAAATAGGGGTTGTCTTTGGTTTTGTTTTTAATTTTAATTTGTCAGTGATCTGCTGTGTAGCCTGTGCTTTTTACAGCACAAACGAATAGCCAGGAAACTATAGTATGGGGGGCAGATCAGGGGAAAGCCAGAGAGAATTATTAAAAGATGTTCTCTCTGGAAGACAGAGTCTCACAAAATTGCACATAGAGCTATGAATCACCTCCTTCTTTAACTCATTAATAATAAAAGTTTAATACTTAATAATTTCTTTACTGGAATTATCCTTTCTGGATAAAAAAAATCCAGATTTACTATAGGATTATAGTCATATATGTTATATGAACAGATTTTATAGATTAAATAAACCACAAGTGATTTTTGCTCCTACAGTATAGTAGTATATCCCAATTAAGATAACTGTCAAGGCAAAAAAAAAGAATTTTCTTCACTATGTTGGTTGTGTGTTTGAGTTCTCTTGACTTTAGTAGTGCTTAAGCATATGTGTAAAATAAGAGATCTGAAAGACTCATTATATGGTTAGGCACTATATAAAAAATGTCAAGTATTATTATTCTCCTACAACATATATATGTAGATCTGTAGAGATACATATCAAAATACCTCATTTAATTATATTAAAATTTTCTTTCTAACTGATATTTCTTTTTCTGTAAAATAATCTGACTAATATGAGGCACTAAATATATTTACCAATATATACAATTTCTTAAACAGCATAGGTTAGTCATAGATATATTAGTTAATAAACTGTATCAGACATGGCACAATTCTCACTTGGTGATATCTGTCCAGAACAATCAAAAGAGTGAACACACAATGATAGTGATTTACAGTTCAATCTAAAAGGTAGGATGTACTTTTTTTAGGTCAGGACATGGAACACTGGCAGAATAATACAGAGAAGCTTTATTAGTACTGGACATACTATACTTGTCTTCTTCATAATAAATGAATGAAAGAATAAATAAACAAATAAATAAATAGCAAAGATTTACATTTTCTTCACTGCCTACCAATTTCTACATTTCCGAAGGAAGTTTCACCCAGAATCAATTAAAAACATAATGGGAATTCTGAAAGAGACATAAAATGTCTAAAATTGCACATGCTTGAACCTTATTATTACTCTTAAATATTCCCACAGACTGTAAATAGTAAAATTCCATCAAGTGGATTAGAAAGAGAAAAGGGGAAATGCTGTACGTAGTTAAACGAGTGCTTCCATGAACATTTTGCATCTACTCATTAACAACCTGATATAACTGGAAATAGAACAAATTGCTTCATCCCTGACATGCAATATATGATGATAACAATGAGTCCCTTACATCGGTCACAGACATCAGCAAGCAGACAGAATGGAATGTTCTTTTGCTGAGTACAATTCTACTCCCACAAATCACCTTCCTTACACTGATAAAAATATGTCTTTAAAGACTCACGTACATCAAATGAAGAAGAAAACCTATTAAATGCTGTAGAATGCATGCAATATTGCTTGTGATGCAGCCTAGTTTTTATCTTATTTTAGTTCACAGAAACTTCCTGTCATTTCTGCTTTTAAAAATTACTTTTTCAGAATTCCTCTCTTAACATATATGATTTTAAAAAGTCACCAGTGGCATAGTACTCACGGACTCTTTTGGCACTTTAAAAAACAGACATGTAAGAAACTATCCTATTTTGAAGGGAACTAGGGAAGTTCCAAGTATTATCTCTCCCTAGTATGGACATATGATAAATTTTCTTTTGAATCTCCGTAATCTGTTGATGACTGAATATTGGCATTTAATACTTGTGAAACGGGAATGAATAATGCCTAGAAGACAAGAATGCCTGAATATTTTTTTTTCCAACAGTATTATCACTGATTTAAGTTTGATACTATTTTATGAAACCCAGCTAAAACTTAAAAGCACTGGCTGGCTGGACCACCCAACACCCTGCAAAGTGAGTAAGTTCTTGAAAGTAAGCCATTTGCCTCTGCACATACTTAAAACAAGTTCTAGGCTTTCAAATTGGAAAAAAAAAATGCAGAGCATTCTTTCATTTGTGATCTCTGACTGCAGCTTATAAACTCTTTGGGACATTATTTTGTTTCTTAATGTGGTGGGTTGACTCTGGCTGGACACCAGGTGCCCACCAAAGCCACCCTATCACTCCCCTCCTCAGCTGGATAGGGGAGAGAAAATATAACGAAAGGCTTGTGGGTTGAGGTAAGGACAGGGAGCGATCATTCAGCAATTACCATCATGGGCAAAACAGACTCAACTTGGGGAAATTATCTTAATTTATTACCAATCAAATCAGAGTAAGGTAATGAGAAATAAAACCAAATCTTAAAACACCTTCCCCCTACCCCTCCCTTCTTCCCGGGCTCAACTTCACTTCTGATTTTCTCTACCTCCTCCCCTCCAATGGTGCAGAGGGACAGGGAATGGAGGTTGAGGTCAGTTCATCACGTTGTCTCTGCTGCTCCTTTCTTCTCATGCTCTTCCCCTGCTTCAGCGTGGGGTCCCACACACAGGAGACAGTTCTCCATGAATTCTTCCCACAGGAGACAGTTCTCCATGAACATCTCCAATGTGAGTCCTTCCCATGGGCTACAGTTCTTCAGGAACTGCTCCAGCATGTGTCCCTTCCACAGGGTGCAGTCCTTCAGGAACAGACTGCTCCAGCGTGGGTCCCCCACAGGCTCACAAGTCTTGCCAGCAAACTTGCTCCAGTGTGTGCTCCTCTCTGGGAGGAAGGGGCCAATGCTGGAGAAGTTCATGGACAACTGTCTCCTGTGGGAAGGACCCCACACTGGAACAGGGGAAGAGTGTGAGGAGTCCTCCCCCTGAGGAGGAAGGAGTGGCAGAAACAATGTGTGATGAACTGACCGCAACCCCCATTCCTCGTCCCCCTGCGCTGCTGGGGGAGAGGAGGTAGAGAAAATCAGGAGTGAAGTTGGGCCCGGGAAGAAGGGAGGGGTAGGGGGAAGGTGTTTTAAGATTTGATTTTATTTCTCATTACCCTACTCTGATTTGATTAGTAATAAATTAAGCTAATTTCCCCAGGTCGAGTCTGTTTTGCCTGTGGCGGTAGTTGGTGAGTGATCTCCCTATCCTTATCTCAACCCACGAACCTTTAATTACATTTTCTCTCCCCTGTCCAGCTGAGGAGGGGAGCGATAGAGTGGCTTTGGTGGGCACCTGGTGTCCAGCGAGGGTCAACCCCCCACAGATTCCTATGACTAGTCTTGCTATTTAATCACTCTAACAAGGTATAGCTAAATTTGTGAACCAGTTTTTCAATCACAGACCCAGTGATGCTTCAGATTTAGATTTCTTCACACACTACTGTTATAATAAGTTTACAAAATGAGACTTGAAAATACCCTAAGGCTACCTTCTTGATATTTATCCTGAATGGAGTGGACAATAGAAATAAACTT
>NW_008825162.1:2894603-2905392 GCF_000699105.1 Pygoscelis adeliae
GTAGGGAAATACCAGTGTATTCACCATTAACTATTTGGAAGTGAGTTCAGTTATGAAATCATAGTCACACCTTCCAAATTCCCTAATACAAAGCTATTCATTACATTTCTAGAGACATTATCAGTCAAAGCCCATAGGAAAAATAGATTCTCTAGAAGTATAGTTTTCCAGCTAAAACACTTTATAATAAAATTTCATTCTTAATACTTTAAACTTAGCTCTGTTTACTCTACAACATTCAACCTTATTAAGCCGAAGGATTGCTATAACAGCTTGTTATCTTAATCATCTATCATTTAATGAGATGTTGCAACACAGAACTTTCTTTTCTTGAACATAACATAGCCACAGAATCACAGAATGGTTGAGGCTGGATGTCGTCTGGTCCAAACCCCCTGCTCAAGCAGGGCCACCTCGATCCTGTTGCCCAGGACCATGTCCAGACAGCTTTTGAATATCTCCAAGGATGGATACTCCACAATACCTCTGGGCAACCTGTGCCAGTGCTTAGTCACCCTCACAGAGAAAAAGTGTTTTCTCATGTTCAGATGGAGCCTCCTAAGTTCCAGTTCATGCCCATTGCATCTAGTCTTGTCACTGGGCACCACTGGAAAGAACCTGGGTCCATCTTCCTTGCACCCTCCCTTCAGGTATTTATATGCATGCATAAGATCCTCCTGAGTCTTCTCTTTTCTAGGCTAAACAGTCCCCACTCTCTCAGCCTATACTCTTAAGAGAAATGCTCCAGCCCCTTCATCGTCTTTGTAGCCCTTCACTGAACTCTCTCCAGTATGTCCTTGTCTCTCTTGTGCTGGGGAACCCAGCACTGGACACAATACTCCAGGTGTGGCCTCACCAGTACTGAACAGAGGTGAAAGATCACCTCCCTCAACCTGCTGACAACTAATAAAAGACATGTAGATATGTATTTACAGACTCAAAAGCAGGCTGTAGACAAGTGCAACCTTAAGGAACTTCTACCTGAGAAAAGACAGATAATTGTCTTTATACCCATAGAGGTAGGGAGCTTGTTCTGATAATTCCATTCCTGGACAGTGATGCTTAAATTTCCTTAACATCTTATACAGGGCACCTCCATTCTTCACTCAGTCTGACTCTTTGCACTGACAGATGACAGAAACTGCCACAGTTTCTGGTCACATCTAAATGGCATGCTGAGCTTTGGAACTTCAGCCCTGAAATGCACATTAACCATGCATAAGTTGGTGCCCAAACTCAGTAAGGGACTGTAAAAAAAAATAAAATTTATGGGTAAACATATTCAGAACTAATAACTGTGAACAAGGACAGAACTATGGGCCTCTAAACCAGTCCATGAGGTCTGAATTAAAATCAGTGATGTCTTCATTTGCTAGATATTTTCCTTTTAAAAAGGCCAAGTGCTAGAGAAAGGCAAGATCATTTGAAACAACAGTTACCTGAACGCACCTGATGAATGACTCTTGCAGTATTTCTTACAATGAGCACAGCACTGACCAGACATTTAATAAATTTTTATCCTGAAGAGATTGTAACAAGTCACTACAATCATGAAAAGAGCAGTCACGACTTCAATTACACAATGCTGGTAAAAGTGTGCTAGTGGATTACCACTGTCATCTGCCACAAAGCAAGGAATGTCAAAGGACTCTGGTGGGTTGACCTTGGCTGGCTGCATGCACCCACCAAGCCTCACTCTGACTCCTTCTTCTTAGCAGGACAGGGGGAGAAAATATGATTAAAAAGCTTGCAGGTCAAGATAAGAATGGGGAGATTGCTCATTAAATATTGTCACAGGCAAAACAGGCTTGACTTGGGAAAGATTAATTTAATTTATTGCCAATTAAAAATAGAGCAGCATAGTGAGAAATGAAACCAAAACTAAAAACACCTTCCCACCACTCTTCTTCCCAGGCTCAACTTCACGCATGTTTCTTCAACATCTTCCCCCCTGAGTGGATTCAGGGGGATGGGGAACGTAGCTTGTCGTCAGTTCGTAACACTTCATCTCTGCCGCTCCTTCCTCCTCACGCTGTTTTCCTGCTCCAGTGTGGGGTTCCTCCCGTAGGAGACAGTCCTTCACAAACTGCTCCAACATGGGTCCTTCCCACAGGCCGCAGTTTTTCAAGAGCTGCTCCAACAGGTGTCCTTTCCATGAGGTACAGTCCATCAGACACAGACTGCTCCAACCTGGGTCCCCCATGGGCCACAGTTCCTGCCAGAAAACCTGCTTCTTCATGAGGTCCTCTCCACAGGCCGCAGCTCCTGCCAGGAGTCTGCTCTGGTGTGGGCTCTCGATGTGCTGCGTCTTCCTTCAGGAAATCACCACCCGCTGTGGCATGGGGTCCTCCATAGGCTTCAGGGGGACAACCTGCTTCACCATGGTCTTCTCCTTGGGTTGCAGGGGAATCTCTGTTCCGGCACCTGGAGCACCTCCTCCCCCTCCTTCACTGACCTTGATGTCTGCAATGGTGTTTATCTCACATTGTTCTCACTCTTCTTTCTCCCAGCTGCTGCACTGCGTTTTTTACCCTTTCTTAAATATGTCATCACGGAGGCGCCACCAGTAGTGCTGATGGGCTCAGATTTGGGCAACAGCAGGTCTGTCTTGTAGCTGGCTGAAACTGGCTGTGTTTGACATAGGGGTAATTCCTGGTGTCTTCTCAGAGAAGTCACCCCTGCACACACACCCTCCTCACTATCAAACTTTGTCATGTAAATACAATACAAGTCCTTTGCTAAGTGCAAATGGTCACTGTTATATTTCTCTTTGCTGAACATTTTTTCCTATTTTGTAATGAAATTTAAACTGAGCTTTGAAAAATATTTGTCATTACATCCATTTTTTTTAAAATTTTTTTCTGGTACTAGAAAAAAAGATATGCATAAATGATTAGTGTTTTGAATAAAACCTTTTATTTCCTCTTCATTGAAGGAAATATTTCAGTTGACAACCCTAAAAGTTAATTACTTAGGAATTATATCATCAATTAATAATTACTTTCCAGCTAGCAATTAAAAGTAACATTTCATTTTGAAATGCAGAGCCAAGTTTCAGTTTGAAACTGTTCACTTTTTAGTATCTGATTTTTCTTTCAACTGTTTTCTGCTGTAGCAGTACAACAGGCCTGACATAAAATTTTGTATATTTTCTCCCAGCTAACTGATAATTTTCATGCAGGAAGAAGTTTTGATTATTGTGGGTTTTTTCGCCAGAACATGTTTATTTTTGTTATTTTTTTTAATAAAATAAGCTGTTAGCTTTATTAAACAAAACAAAACAAAAAATCAGTAATGCACTTCAGCATTTTACCTTTAATTTCCAAGGATTTTAAAACGTATTTGTTATTAACTATCAAATAGGAAGTATGATGAAAAATAACATTAGAAAGTTTAATGTTATTAGCTAGCTGTTATTCTTTCACTGGAAAATTTAGTCTCTCTTGACCACCTGTGTTCAAGGATGTCATAGTGAAAAACAAGGTGCTTGAAAACAGGTAACAATTTTTAGAGGCTTGAAGTTACTTCTATGCATGGAAAGATTGAAAAGATTTTGGCAGTTTAATATAGATACATGATAAATTAAAGCAGATATGAGAAGGCTATACAAAATAATAAACAGTGTAGAGAGAGTAAGCTCAGCACCCCCATTTACCCTTTCACAAGGCAAACCCAGAGATTTTCAAATGGCAATTATTTAAAATTGCTAACCAAGTGGTTTCCTGCATAAGATCATTCTGTTGTCTCAGTAATACAGCATTCAAAATGCAATACAACTTTACATTATCTTTCTATGGAAACTATTTGCAAGCACTTTGCAACATTAATAACAGAACTGGAGATAAGTAGTAACAAAGGGAGAAAATAAAATAATAGGTGAGGAAGAACAGAGATCTCTCCAGCTGGGATTTGTAATGAACTGATGAAGCAAAATAACAGTTACACAAGAAAACAGGTTCCGATCACATGAATTACATAGTCCTTTCACATAAAAAACCCCATACTATGCAAGATGATAGAGAAAAATACAACTTTTTGGCCTAAACAAGGAAAGGCACAGAAACAGAAAAATACAGGATATCGGAAACATAATGAGCTGAAAGAGAGCTTCAGACAAATGGAATTTCACCCCAGCATAAATAAAAAATCCATGGAGGGATGGCTCTACTACAAAGCTTTGGAAAGGAGATAACATTCACCAGTGAGAAATACCTAGATAACTTCAAGCGTTAAGGGACTCATTTTAAAGTGACTACCTGCTCTTTTTACACTATAGCTTTCTTTACAGTTTCGTCTGTCAAATACCAATTCCAGCAGGCTGCTGTGGTAGGTTGACATTGGCTAGCCACCAGGTGCCCACCATTCTACCACTCCCCCTCCTCAACCGGACAGGGGAGAGGAAATATGACAAAAGGCTCATGGGTCAAGATAAAGACAGGGAGGTCACTCAGCAAGTACCATCATGGGCAAAACAGACTTGACTTGGGGAAATTGCTTTAATTTATTGCCAATCAAAAGTCAGAGTAAGATAATGAGAAATAAGAACAACCTTAAAACATCTTCCCCCCACTCCTCCCTTCTTCCCGGGCTCAACTTCACTCCTGATTTTCTCTACCTCCTCCTCCCAAGCAGCGCAGGGAGTCAGGGAATGAGGGTTGTGGTCAGTTCATTATGCGTTCTGTCTGCTGCTCTTTCCTCCTCACACCCTGCTGCTCCAGCGTGGGGTCCCTCCCATGGGAGACAGTCCTTCACAAATTGCTCCAACACTGGTTCTTGTCACAGGCTGCAGTTCTTCACAAACTGCTCCAGCGTGGGTCCCTTCCACTGGATGCAGTCCTTCAGGAACAGACTGCTCCAGTGTGGGTCCCACACGGTGTCACAGTTTCTGCCAGAAAACCTGCTTCAGCATGGGCCCCTCTTGCCACAGGTGCGCAGGTCCTGGCAGGAGCCTGCTGCAGTGCCGGCTTTCCATGGAGTCACAGGGCACATCCACCTGCTCTGGCATGGGGTCCCCCATGGGCTGCAGAGTGGATATCTGCTCCACTGAGGACCTCCATGGGCTGCAGGGAGACAACCTGCTCCTCCATGGTCTTCACCACAGGCTGCAGGGGAATCTCTGCTCTGGCGCCTGGAGCACCTCCTCCCCCTCCTTCTTCACTGACCTTGGTGTCTGCAGAGCTGTTTCTTTCACATATTCTCACTCCTTTCTTCTGCTACAGTTGCTGTTCCACAGTAACTTTTCCCCCTTCTTAAATACGTTTTCAGAGAGGCACTACCACCATCACTGATTGGCTCAGCCTTGGCCAGTGGTGGATCCGCCTTGGAGCCAGCTGGCACTGGCTCTGTCAGACATGGGGAAAGCTTCTAGTACCTTCTCACAGAAGCCACTCCTGTAGCCTCCCTTGCTACCAAAACCTTGCCATGTAAACCCGATACACCTTCTCTTCTTAAAAGTGCAAGACGATGAGACTGGGGACAGAAAAATAACAATTATAGTACATTGCACAGTTCTGAGCAGAACCTTTTGCGCCTAGATTTCTGAAGAGTTATTACAACAATAAATTACTGTTGTAAAGCCTATTGTTTAACCTCAGCTGGCAACTAAGCACCACGCAGTCGCTCACTCACTCCCCCCCAGTGGGATGGGGGACAGAATAGGAAGGGTAAAAGTGAGAAAACTCGTGGGTTGAGATAAAGACAGTTTAATAGGTAAAGCAAAAGCTGTGCACGCAAGCAAAGCAAAACAAGGAATTCATTCACTCCTTCCCATGGGCAGGCAGGTGTTCAGCCATCTCCAGGAAAGCAGGGCTCCATCACACGTAACGGTGACTTGGGAAGACAAACGCCATCACTCTGAATGTCCCCCGCTTCCTCCTTCTTCCCCAGCTTTATATGCTGAGCATGACGTCCCATGGTATGGAATATCCCTTTGGCCAGCTGGGGTCAGCTGTCCTGGCTGTGCCCCCTCCCAGCTTCTTGTGCACCTCCAGCCTTCTCAGTCGGTAGAGCATGGGAAGCTGGAAAGTCCTTGACTAGTGTAAGCATTACCTAGCGACAACTAAAACATCGGTGTGTTATCAACATTGTTCTCACCCTAAATCCAAACCACAGCACTGTACCAGCTATTAGGAAGGAAATTAACTCTATCCCTGCCGAAACCAGGACACCTATGAATATTAATTTTTTATTAATTTTATTTTTTTTATTATTAATTTTAATCTTTGCCTTTAATCTTTAGCTTTTCTTTTTCTTTTCTCTTTTAAACTTTCTAAAGTCTATTCTGCTGAAATTACCAGTATTTGTTCTGGCTTTTGCTTTTAACATATTCAAGGAAAGAGAAGTTTTGTCTGCTTGTTTCATCATTTATATTCTTTTTGGTTCTCTTCACTTCACTTGTGGCACCATCAACTTCAAGGTAGCAAATTAAAATGCAGCAGTGTGGTGGGTTGACCTCAGCTGACAGCAAAGCACCCACGATGATGCTCACTCACTCCCCTTCCCCTTCCAGCAAGAGGAGAGGAGGAAATAAGAAGAACTGGAGCGAGAAAGCCTGTGGCTTTAGGTAGACAGGGAAATTGCTTACCAATTACTGTCACAGGCAAAACTGACTCAACTCAGGGAATTTAACTTAAATTATTACCACTCAAATATGAATATTTGAGTATTGATTCAGGTATTGGGAAACAAAACCAAAGAGAGTGAATTATTCGCACACATATAGAAAGCACTCCCCCCCACCTTTCCCAGGCTCTGTTCCACTCCTTCACTCCAGACTCCTCTCCTCCCCTGTATGAAATGGCCATCCGCTACTCTGAATCCCTTCAGTGAGGCAACAGGAGGCACCGGGTGGCCTCACAGTCACAACTTCATGGTTTCTCTCCACTGCTCCTTCTTCCTCTTTCCTCTGGCATGGGGTCCTCCATGAGCTGCCATTCCTGTCAGGAATCTCTGCTTCACCATGAAGCACATGCTCCCTCTCCTTCTTCTCTGACCTTGGTGTTCACAAGGCTGTTTCTCAAAACTTTTTCCTCACTCCTCACTGCAAGCCATCATTTTTTGTTCTTTCATAGATACATTTTCGCTAAGGTGCCACCAGCTTGGCTGAGGGGCTCAGCTGTGTCCTGCAGTGTGTCCATTGGAGCTGGCTGGAACTAGCTGTGTCCATCATGAGAGAAGCCAAACTTTGTAGAAAAATGACATAACTAAGCTCCTCTCTGTTTTGACATCAAGTCCAACTGTATTAAGGTGTTTGGCTGCATGCTTTACACTCAGCCATGGGATGCCTTTCTGGATGGGTCTAAAGGCTGGCGTGCTGGGCCTGGCCAGAAGCCCATTACTGTCCACAGGGGGACACAGTCACAGGAAGCAGAGAGAGAAAGGTGAGTCAAGAGGAAAAGAATAGGCTATGTTTCAAAACAAGAATAATCAGCAGGCATGTTTCAATCTGACAGCCAGAGAGACTGGAAAGAGAAAGTCCTCTGGAGTAAAATATTTCTAGGAGTGTTCCCTGAGCTGAAGAGGCTCTTGCCTTTGTTCTGGGTAGCGGCTGTTGAGTGTCATGAGTAACAGCCACCAGTAAGGCTTAAAAAAAAAGAAATAATTTGGACGTTCCTGTTCATCTGTAATTGTTAAAGCTTTGTGAACAACAAAGGATATTTTGTGAAACAATATGAAGAATGCGCTGAGTGGAATTTAGTGTTAACGATAATATTTGTTTCCTAAGGAAGAAAAACAACATAGAAATAGTATGCACAGTATATTGATATTTTTAGGCCAGCAAAAGCTGAGATTTGAAGCCTTTTAAAATAATTTCCATTTAGTAAGAAATTAGTCATGTAGAATAAGGATATTTTCATAGTGTTATTCATTTATTTATAAAATATATGTGTGCCATTTCTCCTGAGAGGCAGCAGAAACAGCCGTATGTGGGCCATGCACTTTCTGGGAAAGCCTCAGGCCAAGTTCCTTTACCCTGTCACAAGAAACAGCTTTCTTGTCATGCTCCTCTCCTGGGAACTGTGCAGGATCACAGGCAAACTACTGATTATCTGTTGACTATTCACACCACATTTTTATCTCTGCTCTCAAGTTTGACCCACTTGTCCCTACAGTCCCCCCCAAGCTGCATGATTTTGCCATGTGCTCTGAGCAGCCTCAGCATCCTTTCTGTCCGCTGCTGTCTATAGTAAAGAAGGGCACCCATTCAATTTAGTACTGTCTCCCTTTGCTTTCCAGATTCCTAATGGTAGATATTAACACCGCAAGTTTTTATTTTTTCTTTGTCTTAAGTTCAGGTAATCTCTGGCTTTTGACCAGGAGTTCATGTCCTTTTTCTTTTTGACACTGTAGTCAGGGTTGTCCTGTGCTGAATTGCACAGCTTAGTGCTTCACCTTGACTCACACAGCTCAGTGGGACTTGCAGATGGGTTAGTCAGCCGTGATATGGCAATGACGACAGAATCTGTCCGTCTGTAGATGTATTGTCTAGATATTATAAATCTCTAATTACCTGTTTCTCTTCCTTCCACTCCACCTTTTATTCCCTTCTTCTCTTGTATTACAAAGTGTTTTGGTTTAGATCATCTCTCGCTCTTTCATGCCCTTACTACAGCACAGTATAGTTCCTTTATTAGGATAGCTCTGATGGTTTAACTATGCTGACAGGGTGCCTCTAAGAACACATCCAAGAGAATGAATTTTTTTCCCCTTAGTTTCACCATCTGATGACATAAGCCAAAGTGACAGAAGCACTTTTTACTGGCAGCATATCTGCATACACAGAAGAGGTTTTACCAGCTTAGGTATATCAAAAAGGAGAAAAGGTTTTTGATGGTTTTTTATCCCTAACTCTGTGACTGAGACCAAGACTTGGACTCTAGCATTCATGGCTTTCTATATTATTGGTCTTCCTGTAACCCTTTTTTCTGTATTTACTAACATCCATTATCTTAAATTGGCAGTAAAACCAAACAATATTGACATTTCCCTTCCTTAGCTTTCTTTCTATGTCTTTATATGGGCCACATTTAGAATGAAACAATTCAGAGAGCTCTGGTATCCACAAAGTTATCGCAATCTTTTCATCTTTTAGTGGGATGTGTCTTTTTTTAGCTTAGTATTCTATAGCCTTTACACTTGTTTTTTTTCTCCAGTTTTTCGTTTTTAAGTTAGGTTTTCCACATGTGATATTCATTATCTTTGTGTAGCGTCATTCAGACTTAACTTTATGAAGTATCCTGTTCCATGCTGTCTTTTTTTTTTTTTATCAGGATATAGCATAAGTATTCTGGCAGTGTTACAAAGTTGGTAATCATATTTTACAACCATCATGAAATCCTTAAGAGCTCTTTAAATTTTTATATCCTGAGCTCCCCCAATATACTCTTCTTCACTCCAAAATTCAAGTCTGATATGCTATCCCCATGTCATACATTGACATAATAAAAATGAGGAAGAACAAAAGAAGAAACATGAACATATTTGCCCCATTCATGAACTATGCAAGTGTGCATATGTTCATCATATATTCAGAATGTTATATTTAACTCTCTTTATTTAAGAAGAAATATTTTTTTAGCTTTCTCTATTTTTAAGTCAGTAATTTTGATCTATAGGAAGTTGCAGGTTTTGTATTCCTGGATTCTCTTTCTGTTTTTTCCTAAGTAATAAATGTCATTTTCAGTGCTTTTATTTATTAACTTTTTATAAAAAGACTTGTCTAGGAAATAACATATAAAATGCAATATTGATTTTATAATTGTCATGGAATCGACTGCTTATTGTGGTATATCAGAAAAATAAATATGGACAAAACCCAATTTAATTCGCAACTGATTAATCTCATTATTTCTACTACATCTCCATCAGACTCCAGATGAGTGACATTTGTTCTAGATTATTTTTGTTGCAGAAACTGATTTTTTATTTAACTTAAGTGTCAAAGCTTTTTAAAGAATTTGTTTTTCAAATTGACATCATGCTGATATTAGCTTTGAGTTTGTGGCTTAGTTCATACAGAAGGAATAAAAAAAATGCTATGAACTAATGAATAACAGTTCACTGTATTTGTTACAGTAATATAGAGTGAGTACCCCAGTTCTGAGATATGGATTGCTGTGCACTAAACTGAGAATCACTGTTCCTTGGTACAGTTTTGTTGCTTTATTCACTCAGAGATGGTGTGCTGGAAGAAAGAAGGTGAACTTTCACTTTCAATCCTGCAGATTCAAACCTGATGTTTTCTACTGAACAGAGGTAAATAGCATCATTCTAAGTAGCAAAAGCAACATTGACAGAAGGCTGAGCTGAGGAAGTCTAATCCCAGTTTTCTTCTCAAAGGCAGTGAGTAATTGATCCACTCTTTTATCTAAGAGTGGTCCCATGTGTAATGTAAGTCTAGAAGATTTTGGGGTTTCTTAGTAGCCATTTACTGTTAGTGAAGGGCCAAAGTCTGAAGTATAAATTTTAGATCTTGATACTATAGCCTTTACTCACGTTGAATAAACTTTCCTCTATGAGCAAAGTTTTGATAAGTCTTGACTCCTAGTAAATTTTTATTGTTCTTGAGTTTTATCCTCCTAAGTAAAAATAAACAAATGAATACGTGAGTTCTATAATTTTATAGCCTTCTTGTCTTTCCAGTCACACACCTCTGACTTGTTTCTTGATATACAATGGTTTTACATTCTTGCTGTATCATTTTATTACATCATTTACTGCCTTCCTGCAAATTCTTCCTGGCTGTCTACAGGGCAAGAAATTTGTAAGAGTTTCCCCACTCCTTTTTTAG
>NW_008825162.1:2905421-2907891 GCF_000699105.1 Pygoscelis adeliae
TGTGCTTCCTCTGACTGCTTAATATCTTCTTGCCTTTGATCTGGTAACTTCAGTGTTTATTTTAACATATTTACCATCTTGCTCCATCTCAAAACAGAGACAAGTCTTCCTCAAATTGAATGAGTTGAAAATCAGTGCACAGTGTTGCTCTGATCACTGATGACAATTTTTATCCTGTTTGTGATGGGATAATGTACTCCTACTCAATCCCTCTTCCTCTCTTATTCACCTTTGATATGCCTAAGATTCCTTTCTTCCAGATCTGTACTTTGTTTGACAAAGTGATCTCATATCCAAAGTGATCCCCTGAGTGCCCTCCAAAAACCATCACTGGCTTGCTTCTTCACATCACCCAATAAAGATTCCATTTCCATTTTGCCAGTACACGTGTTACCCAAACCAATATGTTTATTTGTAATTCCATTGTCTCAATATTTCTCTATATGTCAAAATATACTTATGTACTGTAAGTCTAGATGTAGACCAGCTATTGTAGGAGAATTTCATTGGTTTGAGTGGAAGTATTCTTATACTATTAGGTAGAGAATCATCTGGCAAGCAGTGATGTTATGAGGTGGTGAGCAGGTGCTGATCCCCACTGTTCTGCAGGCCTGATGCTTGCTTACATTGTCAGAAAAACAGGTGTGCTTTACTGTCTTGTTCCAGCTGTCATAAATGGTACCCTCAGACAACACTGGCCCAGCCTGATATGTTACTTACTGTTTTTGCTAGCCCCACAGTTTTATACTTTCAGCAATAACAGCAGTTTTTGCTTGAGTCTCTCTTAGGCAATCTGAACCATCTTTGGCTGTTTTTAGTAACGTGTCTCATTATTAAAAATAAAGTAAAAATATTCCTCTGAAAGGAAACAGATTTTATCAAGTTGCTATGTTTCTTTTTGTTTTATATTTTGTCATGATTTACTGAATAATCTTATAGGGTAGTTCAGTTCCTCTCTACTTGTGACTTCTGATATAACTGCACTTTAGAATCTTCAGCAATTTCTTCATCATGCTGTTAAAAAATAAAGTAAAAAGAGACCATAAACTAACACAGTGGTCAAGAGTCTATGAATTTACAAATAATTATTTTCAAAAGAGAACTTAAAGATAGGCCTGATAATGACTTTAACGAAATGAAAGGTGCAACTGTATCTTAAGAAAATAGGTCAAGTTAGAAAGAAATCTATTTTTCCTACATTTCTTTCTTCTTTTTCATTTTAATCACATAATTTAATCACTTTGGAAAAAAGACTTTCACTAAGATTAAAAATACTGCCCTTTCTTCTTCTACTTTCATTACAATTAAAATAATTTGACCTCAAGTAAAATAACATTGTCAGATAATTTATGATTCGGTCCTTAATACTTCTGTAGGGTTGGTGCATTTTTTTCTTCAATAGTTAATCTTGTTTTAGTTCAGTTGCTCACAATAGCAAATACCTTCTTTAATTAGTAAATTTAAAAAGAGATTTTCAGAGCTCCTTATCTTTCTAGTTTTGTTATCCCATCTGTGCATGTCTTGAAAGGAGCTAAGATATGTATAATGCTAATTAATTTCATACCACACTAGAGCTGTTAAGCCAGGTATTCAAATCCTTTTCCCAATTCAAATGCATTCTAAAGCTTAAAGTTATTAGTGCTAATGAGTAATTTAATTTACTTTAAGTTAATTAAACTATATTTAATTAAGTTACATGAAGGCATTCTAGTAGTCTTTGAAAATACATACAACAATAATATCCATAGATTTAAGGAAAATACTGTGTTACAAATATTGTTCATTATGTTGTAGAATCACAAAGGGATAATGGTTTCTAGAATTCTCCACAAGCCTCTGTAAAAGACATTGATTAAAAACAAACCACAGAGCAAACAATGAAGGGAAAAATTAACATATAAAATATGATTTATGATTGAACAAGAAAACCTAGATGACACTTAAGGTTTACAGCTACAACAATCTCAATAGAGAACAATAAAATTAATTTTCAAAAGGAATAACTTAGGAGCTGGCAGAAAAAAAAGGAGTCAAAACAAAACTTTGTTACGTCAAAGGTTGTATATTTCCCTCAAAGTTTTTCATAAACTACACATATGATAAATAAAAAAAACATAGATATCTCTGTTACTACCTTTCTCTGCACATAGTGCATATATGCTCATATTAAGAATCCATGCATATGCATATGAAAAATGTAAACCCATTTTTCATGTTTAATGAAAGCCTCAATATTTTTCATTAGTAACAAATAAAACTCAATACATCTGTGAGCAGCAAGCTGTGATTTAGATGCATTTGCTAGTGTACACAGCTTCAGTGCAGTGTTCCACAGATATTAAGCTACCCATTTTACTCCACCAAACCAAAAAAATCTTACACCCAAGAGTAAATGGTATAGCCTTTTGATAATTGTGCAGAAAGAACAACTAAAGGTTTCATTGTGTGGTCAGTATGAAATCCTCTTTCC
>NW_008825162.1:2907915-2908647 GCF_000699105.1 Pygoscelis adeliae
CCTTGGGTAGCTATTTTTGTTTTACATCTCCCGTTCTCCTTTTTCTGTAAAAAACCAGACTGAAATACAAAAGGAGAAGGTCCATTACCCTTAACTTTCCTTTATTAAAATACTGTTTTAAAAGGTAGAAATGATTTGGAGTTCTGTACATAACAAAAGTACAAAATACCATCGAGAAAAAGTAATAAGTTGCCAAGTCTGGTATGGCTGTATCGAAATTTTGTCTCACTTCATGGAAGTTTGTTAAAAAAAAAAGGTGCCACACATTCTGAGCAAGTTCATAGATGTACAAAAGGATGTTTGAGACTGTCAACAAAAATTTAAGAAATCTGTGTATTTTAGCTTTCTCAAGTGTGTGAAGGGGAGATGATATATCTAGAAAAAAATAATAACAATGTCAGAAAGAGGAAACAACTTAAAATTCAGCAAAGAGTATATAATCAGATCAATGGAATAGAGTTAAAAAGAGAAGAAGGGAAGAAATGGGCACTTCGTGTGGTCTGAACACAGTCATTTAACACAAATGAGTCAGCAAATAATCTTTAAAAAATTAAAAATAAAATATTAGAGTGACACAAAGTTGTTTGTCCTGTCAAGCTATATTTTATATTTTTAATTTATTTGAAATACAACAATCAGTCTCTTTGGTTATGTACTTCAATTTTTTAGTTACAATAATTGGACGAATTTATCATATGGTTACATAGGGTAAGGTTCTGGCTTAGCCCTCTG
>NW_008825162.1:2908658-2909653 GCF_000699105.1 Pygoscelis adeliae
AAAGGAAAAGTGTGTATACATATGACCATAAACAATGGTAGACTATAAGGGAACACTGGCTATTTCATAGGCTTATATTTTTCAGCAACATCAAAGTGTGTGTTCTTACTCCTGTCTTTACATCAGCAGAGGATAAGAGGAACTGTCCTAGGCCTAAGGTGCACTTTAAGGAATACAGTATTGAACTAACTTGTCTATACCCAAGAGAGCTCAGAGAACAATCTTGTTTCTTACCACCCACTCTTATGGGTTACCTGATTTGTCCTCTAAAAACTATCTGCATACAGAACAACAAAATAACATAATGACATGCATCCCAGTGATACACATGGCAACATTAAGATTTTGTGGTGTTAATAAAGGAAAATCCATCACACATCACATTTTGAATTCAACACATTTGCACTGAACAGCATTTCAAAACCTTGAGTGTGTTTATTCTTGATCTAATGCCAAGAACACAAGATATCCTATTTTTTATATCAGAGTATGTGAAGATAAAAACTAATTTATACAATTTGCTGCAATCTGATTTTAATCAGAAAAAGAACAATCTAAACTAACTCCCAATGCCTTCATTAAACTTCCTTTAAAGCCATGTGGTGACACTGAAAATATATGAAGCATTTTTCCCTTACATTCAGCACAATGTAAGTCCTTAGCAACTACCTCATGAAACTGAAAAAGATTCTTTCTGAGGAAGATTTAATTTAAAAGATTTTCAGACCCTGTGATGAAAGCATGTGAAGTTGTTGCGGTTTAACCTCAGTCGGCAACTGAGTACCACACAGCCGCTCGCTCACTCCTCCCCCACCACCTCCCGGTGGTTTGGAGGAGAGATTTGGAAGAGCACAAGTGAGAAAAACTCGTGGGTTGAAATAAAAACAGTTTAATAATTGAAGTAAAATAATAATAGCAATAATAATGTAGTAATAATAATAATAATAATAATAATAATAATACAGAAAGCAAGTGATGCACAATGCAATTGCTCA
>NW_008825162.1:2909889-2924618 GCF_000699105.1 Pygoscelis adeliae
AAAGTCCTTCACCAGTGCAAGCACTACCTAGCAACAACTAAAACATCAGTGTGTTATCAACATTGTTCTCATCCTAAATCCAAAACACAGCACTGTACCAGCTACTAGGAAGAAAATTAACTCTATCCCTGCCGAAACCAGGACAGAAGTGCATATAACATCTTAATGTTAAATTCTGGCCAGCAGGTGCTTAACATAAATTAGCTTTTATATAAATTTTTAAACAAATAAAACAGATATTCAGATCCCCATCTTAATTTATTTCAAGATAATTCTCTTTTTAAAAGATCTGTTTGTGTTCATGTATTTCTACATTTCAAAGAACAACATACCTGAAACTGTGATTTTGAAAGCTGACAATCCAGTCTCCATGAAATAGATGTGAATATTGTAGGCCATACTGAAGGAGATTGGACATCATATGATAGGACAAGGGGTAATGGTTTTAAACTAAAAGAGGGTAGACTCAGACTAGATATAAGGAAGAAATTTTTTATGCTGAGGGTGGTGAAACACTAGAACAGGTTGCCCAGGGATGTTGTAGATGTCCCATCCCTGGAAACAGTCAAGGTCAGGCTGGACAGAGCTTTGAGCAACCTGATCTAGTTGAAGATGTCCCTGCTCATTGCAGGAGGGTTGGACTAGATGATCTTTAAAGGTCCCTTCCAACCCAAACCATTCTATGATTCTATAATCATTTAAAATCTGATATACTGGACTGAATGCCAGTGTGAAATTAAAGTGAAGATCCAATGGGGTAAAGCAATTTTCCATAACGTCTGACTGTTCTGCCATAACTTCCTTTGTGGCCATGAACCATGATCAGGAAACAGATCCAGTTTTAAAAAAATAATTAAGTGTGAGGAAACCTTTCTATTGTCATTGCCAGTGAGACCCCAATGCCTCAATGTACAGGTTCATCTGGCAGCAATCTCCCATATAGTTCACCACTGCACAAGTCAGGCAGCTCCATTCACCTCTCGAGTACACACTCCAGCCTCCTTTTCCCAGATGTCCCACAAGTTAGGCAGTAAAGTTCCCCACATTTAGAGGAACTTTACATCAAGAAAGGCATGAATCTCACCTGGGGAATACCCATACTTGATCATGATGTGTGTCCTGCCAGGTGCATAGGGAAGAAGAAGCACAAAGGGAGCAGCAGGAAAGAGGGATGGGGGAAGGATGGTGAGTAGTGAGTAAGTTCTCAGACAATATTGATCCAGGCAGACTGTACAAATCTCAGTGTCTCTTTGTAAAATGGATTTTTGGTCTTGGAGGGGTTTTTTTTGTTTCCTCCCTATGACTAACCACTTTTTACAGAGTATACAAGAGGAAAATGTTGTTTCTTTGCTTTCCTAGTTTAAAAAAGCATATATGTGTATACTTATTCATATATATATGTGTATGAGTACTTGAACAAGGATAACACTGCACTTCATTTGTATAAAACAGGGACACGAACAACACTGTACAATACAGCAGACATTTCAATGGAATACTTATATGTACCTACTGTACAGCTGTTGAATGCCTCTGAGACAGTGACATTAGCAGGCAAACATTCCACATAAGGCAATATTATAAGGCTGAATAATAAAATTATAATACCTGACACGACTGTTTTCTACCCTACAAATACTCCACATCTTGGGTTTTTTTGTTTTGGTTTTTTTTGTGTTTTTTTAAATATGGCTTTGATTGTTCTGAATAACATGCTCATTGGAGTGTCCACCAAAACACTACTTTGAGCACTTCCATTAAATTACTTACAACAAAAGACAAACAGTATTTATAAGTGCTTCAAATTATCCATGTGAACCCAGAATATGTTACATTTAGCAGCACTGAAGTTCATCTTCCATTGTGTTGTTCAGACTGCCTGAAGATAAAAAAAAAGGCACAAATAAATGGTACTCCTGAGGGTGTTTAATTTTAAAAAAAATACATACAGATGTTAGTAATAGGGTTGATATGAAGGTAAGGCAGATCTCACTGGATAAGCATTTAGCTAAGCAGATGTCAGAGTCCAATACTCTTTGACCAGCTTCTTTTAGATATTCCACATGTGGAGGGGTAACCATTAATATCAGATTTACTTATTTGAAGATAGTTGATGTTACATGGGATTTCTGACTTAGCAGAGTGATACAAAATATACAGAAAACACAATAAAAATGAAACCTACACTTAGCAAAATATAGCAACTGCAATACACAGTTCAGTCACAATGTGACTCCTATTACTGGTCTCTATAGCATGATCACCATCACAACTCTGGGTGTCCCCTGTCACCAGGAAGGCATACGTGGGTTGAAACCAGCTCAAGCCCATTGCTCTTTTTGAAATTATTTTGCTAGTTTTCTGGACTTTATACTTTGTTGGGCTGAGCCATATATTCACTCCACCCATACTGGTCTGGTGTGGAGGTGTTCTCCCCCTGCCCTGCGTAAGCAACGACCACCAGTCAGGGTCGTTGTGGCTGCATGCAGCTTATGCTGGACTTTGGGAATGGATGGCAACATAGTAGCCAAGGGCTGCCTGGACCAGTGAGTCAAATGACTTGCTGATATGCAAATATGACTATAAGTCAATCATCTTACTCTATAAATAGTGGACAGCCCAGGGCCCATTGAGCTCTCCTGCATGGCAGCAGGCTGCACACCAGGATCTCCCCTTGAGTAGCGACCCCTCTCAAGTTTACTCCTTGAGGTTGAGAGATTTCTTGCTGCAACAGATACTCAGTAAGTGACTAATAGCATGCTAAACTTTGAAATCTTAGCTAAGTGATATAAAGGATTGATTGCGCATGTATAATCCTTTAGACATAAACCGTTGACCAAGTCTGGGACTAGGATTGGATCCAGCCGCACCTAAACTCCTCTCTGAGAAGTTTAGAAAGTCGGGTCTAAAGGACCTTTAGAAAGGTCCTTTCTGAACCTCATGACTCAACAGGAGGGTGTCCCTGACAATAATGTCTGACCCTATCCTCTATGCAGTAAATAATTAAGTGTGCCTTGCCATCAAATCTTGTTCACTGTCATGTTTACCATTGAACTTTGTTAATTCACACTTTAACTCACTGTTTTCTATCAATAAAGTATTGCTGCTTCTCTCTTAGGAGTGAAGTGCAGTCTCACTCCATCTGCGACATCTGGCTAACTCAGGGAGACATTCACACTCATTTAATCAACTCAGGGAGAACTATTTACACCACCACTGATCCGCTCAACTGTTGATAGCTGTTTACCTAAAACAAAGGTCACCCTCTGATCCCTTTTGTGTGGAGAAAAAGTCAGCTTCTTTGCAACTGCTGTGGTCAGTCACACCGTGCATTATTCCCTGAGCTTTATGGGCACATCATGTTTGCCCATCTCCTCTGAGCCTTCTTCCATGGTAGGGGTTTATTGGTCAGTGACAGCAGACATGAATATTTTTTTCTTCTTTAATGTTTTCTCTACTAAGCTAGAGAAGCTGTTGGATTTGAGTTTTAATCAGTAAGAATAGTAAAGATACTATTAAAAATACCAGAACTCAGGAAAAAATAGAAAATCATAACTGTTGTTCAAGAAAGTGATGTAAAATTCAAAAGAAAACAAAACCATGAAAATGCATGCATAATATGGGGCGAGGTCCTCAAGTATGATAAAAATACAGTGCAATGTCCTTTACCTGACAACCGTGTATGGTCACAAATGGATATGAGTAGCTTTTGGAAAGCCGGGATAATTAGTATTTGTCGAATCTATATCTACCTTCTTGCTTCCTTCAGCTAAATAACACAGCCTTCCTATGTCTATGCAATCTGGGGAATAGTCACCAGTTATTTGGTGAATGTTATTATGTAAATTTTTTTAAGATAAACACAGCTGAGAAAGAAGTGAAGCAGATAACAGTATTTTAAGCACAAAAATACTATTTTTCTGCATGAAATTTCAGCTATGAATTATCGTAAGTATCCAACTAGTTAAAATATTTTGGGGTATGATGAAAATATGATCTTACATATACACAGATACAATTTTACATTATACCATCAGACATACAAGTAACAAAATCTGTAGTTTATGAAAACAAAGCTATTAGATATAATTAATTATTTTTAAGAGCACAGTCAATACTGATCAAAAAATTATCTTTTGTAAAAAGAGTAGATTAAAAAGCTACCATAGTGAATAGAATAGAATAGAATAGAATAGAATAGAATAGAATAGAATAGAATAGAATAGAATAGAATAGAATAGTTCAATTGGAAGGAACCTACAATGATCATCTAGTCCAACTGCCTGACTACTTCAGGGCTGACCAAAAGATAAAGCATGTTATTAAGGGCATTGTCCAAATGCCCCTTAAACACTGACAGGCATGGGACCGCCTCTTGGTAAAGAAACGTTTCCTAATGTCAAGTCTGAACCTCCTCTGACTCAGCTTTGAGCCATTCCCAGGCGTCCTGTCACTGGATCCCAGGGAGAAGAGATCAGCATCTCCCTCTCCACTTCCCCTCCTCAGGAAGCTGTAGAGAGCAATGAGGTCACGCCACCTTTTTCTCCAAACTAGACGAACCCAGAATTCTTAGCTGCTTCTTGCAGGACACTTCTTCCAGCTCTTCCACCAGCTTTGTTGCCCTCCTCTGGACGCATTCAAGTGCCTTAACATCATTTTTAAATTGTGAACTGCACACAAGACCCAAAGTGAGGCCACACCATCACTAAATACAGCAGGATAATCACCTCTTTTGACCAGCTGGCTATGCTGTGTTTGATGCACCCCAGAATGTAATTTGCCTTTTTGGCTGCCGGGGCACACTGCTCACTCATATTGAGCCTGCTGCCAACCAGCACCCCCAGATCCCTTTCTGCAGGGCAGTTCTCCAGCCATTCCTCTCCCAATTTATACTTGTGCCTGATGTTACTCTGTCCCAGGTGGAGAATGCAGCATTAGTTCCTGTTAAACTTCATCCCATTAATCATTGGCCAATGCTCCAATCTATCTAGATCCCTCTGCGAGGCTTCTTGTCCCTCAAGAGAGTCAACAGCACCTCCCAGTTTGGTATCATCAGCAAGCTTACTAATGGTGCATTCAACTCCTTCCTCCAGATGATTGATAAAAATATTGAACAGAACTGGACCTAGAACTGAACCCTGTGGAACACTGCTGGTGGCTGGCACCAGATGTAGCCTCATTGACTACAGCCCTTTGAGCCCTGCCGTTCAACCAGTTCATCACCCAGTGCACCATGTACCTGCTCATCTCACAATTGGACAACTTGTCCAGAAGGATGCTGTGAGGGACAGTATCAAAAGCCTTACTAAAATCCAGAAAACCGATATCCACTGCCTTCCCTTCATCCACCTTATCCTAGAAAGATATTAGATTAACTAAACAGGAGTTTCCCTTTGTGAAACCATGTTGACTGTGTCTGATGTTTGCATTGTGTTTTAAATGCCTTTCAGTAGCACCCAGTATGATCTTCTCGATAATTTTTCCAGGTTAGACTAAGAGGTCTGTAGTTTCCTGGGTCTTCCCTCATGCCCTCCTTGTAAACTGGAATAATGTTGGCTAGCTTCCAGTCAGCGGGGACCTCCCCAGACTCCCAAGACGAGGTGTAGATGATTGAGAGGGGTTCTGCTGTAACATCTGCTAGCTCCCTCAGTACTCTGGGATGAATCCCACCAGGTCCCATGGACTTGTGAACATTCAACTGATGCAACTGGTCCCTTACAATTTCAGTGTCTACAAATGGAAAGTCACTGTTCCTGCAGTCATGATCCTCCAACTCAGAGGATCAGGCAGCCCAAGGTCTATCACTATTATTAAAGACTGAGGCAAAAAAATGCATTTGATGCCTTCTTTTTTTCTTCACGCCTATTAGTCAGGTGTCCATTTTTGTCAAGTATTGGTCCAATATTTTCCTTAGATCCCATCTTACTATTAACATATTGAAAAAAACCTTTCAAGATACTCTTTCAAAATAGGGGGGAAGGAGGGAGCTGACTATTTGCTTGTTCTGTTTTGTTTTCAAAACAAGTTTCTGCAGCCAAAAACTCCATGTTTGTTGGACTGCTTAGACCTGACAGAGGAAAACTGGTATAAGTAGAAAAAGCCATTCAGGTTGAGTTCTGCCATCATTTGATAGCTGGCTGGTATTAACTTGATCTTTCCCACAAAACTGAGAAGGAAACTGGGAGATAAAACAACAAAAGAACAAAAAATAAATAAACAAATAAAGCCGAGAGGGGTGGGATGGGAATTCAGATGTAGTATGTTTTAGTAGATATGTTATAAACAGATGCCAGAGTCCAGTACTTTCTGACCAGGTTCTTGATATCCCAGCCACAGAGGGTGTAATGTTTCATATCTATCTTTAAAGATAGTTGATGTTACACAGGATTTCTGATTTAGTGGAGTGGTACAAAAAATATATTGCATAACACAGTACAGATATAAGTAACACGTAACTGTTTACGTGAAAGAAAGATCACTCTTTGGTCCCTTTTGTGTTGAGATAAAGTCAGTTTCTTTGCAACAGCTGTGGTCAGTCACACCCTGCATTGTTTCCTGAGCTTCACGGGCACATCATGCTTGCCCATCTCTTCTGAACCTTCTTCTGTTATAGGTGTGTAATAGTCAGTGAGCTACATTCCACACCTAGGAGTTCAGTCACTCACAGCAGGATACATACAAAGGATCATATTTGAATGTGGTCCTGATATCTCAAATTTGCTTACACTGTCTGTGACAGTGGCTAAAGCACACCTACAGCATCTTCTTGTGAATACCTCTTTTTCTGTTGTTCATTGAATATCCATTCCACAGATCCCTAAAATATCTGTATGATTACTGCAAAAACAGTATTCTTACTCTTATCTAGCTAAAACTCACTTCCTCACCCACACTTAACTTCAGAAATATCTTGCACAGTAGAAAAAAAGATAATAAGATAGAGGAACTTGTATAAATAATACATATTTTCTGAATGTTATGAACTCTGCAGAAATTTTCTTCACCTCAACGTGCAAGAATCTGGGTATTGTTTAGAGGACACAGACAAGAGTGTTGGTACCGTCATTGTAAATTTCCTTCAGGAGGAAGCCTCGGTGCTGTTCCATTTCCTTTTCTGACCTGAGCCTTCTCAGTGTTCAATGCAATTTATACCTATATCAAGGTAAAAGATTTTTCTGGTAAATCTGTAGGGCAAGGATAATAAATCAAGAGTACTACCATAGCATAGCCCCATATATTTCAACAGAAGAAATAACTCTTTTTACAATTCAGAATGAATTATTGAACACTAAGAGAAAAATCTCTACTTCAATTCATTATTCACATTTTGTTCCAAGCATTACAGCAATTTACAATACTTAATCTTCATACAGAAATGTGTTTCTTCATGCTCCCTTACCTGGCAAATGAAGTTGCAATCTCCCTCCTACTCAAATGCAGTTTGATTTCCTATAAATAGGAAGAGAACAGAAAAATTAACACCACAAAAACGATATTTGAAAATAACTGAGATTGTTGCTTTCATTTATAATTACCATAGCTTTATTGGGTTTGGTTTGGTTTTTGTTTGGTTGGTTTTTGTGGTTTTTTTTTCTGTGTAGTGACTCAGCATTAATCAGGAGATTTCCCATTTTTAGGCCATCTCTGTACTCATACAATCCTGAGGGTTTCACTCACTGTGGATTCAGACACCATGTTCCTAAACTGTTTAAATCTACAGAAAATTCTATCTGGAAACACCCTGGCATTAAACTAGAGAGGCATGGAATAAATAAATTAAATCTCACTGATACATCCCTTTGAAGCTCAGGAAAGGAAACTTAAGCAAAGAGATTCCAGATTTCAAGGCAAATTGTCATAAAAATGTGTAGTTTTAAAGGAGAGAAAAATGAAATTTGCACTATTATAGAACAATTATTCCTAAAAAAAACAATTTTTAAACATTGAAAATCCACACAATAATTTTTCACAATGTTATTATTTTTATGTTTATTTAGCCAAGACAGAATTGAGTTTATAGTGGAATTTAAATATGTGGGTACAATTTAAATGTATAGGTAATTTTTTTTTCAGGTCCAAGCAGTTAAAATGAAGCAGAAGGGTTAGAAGACACTAGTAGAGCTAAATCTAAGAATTCCTGTTTTCAAGTTTTATCTAGTATAAATAACCAAACTTGCTAAGTTATTTCATGCATACTTTTTACAAAGTAACAATTTTGCCAAAATAATTTTCTCACTGCAGAGTAGAATTCACTAGTGGTATTAAAGCAAGGACTTTTTTGAGTACGCTCATTCTTCCAAAATGTTTTTTATGATTATTATATCTCAACAACGTCAATTAGACTTATGGGATCCTTAAGGTTCACAATGACCTGTAAAAATACTTAACTGTAGATGCAACTGGGAATACTTTCATTATGAACTGTATTTTTCATCTCAGGTGGGAAAGAATTGATATGAAGAGCAAGGCGACTTAAATAAACTTTATTATTTTTAAAAGCTCACCTCTTGACTTACTTAAAGGAGCAACTCAAAGACTTTGTTTAAAAACATGTAGTTTTCATTGTTTGTGTTTATGACTGCAATAGAAAACTTTAAATATGTTATTTTGAATATTAATCCATTTAACTGCAAACCATCTTTTAATAAAGAATCTGTTTTGCTGGACACATATATGCTTTCCCTTTAGGAAGTTTATATACCCTGAAGGAAGGATATCTTTATGAAGAAAAGTGACCTCTGGTCACAGAACACTCTTGTTCTGGTGTTTGTGAGATAGTTATTACTAAGAAAATGTTTAGCAAAAGCAAATATATATTCTGGTAGTTAATGTGTTAAATATAGAGACAAGTTTTCTAAATGTTTAACTCTTTAGGTAAACTCAAAGTAGATTCTAGGCAGACTAACAGATTTGGTGAAGTAAGTTATCTTTAGTTCACCTATGTGGGACATACATTTGAAATATATTTACCAAACGTTTGTTTACCAAAATGAAATCACCATTTAAATGAAAACTCTTGAATTATGTTGACAAATTTTTAATCAGCATAGGTTCCAAGTAAAATGAATTTAATCACTGAGAGGTTCTACTGCAATTTAGGATTCCCAGTAGCTCAACATCTTTCATAAGCATCAAGAATTTGATCTCTCCCTCCCATTACAAAAAGTGGCTGCTTTCTCTAGCCAGCCAAAGAGGGAAGCACAATAGAAAATTAAATCCCCCAAAAAACAACAACAAAACCAAGAGGTGCCAGCTCAGATAATGAGTGTTACTCACAGGTTAGAAAATATGGTGATTATCAAATTAAGTGGAAAGGCAGGGGGAGGTCCCTCAGCAGTTGAGGAAGAAATCCTTAAATACTTCCTCCAAAGTGGTGCAGACCCAAGGCTGTCACACCTAAGACAGGCCTTGGAATCATGCATGCTGAGCAGTTGCCTGTTGCACTGCACTTCTGGATGTCATATACCTGCTGTCCTGGAGTGGGCAGGGAGGGTGCCCACTGCAGGGTGGATACTGTATTCTATGGGTTCCAGACTCAGCACACTGTATATCTGTGCACAGGATCTGCACACTAAGATTAGGAGGTACCAGATGATACCCTGAGCAGCTCATCATCATAATTACAATGACCTGGCTAGTGCCAGGTTGTTGTGCTGCACAACCTGGCATTCATAGGTAGTCAAGGCATAATCCAAAGAAGGACAAGAAGGAAAGTTCTTGTGAAGTATAGCACAGTGTTGAAGATGTAGCTTAGATAGTGTCTTAAAGTAGGATAAGAATATCTAAATATTTTAAAAACTAAGTTGACAGTTTTACTTCTAAAGCTCTCTAATGATCAGCCTTGTCCAAGAATGGCACTGGTTTTGCTTAATGTGGTACTAAACTTATTTGAGCCTCAGAGCATGTCAGGATCCTAATTCCAAGGTAATCAAGTCAGTCAGCTGGAGAGTCTGCCATTGCCTCAGTAGCCCAGAGAAAAGGTCTCACAGTTAACTGCAGGTCAATAACATAGCCATAACCCTTGAAAAGCATGAACAGTTTCACTTTCACTCTAATTTCAAGAAAAGGCTTTCCAATTTTTTGGCAAAATGAACAAAATCTTAGAGGAGTAAAGACCAGCTCCTGACTACAGGCAGGTCATGTTCTTAAGCAAAAACTTCCCTTTCTTCAATATGTATAACATTTATATCACACACCTGATTGCATTGTTGTCATGCTGCCCAGACTGCCAACAGAAAATAAAGCCATAAGAAACAGGACCTGATCCTTCAGTAACACAAGGTCATACAGTATACTTAAATGACCTGTTCATATAGTAAAAGATGTGAGATCTGAAATCTCACTTACTCTTTGTAAGGAGGATAAATATATCAGTAAGCACACAAGAAGTTACGGGGGAAAAAAAGGAAAAAAAGTAGTTAAAAATAATGTTCGACATAGTAGTTATGTTTTCCAATACCAGTACAGCACAGAATTTTCGAGACAAGGAGCTTGCAGCAACAGATAATTCCGGATAGTCTTACTTTCCTAAAGAGAAAAGGGGATTGTATCTGTCCTGAAACTAGAGGAGAACCTTAGATTGTATCAAAGGGCTTTTTATACCACTGACTGTTGAATCTTGCTTTAAGAATAGGAGGTGTCGTGTACCACGTACAGCAGTGTTGGGTACGTGTTGAGGAGACCCTAAAGTCAGAGCTCCAAAATGCTATGCATCTCCTATCATCAGTAAGAACATGACCTGCATCTATGTTCAGGATGTATGTCACCACTCTGAATAATGACAAAAGGAGTGACTAGAGGCTTCGATCTTAGCCACAGAAAAATTATTCAAAGTACAAACAAATGAGCCCAGCACACAGTATTCTCAGTTATGGGCAGTCACTCTCACTAGTCAAACTGTAAGACACAAAAAAGTAAGTGCCTTTTTTTCCTGTCACCTGATTGTCACAATTTCACAATCGCTTGTGTCTGCAGGTGCTAGAAATAAATCTGTAAGTATATGACTGTAAGGCTTACATTTCCTCTGAAAATTATCTGTACACTTATTAATTTCTAATAATACTAAATCTGTCTCATCACCACATGCAGAGATATCCTTACATTACAGAACCCAGAGAAAAGCGAGTTAAGCTGAAACAGAAAGGGGAATGTGGAATGACAACTTCCTTAACCCATAGTATTAAGACATATAGTTCTTCAGACCAGAAGCTATTCCTGCATCTCCAGTAGCTGCGCTATTAGAAGGATTGAGCTGCCATGAGCTAGTTCTCAAAGCCAATGCCATATTTTCATCACAGATTGTTTTTCACATCTAGTCTGTACCAGTCCCAATTTTTCCCTCATTTTCTGTCCCCTTCAATGCCTCCTACTCAAAAAGAAATTGAGACCCTCGGGGAACTTGTGCCACTCCTACTCCCAATGGATGGGCTTAGCTCTTTTCTCTCCAGATATTTCCCGTGTACCAGTTGTATATAAAATTTCCAGTTGCCTGGGGGCTGGTTTCCAATTCAAAGAGGGTGCATCATGTTAGGGCATGGTGCTGTCATCATGGCACTGCCTCTGGAGCTGTGAACACCCATTTCTCTTCTTGTGTTTCTGCCCTCCCAGTGATCCTGTCTTCTTGCACGCCAAAGGCTGCTCTGACAGCAGATATATGGGGAACAAGAATAATAATACCGGAATATTTTGAGAGAAGGATGATTTTGAATATAATTTATTTTCAGTCTTGGCATTCATATAGTAAGGAAAAATTGCTCAGAATGTGGTAGTGTTCAATTATTTATTTAATACAGGCAAGTTTTCTTACATATGATTATCTTGAGAAGTAAACAATATAATGTGCGTCATTTCAGTCTAAGCTGTTAGGATGACACGTGCTAAGACTGTGACACTCATACACTATGCAGAAAGGCTTACAATAAGTTTCAGGATACTATCCCTTGAGATAACAGAAAATCTTAGGACATAACTACAAGGATGAAAGCTCTTTGGAAAGAATTAGGAAGAACATAGCTAAGACAGTATAATATAAATTGAAGATTGTTGGTTAAGATGATAACATGAACTACTTGCGTGCTCTGGAATCAAATCAATGGACATCAGTTTGATTGCTATGTCACTGAACCACTAATAATTTGCCTAAGCATTAGGCTAAAGAAATAGTAAAAATGTGTATTCCAGATGGTATGATCGTTTCTCAGAAGTAATGTGATACACTCAATACAGTGATTCTTTAAAGTCTTAAATTATCAAGATTATATAATAATTTATGGTTCTGAACTTGCTCTGCAGTGAAGGTTCAAATGGTTCTCTTTATATGAATCAGGAAGCATTGAATATAGTAAGTTTGTGATTAATTCTTGACATCACAGTTAGTATACCTATATTTAGTCCACTTACATTAAGTAGATAATACTTGATTAGTCTGAACTTCCTGCCATAAATAATAAAAGGTACAAAACAGAAGCCCCCTTGGTATACCTGCAGTTACATTTGAGAGAGGAGGGGGAGGAAGAGCTTACAAAAAGCCTCAAGATAGATAAATCGACGGTGATCAATAACAAATAATGAAGCACATAGGCAACAGAAAAGTGGGTAGCCTGTGCAAGCTACATTAGAACATTTTGGTGTTTCTCACCCCCTTGAATTACTTCTCTTGTCTTCTTCAATTTTTCACCTATTGGGGCACAATCTAATATGCTGTAAACCATGAAAAGTTAAGGACCAAAGAGAGCCTGTTCTTTTTTGTTATTGTTTTGTTTGATACCATTGAGAAAAGCAGAACTTTCCTACATGAAAGGTGGGTGTAAACAGCAAGAGACAGCACAGTTCCAGCAATAATTTTCAGTCTTTTTCGATGAATCTAGCCTGTGGGTAATAAATTATGGGAATATGGATTTAGCACCAATGTCAATGAGCAAACTGGTGTTTCCTATATTTTGGCAGGAGAAGCAACAGTGCTACTTAAAAAAGGTTTTGAGGTGGGTATAAATAGAAATATTAAAAAAAAAATCTATCTACAAAACACAACAGTAGGAACAAAAATTAGTACATATAGTTATATACGTTGAGTACAGGGGAAAAAAAACAGAGAGGGGGAACAGATATATAAATAAAAAAGACTTTGATATGTGTTTTAAAAAAAGGCATTTAAAGTATTTGAAAGAACTTGAGCTAATCTAAACTCTGAATTCTGTTTTTCTACATTGTGTAACTTAACAACTACATGTGTACATACATACTTTTCTAATAAGATGTATTCATTTACTTTATTTTAAATACAGTCATGTGTTCTTAATTGTTTCCCAACATACATACATACATTTGGGCCCAGTCCAAATAAATCCTATTAAAATACGCTTTTGTTGAATATCATATTTCAGCAAATTTAAAACAACAAAATTAATATGCCATCTCAGTAGCTATTGAAAAGAAGTTGCCGTAAGGATAGAACAGAGAAGGTATAACCATTTCATGATTTATCATCACCACAAATAAGATTTGAAAGTCTATTGCACTTTTTTTTGCTTTCTGGTGAAATCTTTAAATCCACATGAAAAATATGACTAAGTAAAATAGAAGAGGTATTTAACTTTACATGCTGTAGTTCTATCTTTAGGTAGTATGTCATGTTTTTTTTTCTCATCTAAAAACAAAAAAAAAGAGAAATAAGACTTTACCTATATTATTTTAAAATTCACAAAACTAGGAGGTAGCAATATTCTGTACTACATATTATATGAAAAATCTTTTTAAATTCCAGACAAAAGACAATTGGACATCCAATTTAGCAATGTAGAGGTACTTAACACTTTTCAGTCAAACAGCTGATCACGTATTAGTAAATTATTCAGCATGACAAGTTAAGGAAATAGAAGAAGTTTGAAAGAGAAAATAACGTTTAGGACACCATCTACTATTAGCATACAAGTAGACTACAGTAGATGAAAAAATATTACATGCTTAGAGGTAAATTGATAATGATCATCATACAGTAGGTATTTTTTAGAATGTGGATGGCTTGCATTAAGAAAATATATGGAAATAGCTTTCTATTACATGCTACAAAGTAGGGAAGGAATAGCCTCTGAAGAAAGTCAAAAGGGATGTGATTAAAAGCAGTAAATTTGGCAGCGCTTAGTGGAATAGAAATATGCTAAGCAAGCCATGGAAAGGAGTAAAGTAAGGGAGGCTGAAAAAGATAGAAGAATGTAGTGCAAATCTGAAAAAGCCACAAAAGAAATTATTTCAGAATATATTGATCATAATAAAAAGAAATACATTGAAATCATCCAGGGTAAATACTGGCAAATCACCTGTAATATGTAGAAAGTAAACCCAACCAAGAAATTAAAACTGTGACAAAGATATTGAGCATCATGTCTCAAGTCTTCAATCAATGCAACATTAACTTTCTGATTACTGGAAGCCAAATACTCTTCATTAAATTAAACTTTCTGATGGGCAGTGCCAAATCAGCAGCAAAACTGGAGTAATTCTAGGAGTGTTTAGAATACCTTCAGTTACTGAAATGTGCAATGTTCAATAATTTGATTTATGAAGTCTTGGTACCAAAGGGTCTGGTCACTTTAGAAAAATTGCACGGTGCAGCTGTTGCTTTGAGAATATAGAACATTAATTCTGGATTGTTTAATATAATATTTCATTCAAATTTGGATGTTTTGGTGGTGGAGCAAGAACCAATAAATCCAGGCATTTCTAAAAAGCGA
>NW_008825162.1:2924645-2930210 GCF_000699105.1 Pygoscelis adeliae
AAAGATCACAGATTTTGGTTTACATATAATCACCGTTGCCAATTCCATACATAAATAGTCCTAGTGGATAGTGAACTGGAATAAAAGTTCGGTATGAAATGATGCAACTGCTTCATATCCTAAGCCATATTTCTAGAAATAAGATTTTATTTCCTTAATATCCCTGTAGATCACATATTGTTATATTTTAGCAGCCGGAATTATTTCACAGTCAGTGAGGAGCTCTGGCCTTGTTCACTGTGCAGCTGAAGATATTTCTTAAATTGTCAATGGTTTCTGCCATCTCTCTCCACATTCAGTGCCACCAGAATTCATAGGGATAACCTGTGAGTGACCGCAGTCCTTGTTTTCACCCCAATTATTGTCAGGAATTAGATGAGAGGCATGAGTATAGGTTATGACATAATACAAATTTATCTTTCAATTATTAGCAGTACATTTGGTCCAGAATTTGGAAAATAATAAATTTGAATGAATGGTTTTTTTAAATATTCATAGTTTGTTAAGAACTTTCCTTCAGAATATATAAACCCAATTCTTTTTAAAGGCCAGTTCTTTTTCTACCAGTGATTTTCTACCAGTGCCAGGAGCATTCTAAGAAATAAAGTTTGAAACATTTTCCTTTTTTGTTTTTAATATTGTCAGAAGAAATTTGGATTTTAGTCCATTTATGCTAAACAATACTAGTAAACACCAAATAATTACAGTTTCTTGGATTTTTTTTAGATTTTTAGCTGAATAGGTGAGGGCCTTTTAAAATTAAGAATATTTGTACAGAAACTTTTTAATGAAGATGTCTGTGTACCTTAGTGATCCCTAATGTAACAGCTCCAGCTGTAACGTTTTGTGTTGTCCTTCAAGACACTTGTATAAATGAGATGCTTAGAATTTTCATGTTTAAACAGTTCTGCATATTTTAAAGAAAGAACACCCTTTTACCCTTTAACAATACAGTGAATGATCAAAATGGGCAAAACCCAGCTGTGACGGATGTGCTCCGCCTGCTTGAACTAGGTGAACTTTGGTCCAGGCAGATGCTCAGCAAGCAGGCCTAACCGAAGTTAATCCTATTATGTGAAGCTATCAGTGAGAACTCAGCACCAAACCCCCCAAAAAATGGTTTGTCTGTGGACTGGGCTGATAAGCTGTGGAAACTGCATGAACACAGCAGACAATCTGGTGCAAATCAACCACTTTTTGCTATAAATATCTGTAGCCATCAGGGCCCGTTGAGCTCTCCCTCCACAGCAGCTGGTTGCATGGCGGTGATCTTCCCTTGAACAGGGATACCTCTCAAGGTTACCTCTCGAGGCTGAGAGATCCCTTACCTGACACCAGACATCCATGGGTTGGTAAGTGACATTTTTTGCATGCGTGTAACATTTAAGATATGTATAGTAAGCTTAAGCAATATTCTTTGTATCCCATACTAACTTTAAGTGTAGTAAATACCACCAATCCATCTGTATTTACTAAATATTTTACATACCTAAATTTATTAAAATTCAATAAATTAACTACTAGATCAGATCTGTCTGAGTGATTTCTGACTGTTCTCCTGAGACACCAGCCCACACACCAAGATTTTTTTTTCCCTCTCTCCATTGTGATTATTCTAATAGTTTCTGTAAACCCTCCCGAAACCCCATTTTTAACACTGATTATGATTCTTCAACAAGTCATGCCAAAGTTATTGAAATATCCTTAAGCATAATGGTACTTTATTAGGAGGCAGGGACTGATTTTTATTCCTATCTTGTATTTGTATAGTACCCAGTACAATTAATGTTTTGTTTCTAAATGTTGTCCTTAAGGACTACTGCATTAATACTGCAATTAATAACAAAAGTAATAATAATAATATGCAGTAGTAATACAGAAAGTTTACTGTTGCAACCACTTTCCTGTGAATGTTCATAAATACCAAGCATTACTCCTTTTTATTGTTCTATACATATTTCTATAAATAAGAGGATATATGTTGACAATGAAAACTGATGCACACTGAAGAACTATTTTTTGTTGTTGTTGCTCTGAAGTACTAGTTTTTTAAATCATTTCTTCAGATATGTCTCTTTCGTGAGTGCTTATCAAAGGTGTTGACATCATATCACCCAGTAATCCACAGGCTTATCATCAAATTCCACAAAAAACTCACTTTAGTGATGTAGCAACAGTTTGAAGGTCATAATAATCTCAGAAGGTCAATTTTCTGAAGCATGGTTCAGAGCTTTTGCTACATGCAGGGGTGAACTTGGTCTTTTGCTGCAGCCTGCTTCAATCTGGAGCTAACTTGTGAATAATCAAGAAATACTACACAAATACTTCTAAGCTCCACTTTCCTAATCCAAAAGTGTGATAGGGTGCAGCCAACGATGGTAATTCAACTTGGAACAAGTTATTATCAGATAGAAAACACGTTGGTAGGCTGAAAGGTGCTGGAGACTTTAAAGACTTCAAATGTTTTATCAAATAGAATATGCACTTTTCTACTTGTCTATTTTTCCAAATGTGTCATTTATCTGTTGCAGCAGAGCCTTTTCTATCCAAGGCAAGTGAATAAATTGGGGGAGAGGAGAGGAGGGAAACACCACCCTCATCTAGCAACTCTACCCCCTAATTTCTATCAATCCCTAAAAATTTGTAACCAATTCAGTTTATATGTTCTTACCCAGACACTGTGCATGCAGATCTCTACCACAGTGTAACCTGTCCTTAGCCTGTATGTTTGATCTTTTAGCATGAGGGAATGCAGGGTGCTCTCCTGAGCAAACAGGATAAATTATCTCACTAGAACAAAAACGGGAGCAATTAGGGATCAGTGGAAACATTAGTAGCAAATGTCTTTTGCGTTGAAGTTGAGAGCCTTCATTTGCATTTTAGAAGTTTCTCGTATTTGTTTTTACCTTAGGCTGTATCTACACAAGCTTTTCTCTCTCTCTTCCGCCATCCCCCACCTCTGGTTTCCCATGGTTACTGACAAATACCTCAGTGTAACTCTCATAGAAGTGGTAAAGTCGATGCTCTGACATATCATAGGCACATAGAATAATTCCCAGACCATTCAGACTGGAAGAGACCTCAGGAGGCCTCTATTGCAAACTCTACTCACAACGTGGCCAGTTCTGAGCTTAGATCAGGTTGCTCAGGGCTTCGTTTAGCTGGGGCTTGAAGTCCTTCAGGTATGAAGAGAAACTGCAGAGCCTCTTTGTCCAACCTGTGCCACTGCTTAATCATCCTTGTAATGATTTCCACCCCCACCCCTGCTCCACATCCATTTGGAACCTCCTCTACTTCCATTTACCCCTGTTTTGTCCCATCTGCCTATAAGGCGCAGCTGTGAGGAGTTGGGCTCTGTCCCTTTTTTAGGACATCTGCTGCTCAGCAGGTAACATTATTCTCAAGACTAATCTAGAGACATAGGGCTCCTCAATAACCGACTCCTTTCAGGTTTGTACATAAGCACAAAAGAATGGTATTGCAATGCATCTGAGAGGAAATTTGAGAGCAACACAAAAACATTTGTGAAGGGAAGGACAGCCATTAAGAAAGTTTGGTTTACTACCTGTCTAGAAATGAAAATAAGTTCAATAGTCTGAGCTCTAATATTTTTTTCATTTTAAGAATAATAAGAATAATATGGGGAAGGGATTAACTTAAGAAAGTTTAGCCTCTCTCTAAAAAGGTTGTTTGTGTAGCTCTACAGATATAACAATCTAACTGTACACAGTTACACTGAGTTTTACACCGACTGTGCTGACATAGCAGTTACTACAGTTAGCTGGACTTTTAAGTTCAAAGTTGTAGGTGAACTTTATCTCTTTAGTCAAGTACATTAGTTATGTTTGAGAACCTTCTCTCATCCTCTGTTTTTTCTGAGCAGGTTTGAGACACCATGTAAAAAAGAGAACATGAAAACATACTGAATCATAGATGTTAGGCAAGAGGAATGCCTGTTAGAATATCTGGTCCATTTCTCTGCCAGGACAGGGTATTTTCCCATTTTACTAATGTTTCATCCTGTGTAATTTTACAGGTCAGATTTTAATTAAAAATCAGCCTTACCTGTGCATGTAATGCCATGTCTGCATTTTCAACAGTTACTGCTAAAATGCATTTAAAAACCAGGCATTTTTGAGTAAAACTGACAAATTAAGCATGTAAATTAAATTTGTTCAAGCAGTTTAGATTTGCACAGGGCACATGCTTGTGCAGAAGAGTTCACCTGTCCCACTTTCACTATCCAATTGCACAAGGATTTTCTGAAGTTTCTACTCTTTCTTCGGATAGAAATAACACAATACCCCTACATTGTCATGTATCTTCCTATTTTTTTTTTGCTTTAATAACTTTGCTGAATAATTGTTTTCCCTGTTTTTCTTTTTTGTCCTTCAAATATTTGTAAGCTATTATCAAGTACTTTAAGACAGCTGGTTTCTCTGCCAGAAGGGGGATGGTAAAAGTAATAATGAAAAGAGAATAGTAGACCTACTTTGAACTCAGTTGGAGACTCCACCTACCCAGATCTGATTGGTCTTTCAGGATAAATTAATCTCTTAGTTTTATACCTCCTTTAATTTTTTCTGAATGCAATTTTTCTACAGTTAATCAACAGGAATTTGTTGCTGTTATGTTCAAAACTTAGGTCTGTTCCTTCTGGAGTTCTACCACTCAATCCTGGGTGAGTCATCATGGTAATAACACAAAGGAACTCAGGAGTTTATCCCCTTGGTGAGTTTCTCTTAATCAGTAGTTAATGATAGCTGATATTTCAGTAATCAGTTAAATAGCACACCAGGTTTACCAAGTGGACTAAATGCTGCTGCAGATGAATGATAGGCTGCGTATCTATAACTACTGAGCAATCATCAGACTTCATTGAGGTATGAGTCCCTCAGTACAGAACAGAGATTGTAATTTATAAGCCGCTGTTACTCATTGAAGTCAAGTGCCAATGATAGGAAGGGCACCTAATATTATTTAATTTGTAACCAAAGAATGATTTTTATTATACTGTATCTACTCTCAATACTCCAGGCAAAGCAAACCATTCCTCCTCACCAAAATCTCATTTTATTGTGCCAGTCACAATGAGGACACTGTGATCCACGTCATAGAATCATTAAGGTTGGAAGAGACCTCTAAGATCATCGAGTCCAACCGTCAACTCAACACCACCGTGCCCACTAAACCATGTCCCTAAGCACCACATCTACACGTCTTTTAAATACCTCCAGTGATGGGGACTCAACCACTTCCCTGGGCAGCCTGGTCCAATGTTTAACCACTCTTTCAGTAAAGAAACTTTTCCTTATGTCCAATCTAAACCTCCCCTGGCGCAACTTGAGGCCATTTCCTCTCGTCCTATCGTTAGTTACTTGGGAGAAGAGACCGACACCCACCTCGCTACAGCCTCCTTTCAGGTAGTTGTAGAGCACGATGAGGTCTCCCCTCAGCCTCCTCTTCTCCAGACTAAACAATCCCAGTTCCCTCAGCCGCTCCTCATGAGACTTGTTCTCCAGACCCTTCACCAGCCTTGTTGCCCTTCTCTGGACACGCTCCAAC
>NW_008825162.1:2933016-2937040 GCF_000699105.1 Pygoscelis adeliae
ACGTGTTGATCAGGTGTGTTTTCCTGTTCCTTTCAGTATTCTTCCCTGCCACTGTAGGGATTGAGGAAAACACTACCTGTGCTCCTGATCCTTCAACCAATCACCCCAGTGCCCTGAAGTCCCTTTTGATCACTTCTGGACTTCTCTCTGCAACCTCATAGAATAATAACCATGAAATTTAAGATTTTTGCATTATGAATTACAAAGGCAGACAAAATCACTGAGTGCGTTACAGACACAGCAGATAATACCTCACAGTATCAAATATCACTATAGTACCCTTAAAGCCATAATATTTAAAGATTTCTATTAAAGACATGCCCGAGTTTATTATTATAAAGTTAAACTTATTTTAATCATTATTTAATTTACATTTCTGACTGGTTAATTTCTTTAGCATTAAAAGGTTGCAGAGTATCTCATGTACGAGTTCAGCCCTAATAACAATAACCCTCCCTTCTTTTTAATGCTCTAAAATAATTTAAAATAACAAAACTGCTCAAAGGAATTAATCTTCAAACATGTCAAGATACTTAAAAGATGAATCACTTTTAGTAATAGCAATTTTCAATTACAAATTAACTTCGATTTTTTGCCCTTCCTGCCATTGGCATTTGAGCAACTGTGGTCTGTAGACTACAATTTCTAACCTGAAGTTAGGAAACCATTAGGAATATTCTTTAAAATGAAAATGCATTTTAAATGTTACTCTTCCACACAAATTCACCATAACTAACAAAAACCAAATGCTTTATTGGATGCCCGGAATAACCTCTTTTTATTTCAGAAAAGGAAATCAGACCAAGATAATTTTTACCAGTACCTTGTTATTTTGATCTTCTATGAAATAAGGAAGATGGAAAATGAAAGGATCAACTATAATTTCTCAAGGCCAGTCCACTTATTTCACGGAGGCCAGAATCCCAGTTTTTGTTTCTTCTGTTTTATATCAGCATCTCCAACCTAGTTCATTCTCCCCAAACTCTGGAACTTTGCTTGCAGGTAACTGCAGTCAAATCTACATCCATGTAGCCTTGTAGAGTTAAACTAAGTGTGTGAGAAGGAGAACTTGGAAAAGCTCAGTCTCCCTGACCTGCAAATCTATGTGAAGGGAGTACTCCATGTTATGTTCAACACAGTAAGCATCCCTCCAACAGGGTGCCACACTTAGGCAGCCTAACTACCCCTCAATTAAGTCTGAGGCTGAAGGTGAGCACCTTTGAAACTGTTTCTCGGGCCCCAAGATTATATCTCAATAGCTATGCTTTCCAGTTTTGCAGACACCTCAAAAGAGACAGGTTTTCTAGTCTTTCTAAATAGCCTTATAAACTCTACTGCTAGAGGATTAAAATAGTTCACAAAAATGCATGGATTTTATAACCACAAGAGTTGTGGGATTGAAATGCACAAATAATTTTAATTATTTTTTCTTTCTGAAATGGCCAATTATGGTCACAAAAGAAGTCTATTCACAGAAGTTTGAGAATAGTCTAAGAGCTAGAGCAATATTTTCTTGAGATCTGATTCAACGCCTTTCTTCTATATTGCATTTCAGTGACTCTCGGCATCAGTTATTTCTGACTGAGAAACTCAAATACAGTGAAGAAAACCTGAATACACGAATGGGCTTTATAAGAATACGTTAAAACAAAAATAATTAAATTTGTTGAAAATTGTATATATTCACATCCAATAAGTGTAGGAAAGGTTTCTGCAAGTGTATGCAACACTTTTGCATACAGTGTTTAAGAATACTTAAGGTGACATTGCTGCCAAAAAAGTAGTCTAGTCCTTCTCTTAATCCTAGCTATGTGCTCTTAGTGCTTATCTCCCACTCACCCAGCAATCCTCAGAATATAGCCCTCGTTCAACCACAAGCATCAGAACCAAATCAAAAGAAAGGGTCAGGGTGTGTGCCAAGGGATAGAAAAGGAGGCTAGGACCAGCTTTTTCAACAGTACTCCAAAGTTAGATAAACAACTTCTGCTTAAGAGAGTGTAAGATCTATTTTTCCCTTCAGTTACCTCTAGTAAATTACTCCCAGTGGTGGCCAGCACAGTCCAAAAGCATCAAGATGTTACACTGATTAGCATGCTGGGGAGCCTTCCTGTGATGCAGTGCCCTGCCAGGAGGCTCTATGCATGCCTGGATTTTTGTTTGGTTTGTTCTCACTACTCATTTTTGGTGCTTGTCAGAAGTTATGAGAACTACGGGATTTTGAGTCAAAATAAATCTTCCATAGTAATGTTTTGTTGCAAAAGATTCTACCAATATTAATGTGAAATGGGCCAGTGTCAGGATTACTGAATCTTTTGACTCTCTGACCTCTTTTGCAATCCGGAGCTTTAGCCTCATAGATCACGATAGCCATTTTGAGAAACAAGTCGACCCTTTCTTATCAAGCTTATGCAGCCTTTTTCTGGGCATTGAATAGGAGAAAAGCTCCAACTATATGTAGAGCAGTTGCAGAATGAAAGTGAATGTGATCCATGACCATATATTTCTATTATGAGTGTGGGGGGTGGGGAGGAAACATGAGATTAGAAGCACATAGAAAGGCAAAAGAAGAGTCTTGCTAAGTAGGGAACTAAAAACTGTTTTCTTAGCTGCACAATGTGGAGAGAAAAGACAGTTTCTGGAATTAAAAAAAATTACTATATTGTCATCAGTACAGTCAGCAGAATTCTGAGAGTTTTAGAATACAGATTTAGAAATTCTTTTTTAAGATAAAACTCCTGGATTTAACCCTCCTGCAAGTCACCCAATTTTTTAAAGAATTTCTGATTTTTTTTTAACCAATATAATGGGCCTATGCTGAGTAAATTCTTAATTTTGTTACCTCAGTTAAAGGTGTTAAAGCTAGATGAGTTAATCTGCATTTCTCAGTGTTACTAAATTTAGAGCAGAGTATTTTTACTTTGTCATTTTTCATTTGTTACTGTCTGTGAAAGGTCCTGAAGGTGATTTTTATTTGTTTGTTTGTTTGTTTGGGGTTTTTGGTGAACTAGTTCATTTATATTTGGTCTTTGTGTCCTTTTTCAGGTGTGAATATAGACTGGCAAGTCATCTTGATTCCCTTTCTTGTATCATAAAGACTCATTTAAACCTTTTGCCCTTTAGTGTGACAGATTTCAATTTGAAATGCAAAGGGAAGGGTGCATTTGGAGAAAAGAACAAATGAATTGTTTCCAAAGTGTCATGTCTATACTACCAAAGTAAATATGTAGCTCTTCCTTCATTTTTAAAATCCCATTTCCCAAAACTGATATTTTCAGCTCACTTAAAACTTCAGAATTAAACATTTCATATAATATTTCCAAAATTGCACAGACACTCATTATCACCTGAGCATACTGGGACAGCTGAGAAAATTGTTGAGCCCAAGAAAGCTGCAAATGTGCTATGCGTGGGTAGGTGTTATTATTCGTGCATAAAGCATCAGACTGATAATTCCACAAGAGGCATATATGGGAGAAGGAAACTATTATCTCCTCCAAAGGGGAGTATAAGCAATGCCCAACACCAAAAGATGATTAGATGAGAAATGAGTGTGGAGAGAAAGAATGTCACAGAGCGACTAATAACTGTGAGCTTTTCAAGGCTGTACTTATGTTGGGAAAATTATCCTGAGCCTAAAAATAAGAAAAAGGACTGTGGTCTAACAGGGAAGGTACGGTGTCCTCAGTTTGATGATGCTGTGCTCTGCTTGACAGGGCTGTTGTTGTGGTTTAAACTCAGTTGGCAACTAAGCACTCGCTCACTCCCCCCCACCTGGTGGGATGTGGGAGAGAATTGGAAGAGTACGAGTGAGAAAAACTCATGAGTTGAGATAAAAACAGTTTAATAATCGAAATAAAATAATAATAATAATAATAATAATAATAAGAAAATAATAATAATAACACACAAAGCAAGTGATGCACAGTACAATTGCTCACCACAGCGGCCACCCCGGCCAGCTTTCCCCAGTTTATGTACTGAGCATGACGTCACATGGTATGGAATGTCCCTTTGGCCAGTTTGG
>NW_008825162.1:2938445-2944498 GCF_000699105.1 Pygoscelis adeliae
CCCCATATTGATATTTCAGCCATCGTCCTCCATACCAAAGAGGCTTTAACCGCTTGGCTTGCTTGACTGCAGCGCATGTTTCGCATTTGTGGATAACCTGCACAATAGCGTCCATGGTCAAGTCCACCCCTCGATCACGAGCCCATCTGTATGTTGCATCTCTTCCTTGGTGACCTGAGGTGTCATGGGCCCACTGAGCTATAAATAATTCAGTGGGTCTGATCCAGAATGCCATCTTCTCCTTATAATCATGTATGGGGTGTCAAAATATAACTGTGTATGAAAGAAAACAGTGGAGAATAGTCTAGAATTACTTGAAATTTCCATGCAACCTGAACTGGGTGATTTGCTTCATAATTACTCATGTTAGCTCAAAACTGTGTACTTAATGAAAAAGTGAATCAGAAAATTTATTGTAGTGCTTTTTCCCTGTATCTGCTGCAGCTGAAGACATGTTTCTTGTTCAGTTTATCCTATTTTTAACCCACACAGTGCTTCCACAAAATTAAGGAAACTATGTAGAACATGAGAGAGAGGTACAGAAGCTGTCTGTCATCAGAAAGAGACAGGAATATAAACCACTCACTTGAGGATGCTGGGGTCTAAAGCCTAGAACATTCCAGTCAGATGTTGTATGTTTGCATATTTCCAAATATTACTTATATTGAAAATTTTTAACATTCCAACACAACCACCAGGAGAGAACAAATAACAGCAAAGGGAGAGGAAGTGCCTCCTTGCCAATAACACCTACTAAAAGAGGTACTCTCTTCAAATCAATTCAAGGGACTCTTGAGCCTCTATCACTGTTAATTTTCTTAGACAAGGTCAAGCAAATTAATATTTCCCTCTGTTTTGGGATCAGTTTTATCCAGCTTGGATTTCTGATTTGGTGTCTGTAAAGTGAGAAAGAACAAAAATGGGAAATGAGTCATATTTTGTCAAGCTGCCAGCTATCCAAGTACTATACTCACAGTGCATACATGCTCATTACAGAATTATTAACATTTGGAAGACCAATTCTCCACAATAATTCTGTCATTAGACGTACCAAAAGACAGATGACATGTTTATGGTTCCTGTAGTCACCTCTAGTTTTTAGTTCCAGAACCAAAAAAGAACAGTATCTATGCTGTGTTTTCAGTCTTTCAACTACAAAGAGATACAGAAGAGTAAGCAGTCCTGATAGAATGTACTAAGAGAAGAGAGGTGGAGAAAGGGGTTTCGTAGTACCATGACAAAGGTACTTCACTGAGAGAAAAAGCTGAGCATATATGAATTAGGAAGATGGTGGGACTATAACAGAGATTGTGGAAGGAGAAACTTAAGCTGCCTTGCAAGAAAACAGAGAATTCTTGGAGCACTGAAACAGCCACTTGAAACTGAAATAAGGAATAATGTTCAAGATCAGTTACATTCAAACTTGTTCAGCACACACAAATTAAATCCTGAAGTTGCACAAAGTGTTCGAATGTAACAAAATATTTCATTAGACTTAAAAATTAATACATTTTATTTTGCAATTTTAATTTTGAAACTCATTTTTTCAACATCAATGATCCTAAGGATTTGAGATTTTTTATCACTTATTTTCATTCTTACTAAACACCGTAACTTCCTGGGCTCTCATCTAGTATATCATGTTTGCATATTTTTCTCTGGAAGCTTCTTGCATTACAAGACTGAAGCTCCCTCCTCACATATTCCTGCAACCAACACAAAACACAGCAAAAGTGCAGTTATAGCCTGTTCTGTAGCTCACTCCCAATGGAAACCTCTGACATTAGCAACATATTCTGATGTTGGGAATAGAATTAATGGAAAAGCCATTATTGTCTTTAACTACCCCTCCCTGTGAAGCAACCAGTAGCTCATCTCACTAAGCTCAAAATATTTGTGGTCTTCCCTCAATTCTGACAGTTTCTAGTTGGCCAAATCTCTGCTTAATTTGTTTCCACCAAACATTCCTATAATGTTCGGCCTCTTTTCAAGCTAACCCAGCTTTACTTCATCAGGCTCTAGATGAATAAACCCCACAGTGACATCTCTGCATAGGCACAGTCCCTTATTTTGCTATTACCCAACTTCTTTCAACAAAATCTATACTATTAGATGTCTAAACCTTGTCGTCTTCCTAGCTCAATGAGTGGCACAAACACAGCTAACCTCTTTTACCCTGATATTTTCCAGGCACTTTTCAGACACCTTCATACCCATAATGTTGTCATATTATTCTATATGTGGCACTGCTAATGACAGAGAAGATTGATAATAATCTGAAATGTCCAAAGATCATTTTATGCTTTGACACTAATAAATTAAATGCTTACACAGGATTTATCTGTAGCTACACTGCTCACACAACTCAACCAGCTAGCATATCTTAAACTACCCTGTTTTGTCTACACTAAACTTTAAGGACATCTTAGAGTATGCTAGAAAATGCTTTCTAACAGCTCACCTTTAAATCCTCCTCAGTGATTATATCACAGTAAGACAATCGACAGCAGGATATGAGATTGTGTTGGGAGATAAGTATTCAGCTAGCACTTCAATAAAGCAGTTGTGTTAGAGGAACATCATCTGGAGCTATGTTTGAGAAACTCCAGCTCATTTTATTATGCTTTATGGAGCCAAAGCTTAATGTTAGGATACTGACTTGGCAGCTACTTAAAATAGAAGACTATACTACCAATGGACTCCTAAGCTGAAAATGTTTCTAAAAATTATGCCAGATGGACAAAGTTGGTGGTGAATAAGTTTGTAAGATCTGAGGAAGACAAAGGGTCAGCAACTTTAGTGGCTATACTAATGTATATATCAGATATGCTCCAGGTATGGGGTGGGGGGGAAGAAATTACTTACTGTCCCTGATCTTGTTTAAGCCAAAGGTTGAACAGAAACAGAGGTGCTTCATTGAGCTGAAAGGGGTAAGGCCCACCAATTTCTTTAACTAACAGGACATGTGAATGCAATGTAGTTACTTTGACATCTCAGTATTACAAGCTCAGTCAAAGACACCATGCAGTCCAAGAACACTGTCAGTCCTTTAATACTACATCAGAAAGGACAGGTGACCATTTTCAGCTGAGATGTCTGGAAGCAGTTTTCTGTGGATGCCCATTGCAAAGCTGAGACACACACCTTTGGAATGTGTAACAAAACGTCTTTATTGCTTTTTCACCTGACTTCAGTAAGCTCTAATGGGGCAAATGTCTGAATGAGACAAATTGGAAACATTTACAGCACATTGTGAAAAAACACAATTGTTTTCTTTCAAGAGAAACATGTATTTGGAGAAAATCTTGCTTCTTTGAGTCAATAGTTGCAAAGATGACATAGGTATAAGTTGTAATGAAAGTGTAAATCACCAAATGAACAAACTAAAGTTAAAAACTTTATGATTATTGTTGTTGCTTATTCTATTTTTTGGCAGACAAAATGAAAAAAATAGTAACCAGTACACAGACATTAAATAATGGGTACGAATTAGCTACTATCAAAATCAGTACACATAGTACTAGTACAACAAGCTTCAAAAAGAGAGAAAAAGTGCCAGCTATTAACTGAGTGCAGTCAGGCACAAGTAAAGTCAATGAGAGTAGTAGGAATGCAGGGTTCCAGAAAACTAATGAAAATACACAATAAAACCAGCCTGGGATAGCTTGCAGCATACTGTTGGCAAACAGGTAGCCACAGAAGGGAATCATCTGACCTCCTGAACTAGGTTATTCTGCAAAACATGAGAGAGATGAGACCTGAGATGAAGTGGGAAGACAAAGAAAAAGTAATAAACATGGCAGAAACCAAGAGCTATGCAGATATGAGAATGGCACAGAATGAAAGCAATCCAGCAGAGGGGAAAATGTTTGCCATGTGTGAAAATGCTGAGTGCTTCTTTTGCATATGCCAGCTAAACAATCACAAACCTTCAAAGTGTGCATATAGACAAACACAGAAACTGACACTGAGCAGACCACTGAATTGTTTTGGGCTTCTGTATAAACCACAGAAATGGATGCCGATTAAATGCTCATCACATTACCTATGGAGAAGCTTAAAAGGCCACAAGAATCAATATTAAAGGAGAAGCATTAGTCTGTTTCACATCAGAATCAACAGAAAGAAAACACTAGACAAGGAAACACTCTGAAAGCATATAGGATCCATCAAATTGGCAAAATACAGAAGCTCCCCCTTCAGACAGCCAGAACAGGCACATATTGACTCAAAAGAAACTTAGTCAAAATTTTAAAAATGCTCTTGTAAAATTGACTGAACATCATAAATCCTAAAGAGCTATTCAGACAGATGAAAGTCATGACAATAGAATTAACATAGACCTAATAGAAATGAGCATTAAAGGAAAATATAATTACAGATGTGTTTAAAAAAATGGGTGTTTTCTAAGTTATTGTACAAAGAATGAAAAATCACTGAAGGATCATGGGAAGGGATGAAACATGACTCTGAACATCTATGTCAAAACAGTCAGTCCTGCAAGCTTGTAAGCTTGCATGTTCAAATTGAGCACTTTAAGTCATTTGTGGGAGGAAAACAGTCTTGTTCTCAAAAGGCAAGAAGGGAGGTACCATCCTGTTCTCTCTGCAGTCACCAGCAGATTGCAATGATGATCTACAAGTCTGTTATTTTTTTGCTACCAATTATGCACCTGTCTCTGAAGGTTCTTGGACATGCTGTTTGTGTGGCTGTCATAAATGAACTAGGGTGGTCTTTTTGTATTACTATTACTATTACTATTATTATTATTATTATTATTATTATTATTATTATTATTATATTTTTATTTAATTCTACCTTTTTAACTTGTGTGACTTTCTCATACATGATGGCGGTAGCCCAGGGATGAAAGGATGACTTTCTCTGGGGTCATATGCAGTTAGTGATCACTGAATGCAGGAACACACTGTAACTAAATAGTGAGACAACCTAATCTCATAGTGACAAATGTGACACAATCTGTAGGTGGAATTTCAGGAGGAATGTCCCTGTGGAACTAGACCCTCAGCTACAGACCAGAACCATGAATCAAATACTTCTGAAGAAATAAACAGCAATAGCTATTTGGACTTTCACAAACCACAGCTGACACTGGCCCATCATTAGCCAGGGGAGTCTGAATATATCTTTAGAGTTGTAGCCATAAAAAAAGTAACCCCCCTGCATGCCATTGTCCAGCATTTATTGTGATGCTTGATGACAGTAGGGTTCCCCAACTTATCATATAAGTAGAAACAGTTCTTATTTCTTCTACCGCAAGGCCTTGAAATTCATAAATAGGAAGAAATTCTATTTGCAGGACATGATGTACCACCATGGGAGATATGTCTGCTAGTGCAGTGATATCTGCTTACCACAAACATAATCAACAACTCTACCTTGGCTTACCCAATAAAGACTGGGAATTTTGTCTTTTTCAGTATTTTGCCCTGGAAAGGCTCTATGTACTCAGGGCAAGTTACTTGTTCTGAAAAAAAAAAAAAAAAAATTACAGATTTTTATATCTGAACAAAAGTGAAGAAAACCAGGAAGATGCCTCATCCCTGGAAACATTCAAGGTCAGACTGGACGGGACTCTGAGCAACCTGATTTAGATTTAGTTGAAGATGTTCCTGCCCACAGCAGGGGGATTGGACTAGATGACTTTTAAAGGTCCCTTCCAACCCAAATTATTCTATGATTCTATGATTCTAAAACAAATAAAAGAATGTTCCCAAGTCAACTTGTCCTTGAAGTTCTTCATTGATGGGATGTGGCGAGTGAGATAGCTCTAAGCCTGAGTACCAAGGAATGAGATAATACTCCATGGAACTGCTGATTGTAGATGTCAGCTGTCAGATGAGCATCTTAAACAGGAAATCTTCATCAATGCCTGATTTCTTTGGACAAACTGAGATATGAAATATGTATTTTCCAGACCTTCAAAAGAAGGTATATTTGAAACTCAGGCTAAAGTATCATCATATTGGATATTCACAAGATTTCAAACCTATTTACTGTTAATAAGTAAATTAAAGACACATTAGATGCAT
>NW_008825162.1:2944519-2957268 GCF_000699105.1 Pygoscelis adeliae
CTGTGAAGACAATATTTAGCCCCAGGCCTGTACCGAGGGCTTCTTTTTTACAGAAATTTGAAAGATTTTCTCCTTATATTTCCACTCCTTTGAACAGGCTGAATTACGGGCTGGGAAAGGTGCACTAGGATGCTTTTCTTTCAAAACTAAGGAAAGAGGAAGAGGGCTAAGTCTCTGAACCCTAATGGACCAACAGAATAGGTTACTTGTAGGATAAAATCAATCATGTATGACAAAGCAGGAAGGCAGAATGACAGGTGATTAAAAAATTATCAGTCCTCTCAGACTTCAGTGTAGTTCAGGGTCAGTTCTGGATGAGGGATTAGGTGAGCAGTTATATGTGAAACGACTCACTTCTTTAAAAGAAAAACCAACCAACCCACAACCTTGTTATACTTGTGATTATTCTACGGTTTATTACAGAAGGGATCCTGGGGATTGCATGCACAGGCTAGAATCTGTCTTCTTGATCAGCTGTGAATTCCATCACACCAGGAGACCTCAGCTGCCACAAAGTGTGCACTGATACCTCAACATTAGGTGTTCTGCATGAGGGAGAAAAAGGCAGAATTGAATACATCACTTTTCAGCAAAAAAAGATCCCCTCAGCTCCTCTGTCTTATGATTTGACATCCATAGTAGACCTGGAATATCAAAGAAGGATCATTTGCCAGTGACAGAAGAGAGTGCCTAAAGCATATTTCAGCACAGGAGAGAATCTGGCCCAGCATTTACCTTCTGTTGTGCCACATCCAGCATGTGGCTGTCCAGTCAAGCAGGTGCTTGTGTGAACTGCTGTAACAACTGGCACACAGTCAGCAACACATACGAAGTGTGATGCCAACAACAAGCAGCTTTCATGGGCTGTGCTCAAAAATTTCTATTGAACATAACTAGAGAAACACCTGTGTTAAACAAGATCTAGCTCATCCAGGTTGAAAATCTACTATTCGAAATGCACTGAAAAATTCATTCAAGCTTGAGAGACTGGAAAGGGGCACTGTTGCCCTTATTGGATTAAAGCAGTACTTTCAAGGGCAGAAGTGTTCTCTCTCATCTGTATCTGAATGGAAGAACTTCTTATCAGAGGACATTAATCTATGGCTGCAAAATCATTTGCTTTGGCTAAAAATGAAACACTTGCTCAAGTTTTTTTTTTTTTTTCCTGAGCTACTTTGCCTACTTTATGCTTTATGATATACCTTACTATGATCAGACATGACCAAGAGGATTTAAAAGAAACTGGCTGTAATCTCCTGCACTCTCCAGACTCCTAGCTGGACTTCTGGCACCCTAGAAGTGCGAGGCAAGGTGCAGCACCATGCAGAACCTCCAGTATGATCCAGTATAATGGGAGGGCTCAAACCATTTACCTCTTTCCTCCCCATTTATATTAGGCATGTGAGTACTCTGTAGTGTGCAGCACTTCTCACATTTTTGCCTGTTGTGAAAAAAACATGCCAACATCACAAGATTTTAACCTTTCTTCAGGACCTTTGGATTTTCTGGAAATTCTTTCCCTCTGGTGATGGAATCAGGTATTGTTATCGTCTACTGTGTCAGAAATAGGAAAAATGGTCTGAACATAACTTTTAAGTATCATCAGCCACATGTTCTTCTTATCCTCAGAGTAGTTACATAAGCATAATCTTAACATGATAAAAATTATTATTATGCAATAACAATGCAAAAATAATATACTGCTGACGATATGTAAAAGCTGGATGGCCTGTTTCCCATTCCAGGAACAGTAAGCTCTCTGTTCCTTCACTGCAGGAAGGGCTTACAGTTCTACCCACACCCACTGTTTTCTGTGGTCAACAAACAAGACAAGAGATGTTTTTGTATATCCCTCTTGTATGTACTGATGACTGGTCCCACAACACCAAAAATACAAACTGCTTTCCATGCAAGTTTTCCATGCTAGTTCATTCTCACATTCCCTTCCTCTTGATCCATGAGTACATTAACGTGCCACGTTACATTAGAAAAAACACAGATCTGCTCTACGCAGTACATTATATCCACATCTTTAGCATCAGTATCTTTTTTTTTCCCAAGATACAGCTGAAATAATGTATGCCTTCTGCTTACATGTTGAAATGGGCAACTTGTTTAAGAAGTCTTCCAAACAGAATTTATTTTTATTGTATTTGGCAGGACATCACACAGCAACTCATCTTTGATCAGGTTCTGCCACTGTCAGTGGCTGACAGGGACTACTTTATCACTAGTCTCTAGAAATAGGAAGTGAATGCTCCTAATCTAGTTAGCATCAAGCATGGTTGGCTTGATAAACACTTTCTGCCTGTGCCTGAGTTCCCCCCTACAGTTCAGGTCTGGTCAGAATCTGTGTTTTCTTTTAGAAAACAATTTCTATCTCTCCTAATTACAAAATGAAGTTTTTATGGGAGAGCAGAGCACTTTCAGTATATCAGAGAACCATGAACCTGAGAAGATCCTGAAGAAACAGAGTTGCTGGGTAATGATCCTGTCTATGGCCTGATCCACCAAATTCCAGTGCTCCATATGTCCTCTCTTTCTCCTCATCACAACCCCACAGGGTGTCACTGTGGACCTGGAAGGAGATAAAACCAGGAGATAGACTTTGCAGCTGGAGTAATTTTAGGTGCCATAGTTCTTTAGCAGAGAAAACAGCTGTCTGTGAATTGGGAAAAAAAAAAGGTCACCTGATTTCCTTGATAAACTGGGAGAAGGAACCATCAGGCCTGGAAACCTAGAGAATAATTTTATTCCCAGCCCCACCTAGTGCTGTTCAGTGCCTTTGGTTGACAACAGTTGGAGACCACAGTGCAGGAGGATTACAGAATTTTCTTGGACAATGTAAGGAAGTAATGGCTCTTAGCAGACCTAATCCTGGCCATACGTAATCTATGCCACACTTTCCTCATTGGTAAAATGTACTTCAGTAAAGTAATTAATGAGTATTCATAACATATTACTCATTAAAAAACCTGTTCTGAATTACCTTTACAGTGTTTTGAGTGTGTGTATCCCTACATATATATACACAATATAAACATACATATGCTATAATAGGTTCTCTGTGTTAAATTACAGAACTAGGTATTTAATAATGCCAACCTCTCATCTACCTTCCTCTGAATGATGCTGAATACTTACCAACTCCTCTATGATTTATTTCTAATTTTCCAAACTCTTGATGTCTTAATTAAAAAAAACAACATTAAAATCCATAAATCAATAAATTAAATTAAAAGCTAGTAATAAAATCGAGATAGGCTGTGTGTTTTGCAAGAAAGAGTACCAGACAGTCCAGAGCTCTTTGAAAGTCTCATGTAACTCATTATTTCACCTAAAATTTAGGACTTGATCTTCAACTCCTACTAGTTATTGAGCTTCTTAATAAAATCTTTAGTTTTCAACTATAAGAAGGTGTTGGTTTGTTTTTTTTTTTTAACCAATAGAACATTATGTTAAGCTGTTTTTTACTTAGGGCAGCAATTTATGGTGTGTGTTAACCCATGGTAGCATCTGGCTTCTTGGCAGGTTCCGTAGACAACTGGCAGCTTAGGACTAACATGTCTGTCAGATGGTAAGGCGGCTGCTGATGGGCTGTGCCTGTATCATTTCCCCAGATGTCTTTCTTTTTAAAATTCCCATTAACTCTATGAAATCTGTACATCTGTAAACAGATTACCATGTACTTTTATGAAATAAGGATGATAGAGGGATTTTTCTGCAATTGACTTTTCTGTACTTTTTCTGATGAACTCTCATAATTAAAGCTGTCCTTGTGCTATATTTTATTTCAGTTGAGATAGGTTCTGCTTTATGATGTATCAATTTCATTTGCTCTGTTTTAATTTTTTTGAGGTTCTGTGTTTTTTCCTAAGTGTTTAAGGGTAACACAAACATGGATGTATTTTAAGTCTATAGAAGCTGTGAAGTGTTGGGCATCCCAGCTCCTTTGAAAGTAGAATGAAAGAAAAAAAATAATTTGGAGTCCTGCATGGGCATTTCAGCTTGTTTGTGCTCCAGAGATAAAGTATCATTACTCGTCATGTATTTGATGTTGAATTGCATGGCAATGACTGAGATATTTGGCTGTCTGTTACAAAACTTAATGCTGTCATCGAAGCATTTTTTTCCAATTTCCTCAAGGCAGCAACTTTTTCTGCAGAGAGGGATCTTTAATCCACCTCAGTCTTGAAACATTTTTTTTTTTTTTTAGTGTGGAATGACTCCATCAATTTAGAATATAGTTTTCAACCCCACACATTTAGACTATTAGGTCAGTTGGTGAAAAATAATGTGACTTTCCTTCTTACACACCATGTGGAACTCACCACAGGAACAGATCACTGAACCAAAGACAAGCAAACGGTACTGGACACTTGCTTCTTCAAAAATCTGTACCTGAGGTCAGCCAGCAGCTTTGCCAGTTGATATTATGTAGCCAGACAACATGAGGTGTAAACCAGCAGACATGCAAGGGTAGTGAACTTTAGACAGTGTATTGAATATAGTTCATTTGTCTTGATGTTCATTGAAAAAGGAATGGTGAAAAGGCACCAGATAAGCACAAGCATCTCAAAATGAGGTACCAAGAAAATTATTCCATGCTTGCTTTATCCAGAAAGCATTCTTTTTAGTCAATCCTGTCTTATTTCTCATCAATCATTTAAATAAAATACAAAATAAGCACAATAAAAATCCTCTTTTCCATCCCCTGAAGCAAAAATTGTTGCTTGACACTAATGTGGATCTCTTATGCCAGTTCATAGTGGTTGCCAAGTTGATGGAGCACTGAAATTTGGTAGGCAAAAATCTCCATTTCTTGAACTACATGAAACCTTCAGGGAGAGGAAATTGCTACCCAGAAGAACTGCTTAGGATGTTGACAAATCATATTGGTAAAGCTAATTAGTCTAATAATGTTATTCTTGGCTAAAGAAAAAGAAAAATAGCTCTCTGATTGGCATTAAGTGAACTGGTTGCCTGGGAGAAATACTATGGCTTGCTCTCCTGTTTAGAGGTAGAATCAAACAGCTCTGAGGTGGATACTGAAATTCCCAAACTGTGAATGGCACTCGCAGAGGAAGACTTCCAGATACATCTTCTTTGCTGACATATACTCAGAAACATTTAGTCGCAAGAGTTACTTTGACATTCTCTTACTTCTTTTAAATGTGATGTAAGCAGCTACAATTTTTTGGCTTTCTGATTTTTTTTTTTGGGGGGGGGGATGTTGGGTTTTTTTTGTTCTTGATGGAGGAATTAAGGACAGTTGGTCAGGAAAGCATTCAGCTATGCCTTGATCCTATTTAGAAGTAGAATATAGCTCCTCAGTGATAGGATTCTGATATCATTTGCATTCATAAAGATAACTTACATAGCAAATTTCGTATTCAGATAACAGAATAGGTATTAATAGTTTGAAAATTTAAAAAAAATTCTCGGAACTAGTCTTCCTAAATACAGGCATCATAAACATCAGAGACATTTGGCTTTCATTTAAGCTATGGCTTTGACCTTTCTGTCCATTTTAACTGCACCCAGTAATTGTTGCATTAAATATTTCAAGAAAACAATCCCCCTCAAAAGCCCAGACTGTTCAGACTCAGACTCATTACTTTTTGACTTTTTCCACTAAGTATAAATTAGCCATTGATTTGGTGCAGTTTTTGCTTTTTTCACTCATAGTTATCTTAGTAAATCTGATGTAAGGTTTTATTATACCAGAATAATGAAAAAATATCCCTCCCAAATTCCATACAACTCATTAATAAATTGACTGTTTTGTTTGAAAACTTGTTAGAAATGTAAAATGTTGCAGTATTTTACAAAACAATAACCTAACTAGTCAACTAGTGTTTTCTTTGGGTTCAGCATATGTAACTCAGGCTCAGTCATCTCTTCAGACTGAAGTGATCTCTTGCCCAGAAGTTAAATCCAAAATCACATTATTGGGTGTTGTAGCTGTTGTTCAACAGGGACTGCTGAGAATTACAGCTGAGGGTAGTCAAAGGTGAACATAAAAAATTAAGGAGCTTAATTTGAATCTGACAATGACACAGAAAGAATGATGATTAATTTCACCCTGCAACATTATCTGAACTTTGTGGTCCTAAAAGTCAGGTTAAAAATTAATGTTAAAAAGAAGATTTTTCTAGTAATATTTCCCTAAACGTCTCTGAATAGCACTTTAAGTTCTCAGTGTTTGGACATTCTTTCTTCCACCTGCAATCCAGAAATATAGAATAAAAAATCAGAGGAGGAATAGTAATACATTTCTTTTAACTTAAAGGAAAACATTCATCTGCCTTTGATTCACATTTTGGATAAAGATTGATTGATATAATTTTAGCTAAACCCCTTCATTACATCCTTCCCATATTATCTACTTATGAAATAAAAAATGACAGTTACTCAGAATAATTATAAAAAAGGCATAGAATGCATTGCTTGTTTAACTACTAAGCCCATATATACAGGTGTGGTTGTGAGATATACTAATGAATGATAACTGTGGATACTGTTTTTACATTGAAGTATTTTACTATAGACTGAGTTATGGAAGTTTGGTCTTATAGGGGTTTGTTTGTGTGTTTGTTTGTTTTGGGGGGATGCTCTGGAGAGGACTTATTTCTCACACTGTAATATGAAAGAAAGATTAAAAAAGCTCTGTGTTACCATTTTTCACTGGGTATTACAAGGGAAAAAAAAATCTAATGAAATTGGACCTTAAAAAATATTTTTCTACTTTCAACTCTACAATTTTTTTCCTCCTTAGTTTTTCATGACATGATTTCATTGGCATTTCTGTTTCTGAAGATGATGGAATTTCCTTTCTCAGATCCAATCAGAACACCCTCAGACTTTGGTGCTGGTTAGTTTTATTTTGTTTTCACTGAAAAGAAAATCTTTTTCATAAAGATGAATTTTTCCCTCCATGCACAGGTAACTGTAATCTTTAATTATCTCCCTAAAAAGACTTTTGTGATGGTTTGTCTGTTTGGGAAAGAAGTTCAAGTTAAACTAGCACTTAATTAAAAAAGAAAAAAGTTAAAACAAATATATATAAATTGGTTCAAATTCCTGTCTGATTCAACTGTTATTCAACCAGATATTTCTTTTACTGTAACCTCTTTTCAGTTTATAAATCCTAAGATTTGTCATACTTTTCACTTGAAATACCCATCCAGATCATGATTCTGATTAATTATTTGTAGTGGATATTTAGGAAAAATAAATTAAGATGACATGCATGATGTGAATTTCCTCTGATGCATCCTTCTGTCATTGGATTAAGGAAGTCTTGATATGGAGGAGTCACTGTGTTTGATAGGTACCAGTGAGCCCATATTTCACAAATTGACCTAGTCCCTGTTTTACCCCTCTTATTTCTTTGGCCTTCTCATTTGTACCAGTGTAATAAAGTAACAATGTTTTCTATATTCTATATTCAATTACTCCTTCCATAAAAAAGTATGTCACTTATGTACCCCAATGACATGGGTTTTTTATATTTTTTGAAACAGGAAAAGAATATTTCCCATCCATCTTCTCTAAAAAATTACTAATCTAATAGCCTTGTAGATATCTTTCCTCTCTCTTAGGCCTTCTCAGAGCTTTTTGTCTTATACTAAAGTAGTCTTTGGACATATACAAAGGTATAATGTTTTGATAATACAAAGGGAAAATATTTATGCTACTATTGTTCATCAAATATATCAGTTCTGAAAAACAAGTTACATTAAGGAATATTTTAGATGTAGTTTTTAAATATATAAGCAAAAAATTCAAATCACATTTCAAATAAAAATTATTGATATATGAATAGTAATATGTTGCTGTTTTATCAGACAAGATCGTAATTTGTTGACCTTGCCCTGTTGTCAAGTTTATGTAAAACATCTACTGCTCAAGGGCAGTATAATTTAAAAATATTTTAGAAATAAAGAAGATCAGAGGTCCTACTAGTAGTAAAAAAAGATAAATACTTAAAAGCTGTTGGTATAAAGTAGATGCTGAAAAAAACATTTTCTCTAAACACTCTTCTGCTAAAAGTAGATTCCTCTAAGTCAAAATGTTTTATAGGAATATGTAAAATTCATTTATATTAATAGAATCATTATCGTATTATATCAATAAATAGATTAGTAACATTAGCATTATACATATAAACCATATTTAGAGATAATAACAAAACATGAATAAAATAGTCAAAGAAAAACATTACATTGAAAGACTTCAGTGTTATCTAAGTTAATTTCTGAGTCTAAACTGGAAAATCATTGGCATTTTTGAGAAAGAATTTTGGAACCCACAGAATAACTTAGTGAGAAGCAGAAGAACTTAATTCTGACTGCTTCCCTAAAATTTGTAAATTAGAACACTGGGTATCAGTGATGGATATACAATCCCTTTGTTTTAAAACCACCTTGTTTGTCAGAACAGAAGAATTTACAAAGAAAGGCAAACTGCATTAAACAATATTGAAATCTCATGGAGAGAGAGCGCAAGGAAGAGTGAGAGCAAGAATAGGCCTTCCCCATTTCCAGATGGAATTGTAAGTCTGAAAAATTCTAGTTCACAATGATACCAAGAAATCACTCTGCATTAACAAGCGACTTCAATAATCTTTCTATATTCATTATTGTAACTCATAAATGAGAAAAAGGAATACATCTTTAAATGTATATTTACAGGTTGTCAAAAATAACAAAATTAAAAAGGAAAAAAATGCAAGATGATTATGGTTATTACAAACAAAGCTCTATAGTTTTTCTGTTGAAACTGTGTATTGATATCGGGTTCCATACTATTGTAATAGCTGTTTAGAAAAATACCTATGTAAAAACCTTTAATCAGCCATTACTCTGCACTACATCATAGTTATTGCAAAATCAGTTCCAACAACATATAATGCCGCTTAAAAATAGTCTCTCCATGTACCATAAAATGAAATATTTACACATCACATACCCAACTTAGCATTTCAGACTTTTTTTAATCAAAGCTGTAGTCTCCTGAGCTATCATTTCATACTAGATGGTTAAACTTTGTAAATGAAAAGGTAGATGCTAATCAGTGGTTCATATTGAGTGGTGAATTGGGGAGAGGAAAGAGATGTTATATTCAGGTACAACCACATTTTCTATGTCATAACCATCTGCAAAATAGTATTTCTCTAAGCACATTGTACAATGAGCTCTAACATTTACTGAGCAATGCTTTGGCATCACAACAGGATTTACTGTGTCTCTATCAAGGACAACACACTCACAGAGCAAACAACAGTAACCCAGGGATTCCAACTACAAGAGGAAATACAGGTTGCTGTGTAACAATTCATGCAGGTTTTGCAGCAGCAGATGGACATTTTGAATGGAATTGATGCCCATTTGGCTCTTGTTCCTTCATTTCCAGAAGTTTGAGTTCTAAAGCAAAGCAGCCACAAAATGTGTTGAGCTTGTAGAACATGAGCCTGAACATATCTGATCTTTCTCTCTCATCTTTGGGGTACTACATAAAGTCATTCACATTCCTACTTTCCCAAAGGTCAAAGCCCAAACACATTCCGTGTACAGGAGGCTTAACTCTCATCTCTTCCCTCTGTCATTATGATTAATTTGAATTTACTGAGGTAAAGTCACATTGTGAGATGTACACAAGTGGACCCCTATGGCTCGTACAGATAATTTTGAAATCTGTGGGTCATGCTGTGATTTTATAGCCCATTTCACTGCCTCCACAGAGGAGTAAATTAGTCAGCTTCCTGATCATTAGTGTAGATCTTCTGCATGACAGCGTGGGAGGAAAACATGACCAAAAATGGGAAAACACAGGAAAACTGACAACAAAACAGAGATGTAGGCACAGTAGCTAATGCCATCTGCTTGTAACCTGCATTTAAATAACTAGGTAGATATCAATTTGACAATGACACTTCAAAAATTCTTGTGTTCAATTTCTTGGCTATGTACATGTAAACTTCTATGGCATGCAACATCAGCTAAAGGTGCTTTCCTTGGTCTTGTTTGACAAATGCAGGAGAGCTATTTTCTAGATTCAAGAAGCATATGGCTCTAGGGGGAAAAAAAAAAAGTCTTTTGCAAAGAATCTAAGCAGGAGTAAGAAGAGAAAGGGGACACGCCCCCCTTCTTTGGGGTCATATTGTGGCATACCTACCTTCTCTGTCAACACAGCTATCTGATCTATCCAGCCTGAGGTGCTGGTATTATGGAATGGGCTGCAAATATATATAGCCATATACACAGCACTAAATGTATTACGCCTGTATAGCAGAAGTTTGCAATTTCTGTTATGGGAGGCTGGGCAGAGGACAACGATTTGGTTGATATTACTAATAGTACTACCTTACTAACAGTACTGCTGCTTTTTCTCATAATAGCACACCATTTAAAAAACTGTTCAGAAACAGATACCTTTCCGAACATCTCCCTTGTGACACTGGACTAAGCCATGCTAGCAGCAGTCAAAACACAATATACAATATCATTCCCTTCCAAATGCTTTAGTTTCATAAAGCTGGCAGACCCAGTGCTTACAGGCTTTTTAAGATTCTCTTTCTGTCTCTCATATTGTTTGTTGTTATTGCCTTTCGTCTTTTGTGCTCACCTCATCACTATCTGAAATGAATCTGAATCTTGATTTTCATTCTTCTGTAACCCCTTTTTACTACTCTGACAGCCAAAAGATACTTTCTTATTGGCTTAAACTGCAACTGAGGAAATGCAGGAGAATCCTCAGATGGAGTAAAACTGATCCTAGCAGGATAATGTCTATGTTAAAAGGGCACTGCTAACTCAAGCACTGATTGGAAAATGACCCTAGCAGTCGATGAGCAATTGAGAGCCAAACTGAGGTTATTATAAGCTATGTCAGGGAACATGATAGTCCTTGATTGTCCATTGCATTGGTAAATTTAATGACTCTTGCTGGTTTTCTTGTTCTGTTACATTCATAGAATTGTGCTGGATTGACCCCGTCTGACAAAGCAGACAAGATTCACCTGAGAGCATAACTTCAAGTCACATTTCAGAAAGACATGAACATATTTTGCCATCACTGTGAACTTCCCGGGAGCCATACAGAAACAGGTAGCATACTGAGCCAGTGTTCTGCAGTCCTTGAAACAGAACTAACTAGCTTAAGCCTAACACAGAGTTTGTAATGTTCATGTAGAGCATAGCTGTTACTCACAGAGCATAGCTGTTACTCACTTTTGTCTGTGTCATACAGAGTGAGGTGAGAGAAGTTTCTAGAAACTTTGATATGCAATTTAAAGCAGGTTGTGAACAAGGTGACTCTAAACTGGATCATTTTAGCTCAAAATATTAACCACTCCCCAAAATCCCAAATCTCAACTCCACTTAATTGCTACACAAATCCTGAAGTACTAAAATTCATAGATGTTTCACTAAAAATTTGCCCTAGGAGACCAGAATTTGCTTCAGAGTATTCATACTACTGCCTTGATCCACTTATAGTGCATCTTCTTTCTTTTGCCTAAATGCAGAAGAGATTTAATCAAGTCATACTCTACGATCTCCTTCTCTTGAGGTTTATATTTGACCAGGTGTTCTTTGATCAAAACTGACACTAATCCTAAGGGCAAGGATATCTATAAAGTACAAGTAAATCACTTAAGGTCAAATGCAGCTGTACATATAAATATCAATGCCCATTTTTATATACGCAATGTTTAGAGCACACTGAGAAAGCAAAGATGCCTAGAGGAAATTCACATCCGCACACTAGCTGATCGATTAAGATACACAGTAGTCATTTGGCCAAAAATGTGAGTCATTATCCCAGAGAGAGGGACCAAAAAAGATTATATCTATATAGTGTAGGTTTCCTACTTTCTTTGATGGGTGGAGAGGGAGCAGTGGGTTCTAAACAAGTTTTGTAAAAATGTTGATGCATTTTACATTAGCATACAGTTTGGTAGAAATGCACTGATAGTCTTGAAAACAATAACTAGAACCAAGTCAAGCAAGAGTCCTGGTTGCCATCTTGGCCCTTAGCAGATGACTGTATTACTGATCTCAGCAAACACTACATTTATGAGTCTTGTTCCACTGTGTTTCCTTTCTCCCTGGTCAAATGAATGCAATATTTCTAATATCACAGCCTTGACAAAGTAGCTTATCTATTATGTCATTCAGGGGCCACAACAATTTTCTCATTGTTGTGGTTTAACCTCAGTTGGCAACTGAGCACCACGCAGCCGCTCGCTTACTCAGCCCCAGTTGGATGGGGGAGAGAATCGGAAGGGTAAAAGTGAGAAAACTCGTGGGTTGAGATAAAAACAGTTTAATAGGTAGAGCAAAAGTCGTGCACGCAAGCAAAGCAAAACAAAGGAATTAATTCACTACTTCCCATCAGCAAGCAGGTGTTCAGCCATCTTCAGGAAAGCAGGGCTCCCTCACACATAATGGTTACTTGGGAAGACAAATGCCACCACTCCAAATGTCCCCCTCTTCATTCTTCTTCCCCCAGCTTTATATACTGAGCATGACGTCACATGGTATGGAATATCCCGTTGGCCAGTTTGGGTCAGCTGTCCTGGCTGTGCCCCCTCCCAGCTTCTTGTGCCCCTCCAGCCTTCTCAGTCGGTAGAGCATGGGAAGCTGGAAAGTCCTTGACTAGTACAAACACTACCTAGCAACAACTAAAAACATCGATGTGTTATCAACATTGTTCTCATCCTAAATCCAAAACACAGCACTGTA
>NW_008825162.1:2961481-2965688 GCF_000699105.1 Pygoscelis adeliae
CTTTCCTCCACCTGGCTGGAGGCAGGGCCCCTCTAGTCCTGGTCATAGTATTCATTATTCACTTCTTGTAAATACGAGTCAGAAGTCTCTTCATTAAGATCAGAAGTAAGATCAGTCCTTCTACTCTGTCTGGGGAGCTGCCTGCTGGAAACTAGAGCAGCAATTTTCCTGGAAGAAACTCTTTCCGTGTTATCAACATTGTTCTCACCCTAAATCCAAAACACAGCACTGTACCAGCTACTAGGAAGGAAATTAACTCTATCCCTGCCGAAACCAGGACACTCATAGATGGGAGCAGTTGACTTGAGTACTCTTGACAGGAGATATATAGCTTTTTGCCTTCAGTCTATCTAATCAAAATGAATAAAATGTAATTGTTCTGCTATTTAAGTTCCTGTTCAGGATGAGTGGTTGCTTCAGGTGTGTTTGAAATCTGAGGAAAAAATGTTGCAAATGCACAAAAGCTTTCCTTTCAATCTTCACCAAATTAACTAGACTCCAGAAAGGGTGGAGATAATTTGGGATGTCTCTTTCCTTATCAATTCTTTTTTAACTGCTTCCAAACATTTCCTTGTTCAATGTGTTGTGGTTTTTTTATTTGTTTTATTTTGGATATATACTAATTCTCTCATACATTGCTTTTCATAATGCAATATCGTATATCATTGTTCATACATAGAATAATAAAATGTGTTCTCCTTTTCATATTGACATGCCCACACATTGCTTTTTAATATGCTTTGTAGAATTATTAAAATTAAATTATTAAAATAATTATGTACTCTTTAATATCTATTTAAGGAACAAAGACTTCCATAGATTGCTGAGTATACTCACTTCAGGAGAACTGATCTGAAAGTGATTAAAAAGGATCAGTATCTCAAAGATGAGTTATTAGAAGAAACACTACTCAAAGTATGAGTAATTCTGAAAATACATAAAAATTCTAACACCAGAAAAGGCACTGGTTACTAATTGTAACAAATCCTGTTAATTTTTTTTTTTTTCATTATTTTAGCTAACAAAATAGTCCCTAAGAGGTTTTACTCAATGGACAAGCACAGTATTAGTATCCTGTCATGTACATTGGGGTAATTCTGATAATACCAGCTAAGTTACTTCCAACTTGTATCAGCATCAATAAAAGTAAAACAAGCTTTTATATGAAATTTATTAAAACCAATAGACAAACAAAATAACTCTCCATTAATGGAGTTATTAATGAGCGTGTGCATGAAGAGGAATTCCAAGCAAAATTGTAATCAATACATGAACAATTCACTGAAAGAACAAAAAACCACTGAGAAATCCTTCTGAACTCCAATGTATTCTACCAAAATACCCAGCATCATCTCAATTGGCTAAGGTTATATAAAGCTACGTCATTTCATTTCTGCAGTTCTGTGTCAGCTTTTCTAGGCAGGCGTCATATCCTTCTCAGTTTTGGGGATTTGAATGATCTGCTCTATATCTAAATCAATGCTATACAGATAGCTTTGAACCAAATTATTCCTTACTACTTTGTTACTGAATAATCACTCTTACTAAAAACTAGAGAAGCTATATCTTCTTGCTAGAAACTAAAAGAACAATCAACAGAGGTTTTCATAAACAATTTTTTATAGAGAGATGCCTAACCCCTAGTATTTCACTTTTCAAATCATGTCAGATCTCAACTATAGCAACTGCTTTTCCAAGGACTTCTTACATAGGACAACTGATTTTGGAAATAGATGGTAATAACAAATTTGTGTAAAACCCCACAAACAACTGATGTATGCAAGAGCTGGAACCAATCTTCTTAATGATCACTGCAAAATAATTGCTTATGATGGAGAAGTCTTTCCTAGGTACCATCTAGCTATCTAGAAGGAATAAGCTGGTTTTATAAAGTCATATTTACAATTAGTAATACAAGATAATGCTTAATACATCAATCCAAAAAGCTAAAAGCTCCAGTTGTGGTCTTTTCAATAGATGCCAAAAAGCTATTCAACAGTATCAAATGACATAATCTGTTTCATATATTAGAAAGAATTGGACTCAATCCTAACTTTATTCACAGAGTAGAGATTTCATATTGGATAAAAACTCTTTTCTTACAATGTAGTGTTGTTTATGTTTACAGCAGTATTTAAATGATCAGTAATAACAACAGTTATGATTGTCCCTAATTTTCTTATGTTTTGCCTTTTAAACTGACACTGATTTTCTGGATACTACTGATGTAATTTGCCACCATTACTTTTTAATCTACTGCAAGTACACAGGCATGTGCAGGATGCTGTCTAATTTTAATAGTTTGATAATATCCAGATAGATACTGTTGGGGGAGGAGATTTGAACTATGTGCTTGAAAGAAAATATATTTTGGCAAATCTTCCTTGACATCCCAGGCAGCCTTGATAAGCATTGTTATTGTATAGGAGAAACTCTCATTCACAATTCCTTGTAATCCTAATAGGAAGCCACCTACATAAAGAAGATGCATTGTCTTTAAATTCTTAACCTTGTTAATCAAAATCCATTGACATACTTATGTTGAATTTAACACGAGGCATTCAGTTCCATAATTAAAAGCAAATCATGAAATTATTAATTTGGCACCAAACTGATAAAAATTTGTGGTCACTTACGAAGGTTCATTAAAAGGCCTGGAATATAAGTAGTGTTCTCCTCTATCTTTCCAGTTGCAGGGAATGATGAGGGAAGAAAGAGGAAGACCAATGATGACGGAAGAAACAGGAAGACCCAGAAGATCAATACCTGGCTCTGTGACTCATGTCACCAGCAGAATTTTTGGGTTTTTGATCATGGGTTGGTCAACATGACACCAGGGTTGCTGCCAACAGATGGGGTACACTTGTCTCAAGGGGGGAAAAGAAACTTTGCACAGGAGTTAGCAGGGCTTATTGAAAGAGCTTTAAACTAGATTTGAAGGAAGCAAGGGATAAAACCAGGCTTGCTAGAGCCTGGGGGCGGCACACAAATATTTGAGGGACGATGTGTTAGTGAGGTCCTTCAGTCTGCTCCACGATGTGCTGAGTACATTGGAGCACATTTGAAATGTCTTTATACTAATGTGCACAGCATGAGGAATAAACAAGAGGAGTTAGAAGCTTTGGCCCAGTCCCACAGCTACAACACCATTGGCATAAGCAAAACCTGGTGAGATGAGTCCTGTGACTGGTGTGCCATGATGGAGAGTTATAGGCTCTTCAGGAGGGTTAAGCAGGGCAGATGAGATGGCAGGGTGGTGCTGTATGTAAGGGAGGGATTGGACTATATGGCGTTTTGCAGTTGGTGATGACACGATTGAGAACCTCTGGGTAAGGATGAAGGAGAAACTGGTGATTGGTGGCTGTCTTCATCACAGTGAACATGAAGTAGTTGAGTTTCAAATCATTGGCGATAGGAGGAAAATCTCCAGCAAAACTTCAACCCTGGATATGGGGAGAGCAGACTTTGGGCTGCTGAAGGAGTTAGTTAATAAGGTCCCCTGGGAATCTGTTTTTGAAGGTATTGGAATCCATGAAAGCTTGTCACTTTTTAAGTGCCATCTCTTAAGAGCGTGGGAGCGGGCAATTCCAAAGTGTGGGAAGTCAAGCAAGTAGGGCAGGAGGCTGCCTTGGCTGAACAGGGATCTTCCAGAACTTAGGTGGAAAAGGAAAGTGTAAGGACATTGGAAGCAAGTACTGGCAACACAGGAGGACTACAGAGATGCTGTTCACCAGTGTAGGGAGAAAATTCATGCAGCCAAAGCTTGATTAGAGTTCAAGCTGGCCAGCACTGTGAAGGACAACAAAAAGGGCTTTTTTTAACACATTAATAGCAAAAGGAGAATCAGACATAACATTGGTCCATTGCTTGACAAGGCTGGTCACCTCACGAATAGGGACGTAGACAAAGCAGAGATGTTTAATGCTTTCTTCACCTCTGTCTTCAACACCGATGATGGGCCCTGGGACCCCTGGAGCCCTGTGTTGAAAGACCATGACTGCAGGGACAATAAACTCCCAGCACCCCCTGAACTTGTTCAAAACTTGCTGCTCCAGATGGATGCACATAAATCTATGGGGCCCAATGAGATTCACCCCAGCTTACTGAAAGAGCTGGCCGATGTCATGGTGGGACCTCTCTCCATTATTTTGCAATGGTCTTGGGAGACTGAAGAGGTCCCAATTGACTGAATCCTGAAGGGTGGATG
>NW_008825162.1:2965846-2975786 GCF_000699105.1 Pygoscelis adeliae
CAAGAAGGACTTGGGGGTACTGGGGGATGAAAAGCTGGACATGAGCCAGCAATGTGCACTCGCAGCCAAGAAGGCCAACCGTATCCTGGGCTGCATCCAAAGAAGCATGGCCAGCAGGTCAAGGGAGGTGATTCTGCCCCTCTATTCCATTCTGGTGAGACCCCACCTGAAGTACTGTGTCCAGCTCTGGAATCCTCAGTACAAGAAAGACATGGACCTGTTGGAGCGGGTCCAGAGAAGGGCCATGAAAATGATCAGGGGGATGGGACACCTCTCCTGTGAGAAAAGGATGAGACAGCTGGGGTTGTTCAACCTGGAGAAGAGAAGGATCTGGGGAGTCTTAAGTCTTTCAATACTTAAAGGGGATTATAAGAAAGATGGGGACAGACTTTTTAGTAGGGCCTGTTTCGATAGGAAAGGGGTAAAGGTTTTAAACTAAAAGAGGGTAGATTTAGATTGGACATAAGGAAGAAATGGTTTATGAGGTTGCCTGGAGAGGTGGTGGATGCCCCATCTCTGGAAACATTCCAGGTCAGGTTGGATGGGGCTCTGAGCAACCTGATCTAGTGGAAGATGTCCCTGCTCATTGCAGGGGGGGTTGAGTTAGACGACATTTAAAGGTCTCTTCCAACCCAAACTATTCTATGATTCTATGATTCTATGAAATGGGGTTACATCAGGCTCGTGGCTAGTCACTGGTGGGATTTCCCAGGGCTCAATTTTAGGGCCAGTGCTCTTTAATGTTTTTATAAATGATCTGGATGCAGGAATTGAATGTACATTAAGTAAGTTTGCAGACAAAACTAAACTAGGAGGAGCTGTGGACTCACTCGAGGGCAGAGAGTCCTTACAATCCTTACAAAGAGATCTGGATAGAATAGGGAACTGGACAATCACCAACTCTCTGAAATTTAACAAGAGCAAGTGCTGGATTTTCCACCTCGGACAGGGTAATCCTGGTTTTACATACAAACTGGGAGACGAGAGGCTAGAGAGCAGACTGTGGAAAGAGATCTGGGGGTTTGGGTTGATGGCAAGTTGAATATGAGTCAACAGTGTGCCCTGGCAGCCAATTTAGCTTAATCCAGTATGACACATCTGATCTACATGACTGAAAAAATCTCCAGAATGTCAATGGATATATAACATTATTAAAACATCTACACAACAAATGCCTTTAAGGGCAAGATACTGCCACTGTTCAGCACATCTAATATAAAAACAACTAGGAAAAGCAGGAGAATTTGTTAGGAAAAGCAAAGCAGTACCTAATTATTCTTCAGAAGAGCTACATTTGTACTAATAACATCAAAAGAGTCATGATGTATTAATTACTACCATTTTTCTTCAAGAAATAGATGTCTCTTGAGAAGGAGTTAAACTGAGGGTCCATCACAGAGTTGCTCTAGAGTGAATGGTTACACGTGTCCTCACCAGATTCCAAGTTTAGGTGTGTATAGATAGCATGAAATGCAAAGGGCTGCATGAAATCGATGAGATCAAGGTAAAACAATAAATACTCATACCAGCCATAGTAAGTCATTCCTGTGAAGTAATAAACTAAAGCAAGCCAAAGCACAAAATGTGACAATTAGTTTCTATTTACACAGTTACTTAAAAAGTCAATTATACGTTCCCATAAATAAGGGGACTTTTATGACAATTAGCATCATAATCTATGAGCTAATCATTCCTTTAATCTCAGTTCAGGTCTGCTGTCATCAAAGGTGAGTACAGCATCAAAATTCTACTGCTCATTAAAATGTCATCCCTAAGCTTTATTTCTAGGAAGGATTTGAGAATGGCAAAGGTGCTTAAATATAGCATGGTGCTTCATAAACATAAGTACTTAATATATGACAGCTCCATAACTTGAATAACATGTTGTCCTTGTTTTGTGTAGAGAGGGAGTAGTAGAGCTATTTTGCCTAAACAGAGAAATTAAGCCTTAGCAAAAATAATAATTCCAGAAAATAATTTATTTTTATTAAAATTACTTCTGTCTTTCACTTCCTTTAAAGCATAGATTATGCTTTATATGTTGGACACATATGTAGTCCTTTTTTTCTCAGTAAAATACATTGAATTCAAGAGTTCCACTACTAAGTACCATTAAAAAAAAGATACCCTGGATTACTCCATTTAATAACACTGAAATATAATAATAAATTATGATTATAATGCAGTGAAATGGAAAATGGAATAGTGTTGGAGACTTGATAACTTACTAATTTTCAGAAATTTCTGTATTCGTATTTATATCCCTCTGTGGTTATCTTCCACCGCTGAATTTTTTTAACAACATATGACAATGTAGCAGTTGTATCAGTTTAGTAAAGGTCCTTCAGTAATCAACATAAAGATGGAGAGAAACATCACAATTATTCATTAGCAATTTATTTTCTAGTTTATTTTTGAAAAAATAGCATAGCCAGGTAATACTTTTTTTAGAAACAGAGCATACACCATTTCTTGTCACAGTCTTCTCACCAAATACCCAGCTCTTTTGGACTGACCCATCTTTCTGAAAGACTTCCATAAGAGAGTCCTCCAGTTTTCTGTGGGAGCTAAACCTTGCTAGAAGACTAGTACCACAACTTTTCACCAGGTGTCATAAATTCTTGGGCCTTCTGATCTATTCTTTTTTCCTAGGTCATCATTTGGAGCATATCCAGAAAAGATTAAATTTCTATAAGCTGACCCAAGACATGGACCTGAGCCCCTGCAGTGGCATAGCTGCAGGGTAGGCCAGTGAGAAAGCCGCTGTAGCCCTTTGCAGGCTTGGGGGGCTGAGGCTGCAGGCAGGGGCCATATGGAGAGAGCTGCTCAGGCCCTAGGGAAAGGGCCATCTGATGACAGCTAGCTTTGTGCCTGGAGTAATTAACCCTGAGGAAAGGCTTCAATTTTCAGTGTCAGAGCTAAGCTGTAACCTAGAGGGGATCTCTGAATCAGGAGGTGCCAGTGTGCCCATTGCCTTCCCATGTCACCTGAAAGATGAGCAGCGGTGCCATCCATCCACCTCTCTGAGCCACAGTGAGGTGCCAGAGCGAGAAGCAGCTCCTTACTGTGGACTGAACACAGTACCACATTCAGATGAGGAAGAGTTCGTTAAATTTGTACTAACTCTGACTATTCTTATATGTTCTTCATTAACACTACAGTTGCTTTTGAAGGTTCAGATGTCATAAAAACACTTCGGTAAAACATTGAGGTAAAGGTACTTAATTAGGAGGTTGCTTCCCTTCATACTCCTACCTCTATTTTTTTCATTATCACCCACAGCACACTGGTTTGAAAAAGCAACAAGAACAAAATTTTTAAAAATACGGTGTTCTTAGTAGAAAAAGCTATAAATAGTCCTGGGGATTAAACAATATATTGGGTAGCCTGAAGCAAACAGATAAACTTTATCTATTCTCGATGCATATGATCAATAACAGAAAGTAAGGGATGTGAGTGATTGTCTTGTGCCATTTTCACTTCCATATAAACCTGATGTGAATTCTGCATTTCTGCCAGTGCAAAATTCACATTTTGCTTTTGCAATTTGTTTGTATGTCTGTAAACATGGGCCACCAATATCCTGATAATCAGACTTCACTTAACAGATCATTCATCTTAATCTAGGAAAGTAGGACTAGGCAGGATTTCCCCTCAAGATAGCAACATGTTTTTCTTTCCCAGACTAAATATAAGAGTTGAAATCATGATAATTTCCACAGGTTAACTGAGAGAAGAGAGGAAGAAGATGAGATGATCTGGCTTATAAAATGAAATGTTTCATAAATGAAAAGCTTCATTAAAATGTTAATTTTCAGAACTTACAAAATAATTATTTTTTGTTTGTTTTTCTTTTTCAAGTAAGTATTAGTTTACTACAATAAAAAATGAAAAATTGGCTCATGAACAAACTCTTCGTAGGTCTGCCAAAAGGTCTTTTGAATAATTTATTCATTGTAAAAATTCTAGTCATAAATAGTTATGATTTCAGTGGATTGTCACTTTAATGAAATAAAGTTTTCAGATATTCTTCAATCAGTTCTGGATTTTAGATCACTATATTACCTGAAGTAAATTTAAATATTCTTTTTCTCAACATCTCTCTTTTTGGCTCTCTTTGTCAACTATTTTGTGATCTAAATCTAATTTATTCTCTTGTGACTAATGCTCAGAAATATAAACATCATGTTATTTGCTTGTGTAGGCAGATGGGGCTTTGTGCTTGTTTGTTTATTTGCAGATATAAGTTCTAAAAATAAATGTGGTAAATTTCTGCCTAAAGTACTGCTAAAGTACTCTCCTTTCTTTCAGTAACATCCTTCTTTCTTTCCCAAAATATAAGAGGAGAGATTTTACTGAACTGGAAATATACATTTATTTTTCCATTTTGTCTCATTATTTTTCATTTTATTTCTTGCCAATTTACAATGAAAATTGAAATAAGTGTAGTTCTTTCCTGTTGCCTATAATTGTGCTTGAAAAAGTAAGTAGGGAAACTCAGACTATTCATTCCAAGCTACAGATTACTAGACCTTCTGATCTAATTTTCTTCAAATTGCTAATACTCTTTGAAGGTTGCTTTAATTTGCAAGTGGGTCCTAAAGACATACTTAAAATTCTTCAGGTCACTTATGAAAGGGTTGGGCTTTTTTTAATTTAAGTGATATACCTTAACATTTTATTTTTTCTGACATGAGTCAAGTTGATTAATAACAACTGATAATAATAACAAATGACAAACAAAATGTGTAGTACTTTCAGGAAATGAAATTCAAGCTACCATATATGAAATTTCCCAACATAAGACAGAATCTTCATTAACCGTTTTATCAAATAGGCTGTCAGCAATTTTATTCACAGTAATTCACAGTAAAATTACTGTCAGTAATTTTATTCGCAGAGAGTTTTCTTAAGTCTTTTTTAATTATTTCTGCTATTCCACTTTAATTAGAATTTATTTGTTCTCCAGTTGACTGTAGTCTGCCTTCATCCAGCAGTGAGAGTGTCTTATACAACATGTATAGAATTGTGTTTTCACATTCCAGCTTTACTCCCACCCTCTCATCTGCCCCTTTTTGGCTTCTCTGTCTCTCATTAGTTTGTCTAGTTCTGTGTATACCACATTCATTCTAGCTCTGGTTTTCTTATTTCCTTGTAAATCCCACCCAAAATCCATAATTCAGACATGGTAATGACTTACTGATCAAATTTTTGAATGTTAATTTTAGGATTTTTTTTTTTTCCCCTAGAGCAATTATACTTACAATTACTGCAGCACTATATGGAAACAATCATCCTCTCAGTTCTTGTTACATTACTACTATGAAAACAATATTTTTGTGTCAGACCTAGTGCTCTTATTTCATGAATGAGGATATTTAGGACCCATTGCATGTCCAGGTATGTGGATGTCTTTATATCCTATTAACAATAGGAGACCAGAACATGATGGCTCCTGTTAAAAATCCATGTGATATCAATCTATTGTAAGGTTTCTGATATTGAATAGCACAAGCTGAGAAGTTAAATTAGAGTTTGACAGCACATTTTCTTCTCAGAAAAAAACTATTATTAGCCCTGTAACTCACAGACAGAGTAGTTTTTCTTTAACCTCCTGTCATGGAGGCTCACGTAATCAAATTAGACAGGTGATAGATTCAAAAGTAAACTTTTTTTTAACCAAAATTGTTTAGCAGAAAACTAACTAAAAATGAGGCGTCAACACTCCGACAACATCAGTAAACCACCGGTTCAGGATGGTGTACGAGGGATTAATACTGCACAGCCGGTTTTAGAAAGGAGGATCCAAAATATGCACAGTCACTCACCTACAAGATGAGGACTCTCAACCTCAAGGAGTTTCCTTGGGTGGCGTCCTGACCCAAGGGGAGAGTCCCTGGCTGCAGACCCACTGCTCCAAGGAGGACCGACCCCACTTGCACTCTGATGGGGCTCCATTTATACCCTAGTTGAATCTGCCCTGTGGTCATTTCTAATTGTCTGAGGGCCTTGACTTTCTTACTCCTCGCCCAGGGTGTATACATGACCATAATCTCTGCTCCAAGGTGTGTATGTGACGGTCAGCACTCGCCACCTTAAAGGCACAAAAGTAAGGGCACGAAAACTAAGGATGCAGTGGTGTTAATGCCTCCAGTCTTTATCAGGGCGGGTGCACCTGACACACCTCCATAGAAATATGAATTAATAAAAATCTGCTCTTTCCATGAATGTAACTATCAAAATGAATATATAGAATGTTTGCCTTTAACAAAGAGCCAACACAATTGTTGTTGGTCAATAATCTAAACATCTGCTATTTAAATTAAAGAGAAGACGACATAATCAGGAAGAGGTTTCCTATTATTCATTGATCATATAACAAACAGTAAAGGTTGTGATCTCCCTAGGAGTAATACTAATGGTTGCAATTTCCTGGTATGTTAAAGTTTAGATAAAATATTCTACAATAACTAAGGTTGGTTAAAACCTCTTAATTTTTTAAAAAACACCACTGAATATTTGTACCACTTTAAAATCCTATGGAAAGCCAAATACTTTACATCTGTCATGGGAAAACACTACTTTTCCCTTTCTAAATATTTTGCTATAGATGTTCTCATGTCTCAGTGAAATTATCCATGTATATGTGCGCATCTCTATCACACTTACAAATCAGTGATCGAGGCATCTGTCATGCAATTGCGGGGGGGCGGGGGCGAAGGGAAAACTGAGTTATTTTTATTTCCATGTATTGTTTGGCTGGCTCAGATATTTTGTGGGTTGCTTGTTTATGTAAAGAGAAAACCATTCCCAGCAATGTATAACAAATATTCACCAGTTCACCTGTATTTCTATTCTCTCTACAAAAATGGCCACTACCAAAGGTTTTAGAGACAAAATCTCCAAAACAAATATACTAGAGGGATGGGATGCCATCCAGAGGGACCTTGAAAGGCTTGAGGAATGGGCCCATGTGAACCTCATGAGGTTCAACAAGGTGAAGTGCAAGGTCCTGCACCTGGGGCAGTGCCCAGTATCAATATAGACTGGGGGATGAATTGATTGAGAGAAGCCCTACAGATAAGGACTTGGGGATACTGCAGTATCCCTGGATACTGGACACACCTGCAGTACTGTGTTCAGCTCTGGGGCCCCCAGGATAAGAAGGACATGGACCTGTTGGAGCAGGTCCAGAGGATGACCACAAATACGATCAGTAGGGCTGGAGCACGTCCTGTATGAGGAAAGGCTGTGAGAGTTGGGGTTGTTCAGCCTGGAGAAGAGAAAGCTCCGAGGAGACCTTATTACACAGTTTCAAAATATAAAGGGGTCTTATATGAAAGATAAAGAAAGACTTTTTACCAAAGCCTGTAGTGACAGGGCAAGGGACAATGGTTTTAAACTAAGAGGGTCAATTTAGATTGAATATAAGGAAAAAATTCTTTACTGTGATGTTGATGAGACACTAGAACATGCTGCCTGGAGAAGCTGTGAATACTTATCATTGGCAGTGCTAAAGGTCAGGTTGGATGGGGGTTTGAGCGATCTGATCTAGTGAAAGATGTCTCTACCCATTGCAGGGGAGTTGGACTCGGTGATCTTTGAAGGTCTCTTCCAACCCAAACCATTCTATGATTCTATGATTATGCTTTGAAGCATACTTTTTTCCCACAACTGAGAAGTAAATATCTATTTCCTCCACTATTTTTCTGGATATATGAAATTACTGAGAATATTGCTGTCACAGCACTGTTTCTACTATTATCAACAAATGAAGACCCGCTACTATCTATTTGATTACATAAGTCAATATACACATATGCATACAAACTATTTTTCTATCGTAGTATTCTGCCATGCCAGCGCTTTTCTTCTTTTATATTTTGTTAATATAAAATAGAGTAAAATAGAGTAAAAATAGATAAAGCTACACATACATAAATATATCTTAATAATTTGGTAATTTTTATGTTTTGATAATATATAGGTAAAAATTGATACATTTTTGGAATTTATTTTGGGGAAACTAATATGGTATTTAATAAATCAGATTACTAAATGCTGTAGGTTATTTAACTGCAGAAAACCATCTGCTTTTCAGACAAAAATAATCAGACCTTCTCTGAGGTAAAGATGTTTGGTTTTACTATTTTTCCTAGCTCCTTGTGAACAGTTATTTTTTTATTCCATATGTTAAGAGAAAAATCTCTGTGTAATTCATCTTCTTTTCATGACAGCACTTTAGGGTTACCTATTTTTAGAGTTTCTAAAGAACATTGAAGCATATGCATCAATTAGAACATACTCTGTTCAACAAGCCATTTAAGTGTGTGCTTTAATCACACCCGTTTCAACAAAACTCACGTATATGGTTAAAATTGGAAAGAAGTTAGATCAAGAAGAAAATATAGAAACTGGTCTGTTAGATGCAACAAAGCCTACTTTGAGAGTTGTGGCATTGGAAAATAATTTCTGATTCTCTGAGAGAATCTGTAACCCTGGATCATCTGGGCACTAGGAAAATTAGGCATCTGAGAATGACATTAAACCAGGAACAAAAAAATCTCAGAGAATATTAGACTTACATGCCAGTTAAAGCTAGCCAATAAGAAATGTCTCTGAAACTTTGTTCTCTTCAGGATGCTTAGAGCCTTTATTCAGGACCTCTGGGTATCCTATCTTTTTAGCATCTGGGGCTAGGAAGCTTTACTTTGACATAGGGAGAAATTAACTCTTAGAAAGAGCTACACTTTTTTTTTTTTCTTAAAAATTACAAAGCTTTCTGCTTTTGCCTCCTCTCCTCCTTTATAGTACTATACTCTAGCATACTATAGTATAGTATAGGTCTACACAATTGCCTTCTCTGCCTTTAGCTCAAATCCTCATTGTCAGCCTCCTCCAGCACTCTATCCACCAAATTGTATTTGAGGCACTTTGAGGTAAAATGCAGCATTTCCAAGTTTAAAACATAAAAGGTGGTGCTATATTTTGTGTGTAACCTGACCTTTCCAGTGCTCCTTAGGAGTTTCCAGAACAAGGACTCTGTTCCTCAAATAGATTTGGAGTTACTCTGTCAAGTACCCAGACCCCAAACAGGATGAAAAATTAGCAGGGCTCTAAAGTGCTCAGAGGGGTAGCTGTGAGCAGAACTCTGACTGCCTTGCATGCGTTGATGTTGGATGCCTTTGATTTAGGCAGGAGATGAAAAGGAAATTCTTAGTAACAGCTGTGGCTTTGGGCATCCCTGTTTTGTCTAAGTCCTGCTTTACTGGGCTGAGCTCGGGATATCATGCCTCACTCATTGCAACAGAGCTAGGTTACGTGCAGAGCACCTTGCATCTCAAACATACATATCCTATGGTAAGTGGATATGGGCATTATTCCAGAATCTTGCCTTTAACAATTATACTCTCTGAGTCTGTAGTGACATATTCACTGGTGCAGCACATTCCACAGAAAAATGTTTAAAGCTGTCCTTCAGTTTAGCAAAGAGAGATTAGGTAATTACTTCTAAAGATTAAATACCTGATATTTACTCCTAAAAAAAGTGATAGTGATTAAATAGAATCATAGAATCATAGAATCATTAAGGTTGGAAGAGACCTCCAAGATCATCGAGTCCAACCGTCAACCCAACACGACCATGCCCACTAAACCATGTCCCTAAGCACCACATCTACACGTCTTTTAAATACTTCCAGGGATGGTGACTCAACCACTTCCATGGGCAGCCTGTTCCAATGTTTAACCACTCTTTCAGTAAAGAAATTTTTCCTTACATCCAATCTAAACCTCCCCTGGCGCAACTTGAGGCCATTTCCTCTCGTCCTTTCGCCAGTTACTTGGGAGAAGAGACCAACACCCACCTCGCTACAACCTCCTTTCAGGTAGTTGTAGAGAGCAATGAGGTCCCCCCTCAGCCTCCTTTTCCCCAGGCTAA
>NW_008825162.1:2975903-2981409 GCF_000699105.1 Pygoscelis adeliae
GAACACAGTATTCGAGGTGCAGCCTCACCAGTGCCGAGTACGGGGGCACGATCACATCCCTACTCCTGCTGGCCACACTATTTCTGATACAGGCCAGGATGCCATTGGCCTTCTTGGCCACCTGGGCACACTGCCGGCTCATGTTCAGCCGGCTGTCAACCAGCACCAAGTTGATGCAATCCTTGGGGCCAGGCAGAGTCAGCTGGCAGCCAGCAGCTCCCTGCAGTGGCTTTGCCCGCTTTGCTCTGTGCTCCGTTCACACTATTTCTGATACAGGCCAGGATGCCGTTGGCCTTCTTGGCCGCCTGGGCACACTGTCGGCTCATGTTCAGCCGGCTGTCCACCCACCCCCCCAGGTCCTTTTCCGCCAGGCAGCTTTCCAGCCACTCTTCCCCAAGCCTGTAGCGCTGCATGGGGTTGTTGTGGCCGAAGTGCAGGACCCGGCACTTGGCCTTGTTGAAGCTCATACAGTTGGCCTGGGCCCATCGATCCAGCCTGTCCAGGTCCCTCTGCAGAGCCTTCCTGCCCTCGAGCAGATCAACACTCCCACCCAACACGGTGTCGTCTGCAAACTTACTGAGGGTGCACTCAATCCCCTCATCCAGATCATTGATAAAGATATTGAACAGAACTAGCCCCAAAACTGTGGGGAACACCGCTCGTGACCGGCCGCCAACTGGATTGAACTCCATTTACCACAACTCTCTGGGCCCGGCCGTCCAGCCAGTTTTTTACCCAGCGCAGAGTACACCTGTCTAAGCCGTGAGCCGCCAGCTTCTCTAGGAGAATGCTGTGGGAGACGGTGTCAAAGGCCTTACTGAAGTCCAGGTAGACCACATCCACAGCCTTTCCCTTGTCCACTAGGCGGGTCACCTGGTCATAGAAGGAGATCAGGTTGGTCAAGCAGGACCTGCCTTCCATGAACCCGTGCTGGCTGGGCCTGATGCCCTGGTTGTCCCACACATGCCTTGTGAGTGCCCTGAAGATGAACAGCTCCATAATCTTCCCCGGCACAGAGGTCAGACTGACAGGCCTGTAGTTCCCCGGATCCTCCTTCCGGCCCTTCTTGTAGATGGGCCGGAATATTGTTCTTTGTGACCAGAACATTATTACTGAAGGAAAGAAACCAAAGATAAACAGTTAAATATATGCTTGGGTTTTTTTTTTTTCCCGACAAGTCTTCTTGGGTTTAGTATCATCTACAGAAAAACACATTGTCCTATAAGCATCATTATTGTGTGCTAAGTACCCAACTGATAGAACAGGTCTAAAGTTGGTCAGAAAAAAATAAAAAGCAGTACACTCAAAACTTTAATGAATGACTGCTTAGGCAGGATTTAGCTAACATCCATTAAGCTGGCAAAAGATAAGTCACATAATCCTGTCCAACCATCAACCCAACAACACCATACCCACTAAACCATGTCCCTAAGCGCCTCATCTACCCGTCTTTTAAATACTTCCAGGGATGGTGACTCAACCACTTCCCTGGGCAGCCTGTTCCAATGTTTAACTACTCTTTCAGTAAAGAAATTTTTCCTTACATCCAATCTAAACCTCCCCTGGCGCAACTTGAGGCCATTTCCTCTCGTCCTTTCGCCAGGCAGGATTTAGCTAACATCCCTTCAGCTGGCCCACTTTAAGTCACATAATCCTTAACATAACAGCACTCCTGAATGAGGCCTGAGTTAGTACTCAGTACATACATTCAATTAAAAGTCACAAGCAGTGGTTTTGTTCTCATATGTGCTTGAAAAATGCATGTAGGAGGGCAATCTTATGTTTTTATGCAACTGTTGTTGCTTAAAGACTTATTCTTTCTGTGTGTCTTTCTTTAAGGTTCACTCTTCCATCACAAGCATAATTATTAAGCTAAAAATCATGTTTTCCTAAGTGCTATATACCATAAGGATAAGGATTTTAGAATTCTTTTTTCTGTAATGTTTTGGGGTGCTAAACAACTCATCACTAACATGTAAGTCCCTACATCCCTATTCGAATAGATTTCAATTTTCAGTGGTGCTTAATAAGGATTCCTTGGGGGAATAAAAATTTCTCAAATGGAGACCTCAGAGATTTGTTTGTTTATTTGTCAAGGCACTATCAAGGAATTTTCTCCTTACAGTAGACATAGCAGTTATGACTGAAGGTTCAAGGGGTAATGGAGAGCCAAGTGGAGGGTGTTAAGAGCAGTTCCTACGGAACATTGCAAAACCGAAGTCTGGCATTTATCTCTTATTAATTTCCATTCTGAAAAAAATTATTCCATAGATTCCAAAGTCATTTAGGCCTTGCAGCACCTGAATACATTTACGTAGTAAATTTAGATGGCACAGCCAAATTATTTAGGAGGTTAAGTGCAACTATCTTCAACCATAAACCCAAAGGGTAATTCTCAGAAACGAGACTTGGTAAGCTTGTTCTTATGTCAGTTGTTTTCTTTACATGAGTGGTGAGTGTTAGTTGAGTAAGAACTATTTGAGGATGAAAAATCTGGCTGGACAAGTGCCCAGCTGAATATCTTCTAAGCATAACTCCTGGAGCACTAAAGAACACCACTGCACTTCTGAGTACTTTTTTGTACAATCTGAGCAAGAAGTATTTGATCAGTCTTTTTTTTGTTTGTTTGTTTTCGATTTTAAAATTGCTTTTTGCATTTTCTTATATCATTCAGCAACAAAGATGTAAGATTAGAAGTGTTTCTTACATGATTCTGCACTGCTTAGCACAGCTTGAGCTCTTGTGTAATTTGAATACTAAATTAAAAATAATTCATATTAGGACTAATACTAATAACATTGCTAATGGAGTGCTAGATTTGTGTGGTCCTATCCTGATACTGAAATATTCTAAGAGATGCTTAACTCACAAGAATCCTGCTGTCTTTCAGTTTTAACTGCTATGATCCAACTTCAAATACAAAACTTGAATAATTTAGAGGATTTTCATATTTTTCTGGTATTTTATCAGCTCAAAGGTCTTTAAGGAACTATAGCCTTTTTCACTGAAAATGTATCGTATTTGCATTGGGAATCCAATCATTTAGACACTTTTAATGGAGCATACAGAAATTCAAGTATCGGTTTAATTTCTTACTGGTCTTCTCAGCTAAACCACTCCTTTACTATGGAGGCTTCTATACAAGTTCATCTGTTTTCTGGAACTGGTGCAAAGAGTAACTTTTAAGTTCTTAGTCTTTTATAGTAATCTACCTTTTAGAAAGATCTACCGGTTTTCCAAAATATTTCTAGGAACCAAACCCAGAGAATAGCGGGGAAACTGAGGCTGGTTCTCTGATAAAATCGATCATTTTTATTAATTCATGAAAACAGATGAATTAGTAGTTTGCACAGATGAATAACATACTAATATTTTTTCTTCCTCTTTAGACTGAAAAATATTTATGATTTAAGCCTGATTCAAAAGTTAATTAAGGTTTAACTTTTTTGTGTTGCATTTTATATTGACCAGGCATTGTGTAAGGCCATAGTGCTATGATTTAGGGACATCCATGCTTATTTAAGTTCCCACATCTTTCCAACTGAACATCCCCTATCAGTTTATTGAGCTGGAATTAAATGAATAATAAACAAGCCCTAAGTGAAAATTATAAGGGGTATTTACAACATCAACTGGCTCATTAATCAAATGTATAGCACAGCTGTATTACTGGGTGAGAGAAGCGTATCAAAAAAGATTCATATGGAAAGCAATAGAGTGTAAGCTACACTATCATTATGCAGCTGTGTAAATCGTAGTTCACCTACACCTTGATTACAGAACACAGTTTTGGTGTCTTCGTTTCGAAAAACATAGATAAAGTAGCCTGGAAAGGTTTCATTTTCTAGGCAATAAAGTTGATAAAATATAGCACAGCTGGTGTTTCGGTAAGTAAAACTTGCAAGTAAGCTAAGAGTCTTCCTTCTGGGGGAAAAAAAAAAAAAAAAAAAAGACTTGAGGAGATTTAACAATACAGATTTACAAAAATATAAGCAGCACAGTGAAGATTAATGATCTTTCCTTCTGTGAGAACTAGTTACCGTCAAACAGAACTAAAAAGAGACAAGTTTAAAACAGACACAAAGAGGTAGTTATTAATTGAAAGGTATATGACTAGCCACACTCCTTACTAAAGGAAGAAATACCATGTATACTTCACTGCTTGTATTTTGCCCTTGGCATCTACTTATGGCTACTGTTGGAGACAGTGTACTGGATTGGGTAGACATTTGATGTGACTCATCCTTTCTTATCCATCCAGTGATATTTTTGCACTGAGACAGAGCAAATGAGCTGGGGAAGGAACTCTTAAAAGTTGCGTGACCACTTTCACTCTTATGGGAAATTTTATTAAAAATCTGTGTTTCTTCATTAGAATATACTAACACCCAAATATTTATTGGAATGCTATCAAATGCTAGAAACTTGAACTACTACACGCACGTTCTATATAAATTTGTCTGTCACTAGTTTAACAAGTAATGGTTCTGCTACCACTTAATCTTTTCCTTTCCATTTTTTTTCTTTGTAGAGCACCGATGATGCCAAAATACAAAATTGTATATCTACAATTGCCAGTCCACAAATTGGTACAGACGACTGAGCCACTTACAGAACCCATACAACCATGTCCGTGTCATAACGAAAAATTAGTCTTTGTGATAGTAATAATGATAAAGAAAGGCATCATATTTGAAAAGTTGTGGCAGACAGGTGAAGTTCCCAGTGGCTGGTAAAAGGGAAACATAACCCCCTATTTTTAAAAAGGGAAAAAAGGAAGACCTGGGGAACTACAGGCTGGTCAGTCTCACCTCTCTGACCAGCAAGATCATGGAGCAGATCCTCCTGGAAACTATGCTAAGGCAGATGGAATACAGGGAGGTGATTGGTGACAGCCAACATGGCTTCACTAAGGCCAAATTGTGCCTGACAAATTTAGTGGCCTTCTAAAATGGGCTTACAGCATTGGTGGATAAGGGAAGAGTGACAGACGTTATCTACCTGGACTTGTGCAAAGCATTCGATACTGTCCTATACAACAGCCCTGTCTCTAAAATGGAGAGTCATGGATTTGATTAGTGGACCACTCAGTTGATAAGGAATTGGCTGGATGGTCGCACTCAGAGAGTTGCTGTCAATGGCTCAATGTCTGGGTGGAGACTAACGACAAGTGGTGTCCCTCAGGGATCCGTACTGGGACCAGTATTATTTAACATCTTTGATGGGGACATGGACAGTGCGATTGAGTGTACCCTCAGCAAGTTTGTGGATGACACCAAGCTTAATAGTGTGGTTGATACTCTAGAGGGAAGGGATTCCAATCAGAGAGACCTTAACAGGCTAGAGAGGTGGGCCTGTGCTAAACTCATGAAGGTCAATAAGGCCAAGTGCAAGGTCCTGAACCTCAGCTGGGGCAATCCCAAACATGGGTACAGGCTGGCTGATGACTGGATTGAGAGCAGCCATGCCAAGGAGGACTTGGGGGTATTGGTGGATGAAACATTAA
>NW_008825162.1:2981442-2987395 GCF_000699105.1 Pygoscelis adeliae
AACTGTATCAGGGGCTGCATCAAAAGAAGCGTGACCAACAGGTCGAGGGAGGCGATTCTCCCCCTCTATGCTGCTCTCGTGAGACCCCACCTGGAGTACTGTGTTCAGCTCTGGGGCCCCCCAGCATAAGAAAGACATGGACATGCTCAAGTGGGTCCAGAGGAGGGCCACAAACAAGATCGGGGGGCTGGAGCACCTACTGTATGAAGAAAGGCTGAGACAGTTGGGGTTAGAGAAAAGAAGGCTCCGGGGAGACATTATAGCAGCCTTCCACTACTTAAAGGGGGCCTACAGGAAAGTTGCGGAAGGACTCTTTATCAGGGAGTGTAGTGATAGGACGAGGGGTAACGGTTTTAAACTGAAAGGGGAGTAGATTTAGATTAGATATTAGGAAGGAATTCTTTACTTTGAGGGTGGTGAGACACTGGAACAGGTTGCCCAGAGAAGCTGTGGATGTCCCTTCCCTGGAAGTATTCAAGGCCAGGTTGGACAGAGCTTTGAGCAACTTGATCTAGTGGAAGGTACCCCTGCCTATGGCAGGGGGATTGGAACTAGATGATCTTTAAGGTATCTTTCAACCCAAACTATTCTGATTCATTCTATGATTAATACAGCACTTTAAAAACATTTTCCACAAAATCATTTAGGGTTTTTTTTCACTCACACATGTACCTCCTCAAAAATCCACTCTCTCACAGTATAATTTATTCAAGACACGGTGCATTTTGAACTCAGTTTCTTTAATAATGTCATTATCTTTCTTTCTCTCTGTTCTTTCTTTTTCTCTTTATATGTCAAAAGGAGCAGAGAAATCATAATCTATGTCTTTAATGATGGGCTGTGGCAGTAAATAAATAATAAATAAGTAAAAATCCTTAAACTCTTGTGCACTTTACATAATAAATAATCCCATTTACTTTGACCTTTTTCTAACAAACACCTTAGTCAGTCAGAAATAGTTACTGAGATTTATACATTTGTAATATTTGTTTTTCCCTGTGATCAGCTAATTAGAAACAAGAGCATTTGAAAACAGAGTGCCTTGGCTTTCAAATGTTTCACTTAAGGTAGTGACAGTGTAAGTTTCCACTTTCTTTGTCCATTTAGTAAGTTCTAATTCTTTCTATTTTTCTTTCCCAGATCAGATTAAATCACATATTTCCAGTTAATAGCTTTGCAGTCCTAACTATGACTATGAATCAATAATAGTGAATCATTATTTTCACAGGCCAAACTCAGTTTCATCAAAGGTTTATTGTTTACCAAGAAGTGTATTCAAAATTGTGTACTTTATTGTACATATTGGATGTGATTTACACTTCCCTCTGCCATTTTGAATTTTATTTATTTAATTTACCTGGTTTACAATGTGGTTGAACAAACAGTCAAAAGGTTGCAAAACCATGGATTGGTTTTGGAACAAGCTGGAAGGCTGAAATTGGCTTATCACCGAGTCCAGTATGTCACGGATTTATGCTGAAATATTTATATCTGGGAGCTACAGCAGAGATTCTCAGCTCTCTTTACACATTATGGAGTGAGCATACATGATGAACTTATATGGGACACAGAACCAAAAGCCTTATGAAGTGCATCCTAACTGCTGTTTGACCTGGCTGCAAGCACAAAGTGAAACAGAGCAGTCTTTAAAGAGCAGGTCTAAAAGGCAGATTGCAGACATCATATCTGTGTTAAGCAAATTACTCAGACATGCCACCACCTCTAAACAGATATCAAATTCCATCAATATTCCTCAAAGGTATCTTAACTTTAAGCAAGTCACTGAGTGTCATTAATGTAAATTCTTTGCTGGTATAATGTGCTTTATGAATCAGAATTTTATCTATTGTTGAAATCCTAGATTAACATTTTAGATTATAAATAACTATTTCTGTGATGTCATTATAACAAGTTAATGGAATAAAATCAGATAAGATTAAAATACCAGCAGCAGTATCTCACTTCATATTTCGGTAAACAAAAAAGTCAATTGAGAGTCATTATAACCTGTAAAGCAAAAGTTAGATTATCATTTCCATATGATGACTCAAAGATTTTGGGCAGTTGGTAGTAGCTTGTTCTTTTCATTTAAATGGAGAATCTCATGGTAATAATGTTTATTACACTACCAAAAAAAAAAAAATCACCATATATCACAGCTCTTAAAAAAATAAAATAAAAATCAACAAATAATTTGATCACAGCATTTAATGGAGATTTGGAATATATTCTCCTCATTATCAGGGAGACAATTTGTGGAATATTGAACCAGAATCTAGGTGAAACTAAGTCTCACGTGTCATGCAAGAGATTGCACCCCCCTCCTTCAGCTGCTGTGCTATGCAGAGTGTTCTTAGCACTGGCTCTGAACAGCCTAAAGGCTTTTAGCATGTGCTAGACTGTTATTGGAAAAGTCCTAAGAGCAGAGCCAAGAAGAGATGCAGAGCAACAACATTCAGCTTTGCTCCTGTTTTGCTAAGGGATTGTTATGTTAACAGATAGTGATTTGGGCAATTCACTCTAAGCTGTTTAAAATTGTGTTTCTAGTCTGAAACACTTGTCTAGACAGTTTCTAAAGCAGAGACTCAGAAGCTCTTCTACCAGGTAATTCCTTCCCTTGATCTCAGGGTGCATTGATGGTGGGTATCAATGTGCTAGATTGAGATGCTCTCTGCTAAACTGCCTCCACTCTAAATATTTAAATATCAACCTGAGCTAAAGTGGTTGTTAGCCTAGAACAAAATCTGCTGAGTTCTCACACCTCTCACATAGGTGAGTCAGCAATCAGGTCTAGATATATTATGATAAGAGAAAAAATTCCAGTGTCAGCAAAATCTGACAGCTATTCAGGTAGTACTGGAGCAGGAACAAAGGACAAAAGCAGAAATGCAGGATCATTCAGTTAATATAGAAATCTACTTCCTTCAGGGCAGGCTGTTGATATCTGCTGGACACCATTTTTCTGGTGTGTCATGGAAAGGGAAGGAAGGGAACTCCGTTGGCTTCCAAAGTTCAGCAGCTCCCATCAAGTGTGCAAGGCAAATGTCCCTGGAACCAGCTGACTGGAGACTCAGCCAGAAATTGCTTGACTAGTCCATTAGCAGGCTTTCCAGGGAAAAGAACTGAGTCAGACCTAGGTCTCATCCAGCAAACTTTGACTGCCATGCTCCTGTGGGGCAACAACACTTTCCTGAAAACACTGCTGGGGTAAAGCTCCAGCTTGGTTTTTAACGCAAACTTAGGTTAGGATGGTATTCTGCTTCTTGACATAGAAATGGTTCTTGGTTTTCCTCACCTCTAGGAACTGATATGATTAGTTTAGACTAGACTCTGATGTTTTGGGCAACCACCTTTTGGTGAAAAGGATCAGCCCTAAGAGCTGGCAAAAGAGTTAATATATTGCTTCTTTTTACCAAGGATTTCATTTCTACAGTGGTCTGAAAGAAGAGGCTTTATGATCAGATTGTATTAGTAGCCATTCTGTGACAGACCTGTTATACTCAATTCAAGTTTATTTTCCTTGCATACTGGAAAACATAACCCAAATATGTCTTTAGAATAAGCTTCAGTTTCTGGTACCAGAAGGCTATCTTACTAAAGAGAACATTTTGTACAGCCGTCATAATGTCAACAAAGTGCTGCCTTAAGTCCAATAAGCAGTAGATTTATTGAAAGTGACTTGTGCAGTCAATATCTGGAATGAAACAGACAGTTTCATCTTGTCCAATTTTTACATTACTCTTCATTTTCCCAGGGAACTACAAAGCCAAAACACTTTCAGTAAAACACTTCCTTGTAAAATGATCTGTTTTATCTGTCACTGAGAAGGAATACATTTTCACCGCTTTAGTTTCAGAATATGCATCCTTCGTTTTATTTTAATTCAACCACTGGAACCCTAATGATTGAAGCCATTTCAGAAGGTACCATTGATTATAACAGCCATCTCATTCACAAGTGAAGGCTGAGTCTTCTTCTCTACTACTTAGAGAGCAGTGATAATTCCCAGACCTCTTCTCTGTACATAAGTAATGCTGTACCTTTCATGTGCCTCTTCCATTTTTATAACTGCTGCAGTTTTACGACTTTTTGCAGACCTTGGTTATAACTTCATATTTTTGATGCCAGCAGCCTCCGGACAGTCACAATCCAATCATTCTGCTTTCATCTACTTTGATTAATTCGAACGTACACAATCCTGACTTCTAGAAGGAAATTCTGCAGAACACAGATTGGATCTAAAAGAGTTGATTTTCCTCTGTGAAGTGGGTGCAGCACATTATAGATAGCAGCAAACTATGCTGGAAACAATATTTATTTAGCATCTTATCAACTGTTTTGCTACTGTTCATCAAACCAAGTGGAACTGCCCTTAGATATTCTTCATGTTTTTATCTTCTGTGTATAGCATTTAGTCATTTGTAGTTAAATTTGTTGTGTGAGGGAGAAGCAAGTCATTAGCAAATTTAGTTAGAGAAAATTGCTGTCCTACCAAAGGCAGGCATACTCATGACTGACTTTTGAAAGCTGGACATTTCTGTTAAGTCTTGAGCTTCCTAACACCCAAATAAGGAAACGTAGCTGCCTCAAGATGGCAGCTGAATCAGGTAAGATGCCAAGCAAATTATGTGTTAAACAGCAAAGAGGAGAGGAAACACTGGAGACAGGATGTCTGAAATTCTACTCTCTGGGTTGGGAGTGGGAAAAGTGAACAGATAGCCATCTCCAATCCTTTGGGTTCTGCAACACCATTTTTTCCCCTACAAAAAAAATGTTATCCATCTTTTAAAACTTTTTTTTTTTTTTTAATATAGCTGTCACAGAGGGAGGCTGTGCTACTACTCCACCCCAGTGGTAATCCGAGTAGTTCAATCCTTCCTTCTTACCTTGCCGGGAACATGGTAAAATGCATGTGGGCTTTTCTTACTAAGGTTGTCTTCCGTCTTTCTTGAAATAGTTCTGGCTTACTGAAAATATTTTCAAGATTCATAAGGCAGCTGGTTATATTCACCATGGAATATTTTTCTCCATTAATGCCAAGGATCTCTAAGATCTTTGTGAATAAGTTCTTAGAGGCCTCAGATGGCCATGTAGAGGAGAAAACAATCTAGTTTTCCTCAGCAGAGGTCATGGCTACATAGTATTGCAACCCTTGTATTGCATCTCCCTTGTTGTCTAAAAAATGTTCTTTATATCTTAAATTCCTTTTTGCATCCTGTATCGTACAGCAACTCAAGAGGCATAAAGTATAACCCTGTAAAGAGCAACAAATAAAGAGCTCTAAAAATATAAATATTTTCAAATTTAGTTGTGACTGTACATGTGACTGTAATCTCGAAGGATATGTAATGCTAGTACTACTTGATAGAATGTTCTTAAAGAAATTAGTATCACTAGAAATGTCTCTGTAAGAATAGAACTGGTTGTGCAAATTTGTTACCAGACAGAAGGATTTTAAATTCTTCAAAAATAAAGACACTTTTTCCTCACTGTTTAAAGCCACATATTTAAAACACATACTAACAATTCCAGTTAATTTACTAGACACTTTGACAGCCTGTTTCCTTCTCATCTCCTATAATGAATTTACCTCACTGCAAAGTTAAAAGCTGCATGTGGCAGAACTGAAATAAGGCAATTCAGAAATTAAGTCTATTATTGGTGTTTACATAAATATTCAGATTGCTCTTATGATAATGACCAAGAAGTCCTCTCTTTTCACCATGTTTTCTTATCAGTATGTGTGCCCAAACACCAGGGAAGCATTGTAAGATCAAGAGTGCTTGTGTCTCTAACACAACTCTAACACTCCTCTAACACCAATTTTGAATCCGGCTTTTTCCAGTATTTCATTATTGTAAGGGACGAGGCCCAGGTGACTGTGCTGTGAGCACAGACAATGCCCCAGGGAAAGCTCCAGAAGCCAGCCACGGGGAGGGGCCCGGTGTCACCC
>NW_008825162.1:2987501-2990761 GCF_000699105.1 Pygoscelis adeliae
CTCGCCCCCCCCCCCCCGGGCTTCCCAGCTCTCTCTTTCTCTCTCTCTCTCCCCCGCTCCTCCTTCTTGCTCTCTGCTTTTGAAGTTGCTAAGTAATACAAGGCCTACCTCAACTCCTCACAAAGCCGCTTAGCTTGTAGTATATATTAAGACATAGAGGGTTGATGCTTATAGAAGTGTTCGTGCCATTAAAGTTGGAGTTCGTGTTTGGACCTTGAGTGTTATTTCACCCTAATCCACACCGAGGAGATTTGCGGACCTTAGTCACTCTCCCCTTCCCGCAGGTGGGACGTGACAATTATCCACTGCACCTTTTTGCAAAGCACTCTGCCACACAGTATTTTATGTAGAAAAAAGATAAAATAGTAAAATTACCTCTACTCACTCACTGAACTTCAGTTAGAAACCTTTGTTTTTCCTTGCTAATTATAATGAGGCTCTCTTTTATAAGACATGGTACTGGAACTGCTGCGGTCTAAACTACAGCTATGCATTATCTTCATTACCTTTAAAGTGTTTAGCTCCCAAGGATAATAACAAACAATATTCATAAAACTAACATTTAGAAGCCATGAATTCCTTTTTTTTTTAAAGGTAAATTCCTGGTAATGCAGTTTGATGTATTTATTGCATCTAAAGCCCCATGTACTGTATGTCACTTTTATCCATACTTTTTCCTAATCAGATTACATGACGGTGATTCAAGGAGAGTTTTTTCTATCTTTGATTTAGTAACAGTGCTACAGCAAAAATATTTTCTTAATTGAGATGCCATAAGTTATTAGCTAGTTACTACAACATTGAAAAACAACAGTCCTTTGGCCCGTTCAGGGGCAACCTGTGTGCAATGTATTTAAATACAATGACATGTTCTGTTTTGTCACTGTTTTTCGACTGAGACACTGTTGGATGAAAAAATATTATTTTTTTATTCAAGATAAGAGTTCACCACTTTATATTCTTGGTAGAGTGGCATTTTGTCCTCCAGGTATCAATTATTATGTTGTAAACTACATAAAATGACTGTTGTCAAAGAGTTGCTCAAAGAGTATAGCCATGAATATTGTTAAATACCTACTGAAAACAAATCGTGTGTAGTCTACAATTCTCTCCTAGGTTTGCATGAACTGAATTTAGATGTACATTACAGAAGATATATAAACTTTATTTTTAATTGATATGTACCCTTTCCTATTGAAGTCTGGAAGGAAATATAGCTAATCCAAATTATCCCAGGTAAAAAATATCTTATTAGTAACTGAAGGCTCTCCATAGCCTAGAAAAGGTGTCAAAGAATTAATCTGATATATAAATGCATTTTCATAGATGTACAAGATATGTATCTTTTATATGCATATAAATAAGATATATGTATAACAGAAAGAAAGTCCTGTATAAATAAATATATATATACATATACCTGAACACCTCCAAGTCTACCCTTGGCTGTTTTTATTGTTCAGGGAATAAACTGAGTTATTCTCCTCTAGAAAGTTAGTGGCTATGCTATGTTCATCTGGAGTTAAAGTCATTGCAGGTGTCTGGCTTTGTTGGCTGGCAAGTAAGGAGGACAACATAGACCCCCACTCCTCAAAAATTAAAACTTTCTAGCTCTAAATTGATTTTACTATTTCCCCACACCCCAGCCCTCCAAAAGTACAAGAAAAAAAACAAGGAAAAACAGAGAAAAAGGAGCTTTTCATGCATTTTAAACTGAAACAAAACTTCCTCAGAGGAGGGGGGAAGACCCAAAAACCCACTGTTGCCTGGACTGCCTGTTGCTAAACCATCAAAACCAATTTCTCTTATTTAACAATTTAACAATTAAACAATTTAAAATGTAAGACTAGAAACATGCTGGCCTGTATCTAAGAGGTTTCAAAGGAAGTAGGAATGGATTTGAAATGCCATATGGGTATATTTATATTTAGTAGTCTACATATGAAGATAACCTAATCCAAATTTATAAATACAGTTCATAACAAAAAGAAAGAAGTCATACACATTCATTTTTGTTTTCAGTTTCCTGACAGCTCTGTCTGACTGCTTAGAAGCAACTGACGGTACTAGTAGCTTTCTAGGTATTGCCCTTGAGATCCTAAAATTGAAAAAAGTAGTAGGTCATCCAATTTTCCTGTGACCAACCAGCTTTGAAGATGTCTCCAAGTACGCTCCATGGATGATGTTTTTAAGAAAGTACTAAACAACTATTATATCGAGAAATTATTATATCAGCCAGCAAATGGGTGTTGCATTGTCAGCGTCATACCAGGGCAGAGCTCATAGATTGATCTACTAATACTGAAAGTGACCATGGACAGAGATTGAGATAATATTGCCAAACCTATCTGCAGTCTTTGACACAGTAGATCACAGAGCAGGAATATCACTCCTACATGACCTGCTTATCAGGAGCAGACAACCCAGTACCACAAGCTCTCAACATAATTAATGATGTAAAAACTAGAAAGGATACCTCACCCCTACAGCTCTTCCATGGTATTTAAAAAAACATACCATGCCACACCACGCCACATCATGCCACGCCCCACCCCCTTCAGCTACAAAAGAGAAGCAGAATATACATGTCACTTCAACCCACAACTTTATGATGATAGTGTTCAGCTGTGCACCGATTATTGGTGGCTTCCAATAAAAAAATCATTAATCATCAGGTGCCTAAAACAATTAAAAATGCTGGCAAGAGAATCAGATTTCAGCCTGGGAAACAAGAAATTAATGGGATTTTAGTACAATCAGTTTTTTTTAGATTTTCTGAGACAAGTAAATTTTATTCCATAATACTTATGAGAGTTTACTAAAACACGCTGTGAATAGCAGTGGTTATCAATAAGGGCTTCTAGAAGATAGGTTGCCAGCTGGAGAAAGCAGAATATAATACTGTCTTTAATGAGGGGACTAGAGCAAGCTGTACATCAGCATAACTTTGTACATGAAAAAGTTGCTAGGGCAGTGAGGTGGGTTAACTGTGGCTGGTGCCCACCAAGATGCTCTGTCACTCCCCCTCCTCAACTGGACAGGGGAGAGAAAATATAACAAAAGGCTCATGAGTCAAGATAAGGACAAGGAGATCACTCACCAAATACTGTCACAGGCAAAACAGAGACTCGACTTGGGAAAATTAATTTAATTTATTACCAATCAAATCAGAGTAGGATAATGGGAAATAAAAGCAAATTTGTCGTGGTTTAACCCCAGTCGGCAACTAAGTACCACACAGCCGCTTGCTCACCCTTCCC
>NW_008825162.1:2991334-3020822 GCF_000699105.1 Pygoscelis adeliae
CTCCTTCCTTCTCATGCCCTTCCCTGCCCCAGTGTGGGGTCCCTCCCATGGGATACAGTCCTCCATGAACTTCTCCAATGTGGGTTCTTGCCGTGGGCTGCAGTTCTTCACAAACTGCTCCAGCGTGGGTCCTTTCCATGGAGTGCAGTCCTTCAGGAACAGACTGCTCCAGCGTAGGTCCCTTGTGGTGCCACAGTTCCTGCCAGGAGCCTGCTCCAGCACAGGATCTCCATGGGGTCACAGACTCCTTCAGGGCACATCGATCTGCTCCAGTGTGGGGCACTCCATGGGCTGCAGGGGGACAACCTGCTCTACTATAGCCTTCACCACGGGCTGCAGGGGAATCTCTGCTCCAGTGCCTGGATTACCTCCTCCCTCTCCTTCTTCACTGACCTTGGTGTCTGCAGAGTTGTTGCTCTCACATATTCTCACTCCTCTCTTCCAGCTGCTGTTGCACAGCAGTTTTTACCCCTTCTTAAATATGTTATCACAGAGACGCCACCAACATCACTGGTTGGCTCAGTTTTGGCCAGCAGCAGGTCTGTCTTGGAGCCGGATGGCACTAGTCCTATCTAACATGGGGGTAGTTTCTGGCATCTTCTCACAGAAGCCACCTCTATAGACCCCCTGCACCAAAACCTTACCACGTAAACCCAATACAGGCAGGTAGCTAAGAATCTAGACATAGGAATGAGTTCATCAAGAATCTGAAATTTTCAAGAAAAAGTAGTGTTATTCCCACCTTAAGTCCTATTCTAGTAAAGTAAAAGGTCTTCTAGATAGAGGGGATTAGTATATGTGTTACACCTTTATTTTAGTAGGTTTTTTGATGAAGAATCATCTAAATGAACTTGCTTTAAACTAGGCATGAGATTTAAATACCTACAGACTTTCACAGACAATGTGTTTATCACATCTATTTGGAAGAGGTTAAGTACTTTGGAAGAGAGGGTTAAAATTAAGAACTGTTTTTATAAATTTGAGAAATTCTCTAAGAAAATACATTGGGTAATGATAAGTGTTTATTTTATACTGATAAATGCATAGGAAACAACATCAAAATAAGCCAGAGAATAACTGACTGTAAGAGTTTTGCAAAAAGCTACCTGGAAGCTATAATAGAGTAAATCATCAATGTAGACCATGTTGCGGGGGGAAACAACAAAAAAAAACAAGCCAGCCACAATAGTTTGTGTGTACTAAGGGAAAACATGTCTCCAGCATGAATAACATAATCTTTTTCTATTCAGTGTATATTAGTTCAAGAAAACTATCTTGCTTAAAAGGCTCTGCCCTTTAAAAAAGACGTGTTAGTGAAGACAATCCAGTGAAGAGAAACAAGAATGATCAGAGGTTTACTAAAAATTGTACAAGGAAAAAAAAAATAGATTTGATCTTCAAGACTATAGTGAAGATCAAATTGTAGCTAAATAACTTCAGATTTCCTTAGCCAGACACTAACAAAAAATGATCTTTTAAGATCTTCTTCAATGCAGATTGGTCTGATGTTAAGATATGCCTAATTTCCGTCCACTGTTGCTGACAAAGTGTCAAGACCTTTAATAGAATCTAGTTATGAATAAAGAAAATCTGTTTGAAGAATGAAATAATTTTAATTAGGAAAAAAATTGCTTTGAAGAACTAACTATGACATTTCTTTCACTTCCAGGGCAAGTGAATAGTCTTCACAACATCCAAGTGGCCCAAAGCATTGGATTCTTATCTGAATCCTCTTTAAGCACCATTAAATAAGGAGACTAATTTTCATTTAACTTCCAGTGTATTCCTCTGCTTTCAGTTTGCTGGGAAGCTCTAATCTTTGTCCTGTGCAGAGGATCCTGCCACCCCCAGGTTAGATGACTGTAGTTCAGTGCCTCTGAATCAGTGCGTCAAGGTTATCCACAAATTCCAGCTGGTACAAATGGTATCTATCACTTTCTCCATATTCTAGCAATCATAAACACATCAGGCTCTATTCTCTTCAATTAAGATCAGCTTTCTTTGCTAATGCAAGGCCTAATTTTTAAAGTAATTAATAGATGAATCTGGCTACTTTTAAGACTGACTTCTGACCTTTAAATGGTTTCAACAGCTGCTTTTTTTTTTCTGGGACAATGTAGGTCACCGAACCAGAATGAAGCATATAATAGATGAGGGTAGAAAATTTTCTGATGAGAAGTTTACACATAGGAGGAGAAAAAAAACTTTAAGAGGTGGTCAGGAAAGTTCAGCTAAGTCTTTCATAGGTAATGGCATGCATGCCTTCTCTTCTGTTTTCTCCCTACATTCCTTACCATAACCAGGGATACAATTAGCAATAAAGGGAAAGGAGAGTCAGGTGTGACTCTGGAGAGACTTTGTTTCTTATAAGAAATTTTTATGTAAAGGACATTCAGCTGGACAATAGACAGCTAGATAGACCTCTTTTTGGTTCTTGAGCACTGCAGCAAATGGAAGCACAGGAACTCTCATGAACTGGAGTATAATCTCCACACATTTGCTGTGCAGTAATTAATCCTCCATTTAGCAGCATGATCCACTGTGCAAAGTATATATGTAACAGGGATAAAGAACAGGGACTTTGGTAAACTGAATATATGCACAGTAAAAGAAAGGAAGAGAGCAATAAATTGGTATTTAGGTAACTCACATATTTCATGAATGTCATATCAATTGTAAAGAAAAAAATTAACTCTCACAATTTCTTTTAGCTGCTGACATGCATTGTTCAAAAATAATGCTCTGAGTTGTGTGATTGCAGCCATTCTCCCTACTCCTACACACACTGCTGCAAAGCAGGAACAGCAAATTAGACCTGCTGTGTATATTGTACTTTTTCTGTAGTATTGCCTATAAGCTCCATAAACAAAGTTTTCCTCAGGAATAAAATATGTCCTCACTGTTGTGAAGAAACTGAGTAAAGTTGGAGTTGCTCCACAGTAACTGAGAGCAGAATTTAGTCTGTTGTCTTTCCAGTCCTTAAAAATAATATTCCAATGGGGATCAAATTTACGACAATAGAATGGCAGTCATGACAGTCTGGCTGCTTTTCAGTTCGTTTGTTGTTCTGAGTCATCGCTCTGTAGACTCCTCAAGTCCAGAGGGAGAAAAAGAATATGCTTTAATGGTTTCTTTCTCTCTGCATCCCAGAATTTTAAGAGAAAGCCTAAAACTAATTTGAAAAAATTTTCAAGCTAGCTGAAACAGCTGTTCACGGCATTTAACCTTTGCATGTGTAAGCATGTTCGATGAAATGAACAAGTAAACCCATTTATTTTTATCCTTTATAAATATTTCTTGCAAAACTTGAATATAAGAAATTGTTTATTAAGAGAAATTCTAGGAACTGGATACCGTGACTGTGTCAGTGAAGAGTATCTGACACTAAAGAAGTAATATTCTGTTTCCACAGTTCACTCAGTGTATTGCTGTTATTTTCATTAGGAAAAGGTTCATAGCGAATTTTGCTTAACAGTGCAAGCACTCATCTCAGTGGGACAATATTCAAGTTTCTGGAAATATGTTAGGGTGATTGGCCTATTTTTCTTAGGTCCTTTTATGATATTCCAGAATATATCTGGTAGGGGAACCTTTCTGCCAGTATACTACTGACTGAGGTTAGATTGGGGGTCTGTGTGAGAAGAGGTTTGGGTAGCAGCTTGATCAGAACAGGACAGAAAATGAGCAACTTTTGTAGGAAAAGCCTATGTTGTCCCTTCCTGATGCTGAAATATAAGAAGTGTAAATCACTTCTTTCTAATTCATAATTTCTGTAGTCAATCCATAGGCAGATAACATAGGTTATACTGCTAAAGTCACTCATTTTGAAGTATAACATGTGGCCCACTGGCTGCATGATACAAACTCACATTTTTGCCCATAAAGGCTAAATGTTTTCAGTGTGACTGCATCTCTACCACATTCTGTTTGCTCCAAATTTCCTACTGTATTCATATGTTGTCCCCTAGCTCTCCCATATAAGAAAGTATGGGGGACCAGCACACGTTAAAGTGTAGCAACAATACTCCCTTGCTGTGTTTTTGGTCCATGCCAGGCAATGCTGTGGACTGCTTTTGAGGACAGTATGGGTCACACACCATTCCCAGTACACAGTGTAGATGACAGCACACTGGTTTGGATGGAGGAAGGAGTTTAATGACTTTGTGGCTGTAACACACGATGTTATTACTGTGTGTAGGGGGCAGATCAAACTATCCCCATAACCCTTCCTCAGTTCAATCTCAGAGTTAATTACTTAGTTTCATCCAGATACAGCCTTGGATAAACCAACATACAGGTCATGTGAATAAGCAGGACACCTGAAAACAAAATGGGGGGGTAGATATACCCCAGAAGAATATCTGTGTTTATAACAGTGTTCACTGTCCTCACTGGGCACGCTCAGGCACATAGTAAACGGAGTGCTGTAAGATTGATCAAATGAATGTATGGAAGACCGAATTGATATGCTGATAGCATTTTTTAAGGACCTCAGCACCAAAGTTTATGTCAACTATGTATATTCAGCATACAGCTCTCTAGAACCATTAGGAAATCTGAGAGTTAGGCCAGAATGGAAAACTGGGACTCAGGCAGTAGCTCCTGTCCACAATAAAGAACACTCTGAGCACTTATGAATATAGCCATATAGATTATTTCCCTCAAGAAATTAAGTTTTCAGTCCTTTCTATGATTTTATGATTGCTAAATGAGAAGCTGTTTCCTGCCACACATTTTCCTTCATTTTAAGCCTAATTACCTGAGAACCCTCTGTAATCCAAAATATTTGTGGAATTTTCTCCACTATTGAAGGGAGTTTAAATCTTCCTTTAAGGTAAAACTCCCTAACTACACTGCTATAGGCTATAAATAGGGTCCATACTCTAGCCTTTTCTGTCGGATGCATGTCCCTATGAAGAAAATCCAGATTGATCAGGACAAGAGAAGGTCTCCCTCTAGCCTAGTGGTAAACCAGTTGTAAAAAAAGAACATTGATTCTTCTCTGCACTTTCAAACTTTTTCTGTATTTTACTCAATGAACATTTACCTTAAAACATGTTATGGTGAGCAAAATCACTACGGTGGATCTGCATGAATGCTTCTCAGAGAATTCTGATAGAGGACAGTCTCATTTCTAGGTTGTGGCCTAGCTTATGTTTGAGTGAAATACTGATGTTTACTCTATCCAGGACAGTAGCAGATCTACAGATGAATGGAAATGGAGCTCTAGGCACCTGATGAACCACACCATGGCCAAAGTACAGCACCTGTGGAGTTAAGGCAATGTCAGGCTTAGACTCGTGTCTCTTTATGACCTGCAGGTCCTTTATGGATAAATCTTTATTCATCAGATAATCCCATTACTTGTAGCAGATGTGTTAGTGTGCTATAAGAAACTATCTTATAAGAGAAAGTCCTAACTTGGCATTCACCTTTTCTCATAGATACTCTTATATTGTATGTAATATATAATTTCTTATCTGTATTGTCACAACACTTAATAGTACTACTCTACTGTAGAGAAATTGTTCCTGTTTATATATCTCACAGTTGGAGAAACTCTAATTAAGAACACATCTAAATTCTGGAGAAAAAAATGAAAATTTGTGCAATATAGAGTCATTTGAATTCTCTACTGAATTTTCTCAATGAATTGAATATCATTACATACAGAAAAACAGTAAAAGAAGGTGAAAGAATGAAGTGAATTATCTGGACAAGAGAGATTCTATCTAGACAGAAAATTGGAATTCAAACCATGCATTTCTCCAAATTCATAAGAAACAGTTAAAGACAGCTATTTGTTTTCCTATTTGGAACAATGACATATCTGTACATACCACCAAACGCAGAAAAAAGAGTATTTTCTGATGCCTCCGTTAAGCTGACAACACAGTACCTACTCTCTATTTCATTACTGAAGGTGGCTGTGTTCCAAGTAGGTGTTGCACACACATTATTTCAATCCAACAATATATAAAGTTCAGTTATGATTTATTACCAAGAAAATAGCTAAATAATGCTTAATACACAAGATTTTGGAATATAATGGAAAGTCCCATAAGCACATAATATAAATCACGTTTTGGAAAGAAAAACTAATTGGCTGATAATGGCATAATAGTGGAAATGTTTGTCGGGACAAATAATAAGCAAGTTTACATTAGCCCTTTTAAATCACAATGTTAGCACAAGGGGTTCCATTTTATAGCAGCCAACTAAAGTCTATTGGATAAAGTATTGGAAACTTTCATAATAGATTTCCATTTGAATGATCTGTTGATAATTAACTGTTTCTGATCAGAGGACCATATTTAAATTCTATGTTTTTTATTACTTACTTTTGAGAGACTTCTCATATGTTTATAGCCTTTTTTCTTTTAACTTTTTTTCTCTTTTGTTTTCTCTTTTTTATGACCTGTTTTCTCTCTTCAGGAATTGATGTGGTGTGTACTAGCTAGACCTGTTAGTAAAATTTGAGCAGTGTCCCCTAATTTTGTGGATTTTTGCTGTAATAGAATGATCTTTTTTCCTTTAAAAAGGTGGTGGTGGGGACTGTTTCAATTTAAGCATCATGCCAGCAATAAATGCACAGATTATTTTACTGTTCTTACTGTTATGCTGACAATGTGTGGGTAACCACATCTCGTGTGCAAAGCCTAGTTTTCTAATTATGTGTGGCTGCTGTGCACAATGCAGCAGCTAAGATCAAATCTGCAGTGATGACAAACTCTTAGAACTCTCATATACACCCCAAGTCACAGCTCAGAGGGCTCAACCCCTGAGGATTGGGCTGTAAATGAAGGGATTGTTTTTATTTTTCAATACCAGAAATTTATAGGACTTGAGGGGATGTCTTAGCACCGATGATAAAAATGTTATTCATGCATTTCCAGAATCGCTAGGCTTCCATGTAACTCAGCAATGAAAACAAGAAACATTCAATACAGACATGCAAAGTTGAAGGATGAAAGAACATTTTTGTTCATTTTTACAAGAGCCTTTATCTGCTATGGAAAATAAAGTACATACTGTTTTTCACTAGCCTTTTTTTTTTTTTTTAATCAGGCTTGTATGTATTGGTGAAGAAGTGCTTCATTAGTAGCCCCCCTTCTGGTCTTTCAGGGAAAAGGTTCTCAATTCACCTATCTTCAAGTTAAGTAATTTGAACTTTACATGAATTGTAGAAAATTACTAAGAGATGTCCTTGTCCGTCATATCAGTGGTATAGTAGGAGTTTAAGATATGTCAATGAGACAGAAAAGAGTTGGCATTTTCTATGAATAATTCTGTCCTTCACAGTATTGATTACTCCTGTGCTTTGCTTACTGTCCTTGTTCAGCTGCTGCACTTTTCACCTCTGTATTAGGTTCATTTTGAGCAACTGCTACGTCATTTCTTATGTGCTAGAAGTGTGTTGTATGACAACTCTCATGCATGCAAAAATGTTTGCAGAAAATGTAAAAAAGATGTAAGGGAAAATGTTTTGCAATAATGTTCTTTTATTTCACTCATTTTTTAATATATACAACTTTTATAAGTGTGTCAATGACTTGCTGCTGTCAATGGAAGTTGCAGGGTGTGATTTTCTTAGCAACACTGCAAATCAAATTACTCATGTATACATAAAAATGGGACTCTAGATGTCAAATTTCAATCTGATGGAACTATGAATAGATTATCACCTGTATCTGCATAGGAATCCAGGCCATCCTTCAACCACACCCACCCAAAAAGCAAATAAATCTCTTACCTGTGTTTTCATAATACTAACCAAATCCCCTGTTTCTTGATTTAGTCATGCATCAAAGAAAAGGGTTTTGTTCATTTGTTTGCAGTGTTGTGTAAAATGCAGGGCTTTTCCTTCCAGAAATCCAATGTAAGGCTGAGAAATTTTGTCAGCAAGTGACAGTCAGTCACTTTCTCTTATTAGTGGCTTTATGGGATTCAGGCTACGTTACACCAACTTTAGACACCTCAGAAGAGCTCCATTTGCAGAAGGTGAATGCTAAGCAGAGTTAAAAAATGAATTTTTTTTGTTTTAGTCAAGTCACCCAAAACTTAAATTCTCCAGCCATTTTAGAAAATGTAAGCGTGCTTTGTTTCCATCAGCCTTTCCTCAGTGTTTCCCTTCTGTCTGTGTTATTGTTACCATAGAGACTGGAGGAGCAACAGCACCTGGGGTTTTAATGTACAAGAATCACTGCTTTCTTGCCAGGTAAACTTCTGTAATTGCTTATCCCTTCTTTTCCCCTAGAGTTGCAGCTCTTCAAGCTCCTGCTTCATTCTTCCATCTGTTTTACCTATGTGTTTTCAATAGGAGGAACACAAACATTCTCAAGGCAGTTTCTCTTCCTCTTTGTATTGCATTCACCCTCAGCCCTTTCAGCCCAAACCACCATTTTCAGTGGGAACGTCCTGAGCCACTTGGCTAAGCAATGACAATAAGGAAAGATGAAAGGGAAAGGAAGGGAGAAGAGGAAGGAAGAAAAAGAAAGAAAGCCTGAAAGAGAGAAAGAGAGAAAGTAGGAGAAAAGGAGAGAAAGAGAGAAAAGTCTTGTAATTTTAAGGACATTTTCACAGTACAAAATCTCCAATTCAGACAAACAAAAATATAATCTCTTCACTTACTATTTAAATTGTTTTACTTATGGAAATGTTTCACTTTTTCACTGAGTTGTTGATGCAGATTTTAGTTGCAATTCAGTTATTAAAATTCAGAAGTTTGGTTTGGCTTCCAAGACCAATGTTTGCTAACTACCAAGACTTTTTTCATCTTTTTTTCAAGTAGATAAGATTACTTTCACCAGCCATTTGTTCTTGCAGTAAAAAAATAAATAAAATTATAATATTGTGCTTCTCTTGGCAAGAATATATGTTGCAAATTCAAAAATACAGGAACATGACTTTGCAGAAGAGAAGCTGTTTGTGAAATAACTACTTGCAAAAAATCCCAACCCATAAGTAGCTTTAATAGTAAAATATATCCACAAAAATACTGAAAATGTAGTTTTGTATTATATCCATGTTCCTCTTTCAAATAATTTGTAAATAGAAATATTTTACTTTCAATTGACTTCTTTCTCATAGTGTGACTCGCATGTAAAAATACACTATACCTCTGCTTCCATTGTTTCCATTTACATGACTCAGAAATACCAGCAAAACAGAGTAATTACCATACTTCAATCTTCCATGTTCCTGAAAAGTTTTTCTCATCACATTTTTCTGCAGGCCAACAATGACAGCGTGTTCTCACTTAGCCTCTTTCACTGAAGACTGACACAACTGAATGTTTCACCTTCGCTATTTCTTGATGTGTTGGGAGATTTCAATAACTTTAGGGTCTAACACCTTTCTTTTGTTTAATTCTACAGAGAAATTCTCATCTATGATTCTGCTCTTTGATTCTATGGATATACTGATATCAATACTTACAGAGATGCTATTTGAGCTGTTCTCATCAAAGCTTAACGCCAATAACCAACCACCTTGCCATTAATGAAGGTAACAGCAGGGAGTCTATTAAGGTTCTATGTCCTGTGTCAAAACTCAGTTCTGCAACCAGTTTTGGATGATCAAGTGACTATGATAAATTCCTAATGTTAGTATAGGATGTGCTTTCAACCATACCTTCACATGAGCCCATGTGAACTTCAGTATGTACTTTTTCAGCATGACATCTGCATTTATAGCTCACAGAATGTCTTATGCATGCCAGTGATTTTCATATGAACAATTCATCTGTGCAAAGAACACAGGCTTCAAACAACAATACCCATGATAACAAGCAATATATTTTATATTCACAAAACTCATCATATTGACAGCTGCATGTGATTCTCCAGATTGCTATTTCACTTGAGCCTCTGTTCTCCTCACACACCATTAAAAGAGAAACAATTTATTGCCCTCTATTACCCCTGACTGCCTCTTCTGTCCTACCTTCCCCCTCTCTCCCAATCAATCCTACTCATATCCCTGAGTGCACATACAGTTTCCACATCCTAATGATTTTTCCCATTTTCTCAAGTTGCTGCTCTATCACCCCATCTCACCTCCTGATCCATTCAGCTCTCACCCCTTTGTCAACAAACTTCTTTGTTCTTTTCACCCACAACCATCTTGCTCAAATTGATTCAGGTCTGATAGAACTAAAAAAGGACCAGATAGAACTAAAATAACAGTAATGACAAAATTGGTTTTCTGTCCTTTTTGAATTTTATTGAGTGTAAAAGATAATCTATGGTTCCAACTTCCAGCTGTGGTTTAAAAGCAATAAACTAGTGAAGTAACTCCCTTGTTAATGTATTCACAATCTGGACCGAATACCCAAATACCCCTACATAGCTGAAATTTTAATTCAGTCCCTTCCACTAAGATAAAATCATACAATAAAAGAAAAGATGGTGTACTTAAGTTGTGTGCTGTACATTAGATGGTCTAGCCAGCCTAATCTTAGTTGAACACTTTGGTTTACAGTGTAAACAGATAAGCTAAAAAGTGTTTCTGGACAGAATGGGATCCTTAGTCTCAAGAAAAAAGTATCATATTTTTTATCATTCCCCTATGTACTGGACCACGCTGTTGAAACTAGCACAAAGCCTTATTTACTGTACTTCAATGCAACAATAATGTATAGAGTTGTATAACATATGTCTTGAGGATAAATTGCTTCAATTATTTTGTTCTGAGGCACAATGAGAATCACACTGATGATATTCAAGCAATAAGAACACCAGCATTATTTTACTCTTTAGACAATATCAGCTATGATTCAGAAGTCTTTATACATGTAGAGTTTACCTATTCACTTCCAGGACTTAATTTCTGCCCTTACACACCAGATTACTATTTGCCTTCTTCATGAAATACATAGCCTTAAAAACTGAAATACACAGCCCATCTAAATAGATAGCTGTATGTATGAGCACTTTTTGTCAATGCTAGCTTAAGGAAGGCAAGTGAAGACATATTACACTAGGTCTTTATTCCTCATCAGGTGAAATACCAGAATCAAAGTTTTTACTTGATATATATGCAAAGAGAAAGTTTGTAAACAAAACAGACATAAAACACAAGAGAATTATCTGGCAGAGTACACAGAACACCAAAAAGTGAGTATGAGTGACACATTGAAACAAAGTGTTCTTATCAGTACCCTGGGAACTCGCAAAATCCTGTGAATATCACAGTGGCTTAGCGAAAGCAAGCCTATCCATCTAACCAGGGAATACATTCCTACTAGTGAAATAAGTATTCAGAGGGATAAGAATCTTCAGCAATCTCAACTTCCTCAACAGAGAGAAGGCACTTGATGGAATCCCATTTTGGAAAACCTCCCTCTGTGGTTGAAGAGCACCAAAACTTGTTACTATCACAAGATGGATCATAAATTGGAGTTACAGTAGTACATGTGTGTACAGCTGTACTGTGACTAGAGTCTTGGATTGCCTTCATCTGGTCTAACTTTTAGGTTTACCTTTATTATGCCTCAAGATCAAGAGATTCTGAATTCCTCAGAATTACAAGTATTGGCACAAAAAAGACCCAAGTCAATAGAAGCAATGGGGACCAGCAAATAAAGCTGAATCTTTGAAATGGAGGCCAAAGGTAAAAAAGAAAGTTGCTAAAAAATAAAGTATGAGTCTAGTTTGGTACAAGGTCAGGCACAGATCTTGATCATTCTCATGAAAAAAACTCAGAAAGTTACATTTATTGTTCGAAACTGAAACAATAGCTTAAGTTTTTTGAGGAAGAGGTATGACCTCAAGACAGAAAATTGTTTGACAGCTGTTATATCTCTGTGATGAAGACTGGAAAAAAAATTCATTCATTACTTCTTTTATCAAATGTGTGCAGTTAGAGAAGCAGCAAAAGACAAAATGAGGATATTATTAGGCTGAAAAACAGAGGAAAATATCGTAACAAAATTAAAAGAGAACAGAGAAGTAATGAATATGGGAAAGAATGTAAAATATGTGGTTGAATCTACTTTTGTTGCCCAAACGGCTCAGATGAAGAAGATGAGGCTGAGAAGACTTATGTCCCTGAAAAAATAGTAATACGGTTGTAATGTAGATTACACATTTAGTAGAAATTGCAAGATATATATATATATCTCACAAGGTTAATTTTACACCTGGAGAATCAAGAGATTGAAGCAGGTGCCTCTGAAGTTGCTGTATATCCAGCACTTTCTCTTTTACATGCTGGTTTGCAACTGCACACTTCACACATCCGTAATCTGTGCCAGTGTCTTTTTGTCCTGCGTAGGCATAGCTCACCTCACAGACAAATGTATAAGAAATAATTAGGAAGTGGATGATCTAAACTATCAGCAATTTTAAGTAGAATTCATATGATTTCTAATCAATGTCTGACTGTAGTAAAGTAGATATAAAAAAGTTTAAAGTATAAAAATGCCCAAGACCTGAATGCTATTTGTTTGATGAAATACATTTAAGCAACAACAACAAAAAATCCCTTCTTAGTAATGTTGACCTTATATAAAACCTATTTTAATAAACAGACAGAGTTTGATTTTGCATTTCAAGCATGGAAAAATAGTCCACCTTAGAAATTAGGACATATGAAGGACAAGGACAGATTGAACTTTTTGTTTTTTTGTTTTTTTTTTTTAGCATTGTACAGTATTGACAGTATTCAGGATTTATTGATTCATTCTTATGTGTCCAACAACGAGAAATGTAATCTTTGTGTCTAATCATATGATGGCTTATTTCACCCACATAAAGCAAATGGACCAGATGTTTGACTTTAAAATTAATTCATTAACATATGAATTAATGCTAAGCTTAGTTTTTAGATGTAATATTCAGCAAGAGAGAAAAACATTGTCATTGGGCACCTATTCTGTTGGAAAGTTACCAGGAATCATTGCCCAAGTGGTAGGTTATTTTGATTTAGTTCCAAAAGAAATTAGTGGTCTGAATTTAGTTTACTAAATTCAAGCAACTGTTCCAGAAAGTAAATCAGAATCAGATTGTGCTACCTTCCATGATGCTGCTTATGCGTAACTCAACATATGAATAGTATCAGTGGTCTTAATGCAACTGTTTATGTAATAAAATACTATTAAATCTGAATTAAGTAATGGCACAGTTCTTAAAAGAGATATTTAAAGTGCAGATATAAGTAAGTGTGTGGAAATATCTAGCTTCCACTGTTTCTGAGGAAAAAAACACTACACTTCTTGCATACTTGCAAACATTTGTGCATGCTAGCAATTGGTATTACAACCAAAATTATCATAATTGTCATAATCTCTAAAGTCTAGGAAACTGAAATTTACTGTTGGAATATTGTATTATATCCTGTGAGAATAAAAGTGTCTCAGGCCAGCAAAGTTGTGAAATCTTCAGTGAGTAAGACCATTATTTAAACTGTCTTGAGATTTGGACTCACGGTAGGGTTGCCTTAGATTTTAAGGACTGTATTTTATTTTCAAATTTGGTATATGATGAGAGAACAGGATTTGCTCAAAGATAAATGGATCAAAACTGAGGAAATGACTGAGAAACAGCAAGTGACTGAAGCAAGAAGGTGGTGGAAACAAGAAGCAATTATTGGAGTTTGAAGACAAGCATAATCCTGGTAAAATTTTAGTATTGATTAAAAAAGAATGATGCCTTCATGACACTTCTATTAGTATAAGTCACCACTCAGTGAGTTATTGCTTCAGAAAATACAAACCATCTGGAGCGAATTACCAGGCATGTCTCCCCTCTCTGCTGAACTCCTGTGCCTGAACCAGTTGAACCAGTTCATAGCCTCAGATTATACTCAGCTGAACCAGCTTAATGGAGTAGCTGCTGAAGAAACTTAGAAGAGGTGGTGAGATGTAAAGCTGACCAGGAAGTAAACACATTTATTTATTTATTTATTTACGTATTTATTAGTAGGAAGTAAGCAAGAAAATCCTCAAGACAAGAAATCAGTGTATTACTAGTACATATGCTAAAATTCATCAGCAGAGGATCCAGCTGAGATGAGGACATTCATGTATTGCTCTATTTAAATGCATTGCTTGAACCATAAGAATTGACTGTAACTTTTTGCTTTCCCTGCAGATCTGCCTAACCTTATTTGTGGCCTTTTAGAAAATCATACAGACTACTTACATTCTTAGTGTTTTAAGAAATTAGTCACCAAGTTGTGAATTGCTGCCCTCTCAGCAGAGGTATTATAATCAACAGTGTGAGCTGGTTACAGTCAGACAAATGGTTGTGATTGACTTGCTCCACCACTGTTAGTTTCTGTCCCCTCCACTGGAAGTGACTGCTATCTCTGATGTGATTTAAACTGACCTGTGTCATGCTGAAACAGACCACTTGTGCTCACACTGTCAATGTTACACTCCAGAATAGGTGTGGAAAGAAACTTGTGAGCAGCTCTGGAGAGGAACCAAATGTACTGGGTAGTGGCTTCCTAAGTATTTTCAAGTATATCACAAAAAAACTATCAGACACTGACCTCTCACCAGGGGAGGAACCTCAACGCTTTTGAAGTCATCAAGAGTTTTGCTGCTGAGTGCAAAGATTTGTCTAGGCATGCTATTTTGCAGCCATTTCAGTTATTAGACTGAAAAGGTCTCTTCAGAGAAGTGTAATCCAACCATGTGCAAATTTTACTCAAAACTACTAAGTGAGAGGAGGAAGCAAAATTCTAAATCATCAAGTTATAATTTAAAGTTGGAATCCCACTCTAATTATACATTAATACCTATAGATTAAAAATATGAAACAAAACTGATGTATTAGTCTGGGTTAACTGTTGAAAAAATAGAATTGTTTTACAAAGCCTTCTGGAATGAAATAAGCCTTATAAAATTATGCATAGATAAGACTTTGGATTCCTTCTTCCTGTCTTTTCTGTCCTCCCTTCACTCCCTAATATATTGTAGTAGTTTCTGGTGTTACAAGGTAATGTAACATTTCATTATACATTCAAACAGAAAACACAGAGTGTAATATAATGGAAAAAAGAATAATGATTTAGCATAGATTTTCTTGCTCTTTTTGAAAAAGTCACAGAACAAGTTTGGAAATATTATTGAAAGCAATTGGAAATCTAAATCCCCATTTCATTCAAGGAAAGCTGAGTAGACCCCTAATTATTCATGTGTCCATGAACAGTAAGAACAGTTTTCTTCAAGAAAGTTTGTTTCATTTCATGACTGACTTTGTGGTACATATTTACAATGATATTACATGCAGTCTGATATCATATTTATGTCCCAGGAGTAAGCTTGAGCTCTCACCTAAATTAAAGAAGTTCTTTTTTGGCTATAATTGGAGGTAGATTGGTATCCCCAGTAGGAGTTTGCCTATCATTTATCTGGATAGTAAGTTATATTTTTTTCTGTTAACTTCATGACTGTAAACAGGGTAGATCAACTGATGGGAGGTTAAAGCACCTCTGAAATGCTCAAAAGGCTGTATTACATAAAATAAATGTATCTTTTAGTGATGCAGAGTCTTCAAGAAGGAAAACACACCAAACAGACATGATTTTAATGAAGAAAGACATTTCAAGTAATTGTGATTCATATTTTCTTTCTGTTGTTCCAGTAGGAACAGCTGCTCCATTGTTTTGGCTTTGACCCCTTGGCTTTCAGAACGGAAGTTTACCCAGTCAGTGCCTTTGGTATTAGCATTGGATTTTCTCAGAGATCACACCAACAGCAACTAGGGGATGTGAGTGATTAACTGATCACCCTTTAAAGTCACTTAATGGAATAGATAATTTGCGGATGTTTGCAATGCAGCTCTAATAGCACTACCTTTGGTCTTGGGAAAGAAAGCAGGGCGCACCACTGAATAAGTGGCTGTTGAGAAGCAGTGATTAGCAGGGAGAAATGAAGATGAGATCTTTTCAACTACAGCTGCATTTCCCACCCCTTACTCTACCTCGCTGCTCCTGTATCTGCCATAATCCAAAGTTCATACCAATGGCGTAGTCCAAATTCCCCACTTAGTTACACCAGTGCTGCTGAGTTAGCTCCAGTTGGCTTCTACTATGGTAACTGAGGCTGTGTAACTAAGAGGAGAATATGGCCCAGTAGTTGGTTAGATCGGATTCTGACTTCCCACTGCCACCAGCTGAACAGAGAGGAAAAACAAAGGAAAAAAGAGCTCAAGTATCATTGCTATCAATGTTGCTTTTCCATTGTAGAACAGTATCAACAGAAGCTGCCTTGGTGCTTCAGTTGCCTTTTTGAAATGAACAAAGCTATTGTGGGTTTTTATGGTGTTAGGTAGGGGGCATTTTTCTCTGTATCAATTTTCTCTGATGCCACCCATCTTATTTTTCTCCATTGTTGCTGCTCTTGACTCTGTCACTCAGAGAACCCCAAGTCTATCTTCTGCTAAACTAAATGGGTAGAAACAACGTTTTCTCCTCCAGTGGGCAGGAAAAGTAGACAGCAAAAAGAGCAAGTTGGGACCCTGGAGTAGCAGAGGGCATTAAATGGTCCTGTAGTGTTGGAGACAGTGAAACAAAACTGAAATGAGCATTTGACAAAAGTATGTTAACTGAGTGGGAAGAAGTGAAAATGTGGGAAGGATCAGAAGGGAGGAAAGAGGGTTACTCAGTAGGTCTGTAACTATCATATTCACATCTTATCTGTATACACACACCATTAAAAACTCTTGTTTTGAAAGGTGAATAAAAGTTTGCATATAAATAATGATTAAAGAATGAAACAAGGATGCTGTTGGGAAAATAAGAAAAACAACTTGTAATCCAATTAGCTATTTTTTAAATAGATGATGAAAATTTACAGCTGTTGACTGCTCACAGCCCACAAAATCTGATTACCAACACATACAGTGGTGAAAATACAGCAGTCATGAAACCTGAGAATTAATTCATGAATTCAATGGATACAATAAATTATGACTGAAACACATAGAAAATGAAGACTGCCTCTTTTTTTCCTTTCTTTTTTTGTTTGTTTGCTATCAACTTACCTGTAGTATAACAATAGTTCACTTACCCAGTTCAGCTATGGCAAAAGTTAAATTAAATTTCTTTCAAAAAGAACGCCTTTGTTACAAAGAAGTGTATTAATTTAGTTCCTGATAAAAAATAATCCAGCTGCCCTACACAGTAGGACTGAGGATTTTACAGTATGTGGCTAGTCTGAAGTTCTAGTGCTATGAACGTTTTATATCAGCAAAACATTAATCTGAAAGGAAAAAAAAAAAAGGAAAGCATGCAGGGTTTATTTGGTTTTGGGTTTTTTCCTCCCTGCTCTAGGTTTATGGCTTGTATATAAGTACTGTAGTGTGGGGACAATGGCTTAGTGCTATTTGCTGTGAACTGCCTGTCTCCCACTTCTCTCATGTGAGAACTTCTAGCTAGTTTGAAGGACAATTATTACCTGTATCTCTATACATACCTTTTTTTTTTTTCTTCTAAGTTCTTTAGGTATTTCAACATCTCATCAGTCACTGAAATTCCAATATATTTTTGGCAAATTTAATTTTCTGCTATCTTGTTATTCTTACCCAAATGTTTTAATGGTTTTATCTACTTCTTAGATGCAAGCAGATTATCTTGTTTGGGGATACATCTGGCAAATTAGCTGCTCCATGGATAGCTAATCCTTTATTAGATTTTGGATATCTATGTGGACTTGTAATTGCTTGTCAGAGGCATCAATTGACTCCTTGAAACTATACCCGAACTTGATGTATCTAGTATTAAGCCCTTACCTGGCTTTTCCTGATATCTACCATAATTGAGCTGTGACTGAAACTCATTGTAGCTTATGTTTTCCTTGCACACAGATAAGCTTTACAAAGTGTGGCCAAGTTTTGTTTGATTTTCAGATCATCTACTACTGTACATAAAAATTATTCCTAGAGTTTGTCTGTTCTTCTGTGAGAAGAGTAAGCTTGGTACACCGAGCACTGCCAGCTGGAACCTACCAAAAAGTAATACCTTACTTACTGTTGTTACTTTTTGTGTACTAAGTTGGGCTAACAATGTGAAACAACCATTTGTTCCCACCACCAGTGACGTGCAGTCTTTGAATTTTCATTTTATAGCTTAGACTGCATGGAGATTTTTATTCCTTTTGTTTCTTTTTTTTTTCCTTTTGTTTCCAGGGATTTCTGCTGCTGTTTCTTATGCAAGAATATTGTCACTGGACATGAAGAAAGGCTTTTTATGTAGACAACTCCATAAAAACAGTAAAAGAAATGGAGCTAGTGGATGCTGGTTTTGCTAGGTTTATAGTTCTCAAAATGCTTTCATAACTAATAGAAATATTTACTTTTTGAGCCTTTTTGTGGTTAAATTAATAAAATATATATTTATTATTAAGAATTCTGTCTATTCCTATAGTACAGGCTTAGCAACATGCTCAAGGTTTGTGCTCTGATTGCAGTGTTTCTGCAGAATATCCCATTACAGCTGTTGTCCTGCCACAGTAAAGGTCATTTGAGGGACCCACCTGAAGCTCCAATTTATACAGGAAGAAAGAATCTGTAAACCGTTCTCAGATAAGGCTCCACGTTTACTCAAAGGGGGAAGAACTAGGTGACCAGACAAAAAAGAAATGTGGATTTCTGGCTCCCATGCTAAAATCCAGAGCTTTACATTACAACCCCATCATTTCTGGGGAAGCTTACACACTTTATAATAGATAAGTAGTAGCAAAAATGGAGGAAAGTGTTTTCCTTTAAAGCATAGCTGGAATTGATTGTTGGGAATTTGCCTTTGGGAAGAAGATCAAAGATTAGTTCCCAGCCAGGACACTAACTCCTCCCACCTAAATGAATGTCCAAACCTGCCACCTCTTTTGAGAGGGAACTTCAAGGACTATTCTATGTTTTCATTGATATTCATCGATAGATAAATATATATACAGATATAGCTGGTACAGATGATAGATAAATATTAAAAACTTTGGGGGTTTTTTTGTGAACAAGTTACTTCAATTGGTTAAAGAAAGTTGCTTTTATGGCACTATAGTCTATAGGCTGACAGTGTAGCTGACACCACAGCCATTGGAATATTATAAAGGAGTACTATAGGACATTACCTACAACATGGATGTATTACTATTATTTTACTACTAACCTAAACTAAAACTTTTGGCTCTGAATCTCAAATCCTTGCCTAAACTTAATCCTGACCCAGGCCTCTTTCTTGCCTTCTGGTGAATGTTTAATGTCCTGCTTAATCCTGCAATTCAAAAAAAAGGACATAAACTGAGATCTGAAAATTGGTTTTCCTGAAGAATACTCCATTATTCAAGGGTAATGCTGTTTTTGCACTTCACTAAGTAGCAAGTAACATTAAGGCAATTATCATTTGAACAGATGTTTCCAGGGATAACTATTAGTCTGCCTTCTGGTATTTCAAATGTACAACTGCATTTTAATCCAAATAAAAATCCTATCTGTTAATATATTTGTAAATTATGTTTCCAAATATACTCAGATCTTTCAGTCAGAACCTCTAGGGTTTTATGGGACATTTTGCGTACATACATGAGGGACATGGCATTCCAAAACTTTTCTGAGAATTACAGATCCCTGCAACTACCAAACATATGAGGTATCATAGCTTTTCTCCATAATTTTAGTTGGAGGACTGTGATGTACAATTTCCTTTTTTGAGGCCCTTGGTTAGGAAATGTACTCTGCAGCACCTCTTAGGCAATCAAGGATTTAATGCATACCCTAGTGCCTCAGCAACTTTAATAATGTTTGGTGATGCAGTGCATCTACTATTCAGTAAAATAGAAAGAAGCTGCCCAGTCTAATAAATGTGCAGGCTTTTTTTTTTTTTTTGGCTTTTTTTTTTTTTTTTGCACTTAGGGCTGAAACAGAGTGAATTGGAATGATAATTTTAATTATACCCAGCCTAGTAAGATGACAGCTAAAGAACCTGAAAAAAATGTTGATGTAGAAAATATCTTCAGGGAACTATTTTCGTCTTTGATGTATGTACCTTGAGAATTTCAGAGAAGAAAAAAAATCTAAAGAATTTTATTGAAATAAAAGTATTATATTGACCTCTTAAACCACTATTGTAAACTGCATTGACAATAAGTCTAGATTTATTTCTCTGTATAAGTAAACTATTTGTAATTTTTAGTTTGCTTCCCATCCACACTATATTCAACCTTATTACATGCATCCTTCTTTCTGACACTCCACTTGTAATATACTTGTCCTCCTAAAACATGCATATATGAGTGTTGCCACCTATTCTCTAAGCAAATATATAGACATTTTTACCGTGAGAATCTATTTGTAACTTTCTTTCTCCAGTTAACAGCTTATAAAAATACCTTACATCAGCAAATATGTTTATTGCGAAGTTATTTCTCATCAGAAATTTAAAGAAATTATATCTCAGGTATAACAGGAGTAGGTTTTAATTTTTTTGAAGTAAATCTAGAGTTACTACAGATCAATGAATTATATTGTTACTGTGAATTCCACCTCATGTAAAAAAAGCTACTTATATAGATTATGTGTCTGTGCTATATTTTCTTTATTTGAAAAGTAAAATTATGCCAAAAAGGTCAATGACAAACCATATCATTTTTTTTTAGTTACTGGAGAAATCATTAAAAAATAAACTAAGCAATCTAAAAAGAGATGTTTTTAAACAATTGCACAATTAAACATATGTGGGAAATGTAAGCCAAATACTCTTTTTCTTAAATTTGCTCTTGTCAGTTTGTGCAAATTTGGAAAAATCACTAGATCATTTCAATGAGAGGCCTTGCTCCATACTCTGTTGTAAATTCACTTCTTGACTGTTGAGACTGATAAAGTAATGTTAGTGAAAAATGAGTTATTCTATACAATTTTTTTAAAGAAGAAAGTAAAACTGAATACAATTACTGGTTAGTATTGGAATTGTGCACTATTCCTGTATAGAAAGACATAAAAAGAACTTACCCAAACAAAATTCTTAATCTAACTTCTCTTCCTAATGACAGAACAGGCAACTGATACTCTGTAAAGTTTCTCTAAGACGGGGAAAACAAAATCAAGACCGCTGGCTCATGCAACATCTTTCTTTCAGCCCTATGTAGAATTGAAAAGGCAATTCATAGTAGATCAAGGTCAGTGGGTCCTATGCTATATATGCAAACAGTCTTTGAAATTTAAAGTAATTGTCACACAGTGAATGTTGTCCTGGTAAATAAATATTGAATAAAAACTTTTCTGAATGGTAAAATATTCATGGGGTGACTGCAGTATATTTTATAGCTGAATTAATTAAAGCAGGAGAGGAAGAACACATATATAATACCTAATGTGTAATTCACTATCATATACAGAAAATTGCAAGGTGAAAAATTTATTCATCAGAGTCAGTACTTCATGCCTGTGTTAACCCATATAAGTACCAACTGAGTACCCAGTGTTCTAGGCATTTCTTATCCCATTGGAACAAATAGATATTTCCTTTCATGGCTGCATTTTTTATTATTATCACAGTGTAAAAGCATTATGTTTACTTCATTTTCATCCATATCTTCAGAGCAAAAACAATTTTTTTTTGTTTAGAATGTTTTCTTGTAAAGTAATAATATTACTCTATCAGCACTCAGTGGGCAGACATATTTTTCTACATTCCTCTTTTAATTAACTTATCTTACAAACAAAGGCTACCAGATGAACACAATTTATCCACAGCATGTATTTTCAGCTAGGAGGCAGATAATTATTGCTCACTGCAGAAATAATGTTATTCTACTTGCTCATGTAAAACAAACTTTAAATGTCATTTTACAGCGATAAAGATTACACAGCACAGTGCCATCTTAAGATATAGCAATTACACAGAGGAACTTCTCATTAACCTAAAGGTCAGAGGTGAGAGATGATCACCAATTCTTGCTAAAACAGACTTAAATTAGTTTAAGCTAAATGTAATGATCTAATAATCATGAAAACGGGGACTGTAAAAACCTAAGAGCTCTTGTGGTACATTTCCAAACAGAATCATGCAATCTGTGAAAATAAGAACAATGTCAGTTCCAGCTCCTGTTTGCTCTTGCTATTCAGTATTTCTTTTTGTATATTCTAAGAAGAATCATAGCGTGCAAAATAGCTGCTCCCTGTTACAGGCTAAAATTACCTTTTTTCATAAACTAGTGACAGCTTTGTAACATTAAAATATATTGTTTCAATTAAAAGAAACAACCACAAAGTAATCTTTAAACATTAAGAGAAAATTGCATTTTGAAACAGAAGTGCTGTAATAGCTCAACATATTTACTTCATAACATTTAGCAGTTTATAGAATGCAACAGAAAAAGTAAAGAAAGCAGTTTAGCTGTATTAAACTATAAGCTAAAATGTGCTGTGCTTGAAGTTCTGAATATCCCTTTCAGTGCAATGCAGATAGTTAGATTTCTTAAATCACTAGCTGATTTCTCTCTTTTTCTCTTCCCCCCTCCCTAAATACGTAGATTTCATAGAGTTCCTACTTATTTCCAATCAAGGGTTTGACTGATGGGCATTCATTGATGAACAGCTCGGATGTGAATAGACGTACTGTAAAACAAACAATGACCTATGGCAAAGGCGAACATAATTATACTACATCGGACAAAATTGTATGCAAGTTTCCTTTTAATACACCATACATCAAAGCATCAGACAAAAGCCTTTGGATCTTTGTGTATGCTCTGTAACTATTCAAAAGCCAAATACAGGGAAGGAAGTTTCTAGGTAATACTTGTCTCAATATAGCTAGATAGAAAATAGCCATGTTATGTGGCATGCTCTTTTCTGCATAATTTAAGCAGTGCTATAGCAGTCTTGATAATCAAAAGAGATGAGAAAAGGCTAAAGTAGAGCTTAGAACGAAGCTGCTTTCTCAGGTGATTTTATCCCATTCCAAAAACTATGCCAGCAAGATAACCACTGAGACAAAGAGAACTGAGCTCTGGTAATACCCATTGTGCCAACTCTTTGCTAGTCTGGATTTCCGTGAGCTCTAGCCTTTTTCCAGCTTAAGGCACAGGCTAGTGTAGCGAAATTAATAGGCAGCTTCCTTATGAACCCTAAGAAAAGCAATTGCTAGCAATATATTTCTCAAGCAACCGTGGAATATGTTCACCATAAAGCACGTTAGGCTTTAAGGCCTGACACTTAAAAGGGCATTAAACAGCATGCTAGGGAGACACTTACCACCTGTATTTGAGAGCAGGGTAATACCATTTAAATTCCGTATGCATCCTGGAGATTGCTTGCACGATCACCCTTTAACAAGTGGAAATACAATGGCACTGGCTCTGAAAAGCTTGCTTCAAAAAGCAACATAAGATATTTGAGCAAAATATTCATACATAAAATGTTTGCAAGGTTTCTATTGTTTCTAAGTATTACGATCTCTGACGAGAAGAAATAGTACTACTGAGCTTAAGTTGCATCTTTTCTATAAATCCTATGTATGGGCCAGGATATTATTTCAGTGATAAATTGGGCAATTAATTAAGGAGGCACAACCTACCTAACAAATCCATCCAAAATGTACACATCACTCTTCTTCTCTGTGGTACAGCATCCATGTCACAGCAGATGGTACAGGAGGGGCAGGAAAGCAAATCTTGTCGCTGACTTTACCTGGCCATTTTCTACCTTCACATGTAGTAAGAAAATATGCCCTTGTCCCATAGTAAACTATTTCACTATGAATTGTTCAATACCCTTTGATTAGCCCTGAACCAACTTACACCTAGTAAATCAAATATGCTTGGAATCATCCCCAGGGACTAGGCCACCAGGCATGCAATGGCTTGCATGTGTACCAACAAACTGCTTTTCCTGCATCAGGTGGCAGCCCACAAACAGGCACTGCCTTGTTTCCAGGTACAGGCAAAACCTTTGTGTGCTTTGTCTCACCTTCATAGCCAAAGAGGGTGACAAACTACTTCATAACATGGATCATAATGATAAACATTTGCTTTCCAAAGTTTCCTGTGTTGTATTCCCAATTAAAATACAGTACAATGTAACTTGGTTACCTAGTTCCAGATAAATGAATGATTCTCATTTGGATTCAGTGATAAGATGAAATTATTTTTTGTGTTGAAAATAAGTTTTAACTCTGATTGAAAAGGGGGAACCTGGGTGTCCTTCTGTTTGCTTAGCCTTGGTGAGACGTTTCTAAGAGCTGAAGTTTTCTTTAATCTTCTATCCTCTATTTCCAGGACTTCACAGGGGGCATTTTTTCTCATGGAACTCACTTATTTATTTGAGCATAACCTCTAAGGTTGAAGAAAATAGTATTTTATAGTAAACACAGCAAAAATATCATCTTCAAACTCACAGAAGTGATTCTGTTGATATGTGGGGGACTATCTATGCTTCCCAAGTGCTTTTTCTATTTATTTTTCCCCTGCTCCTGTAGGTATCAGTTGTTTGCAGTTATATGCATGAAAAAATTAGCAAGATGTACCAGTAACTGAAAATCCATAGTATTACATACATTTGTCAGGTTTATGAGCTGCAGAGGAGGATGACTAACTAATATTTCCAAGTCATACTGCCCAAGACTGTACAGATACATATGTTTGATAGTTCTCACAAGATTTTACACCAGGACATAAGATTTTGCACAGGCCTTTGTGCCCCATTACTTTCTAGGAAAAAAAAAAAAAGTTTCTTTTTGACCACAGTCAGCAAACAAGCTCCTTTTCCCATGCTTCTGCTAGTTCTGTGCACATTACCATAATTTATGAAAACATGTTGTAGACATAGCTCACTTTCTCTGTAACTCTTAGTACAGTTTTCTACCATACAGTTGAAGTTCTGCTCTGAAGTTAAGTCATTCATGTCACAAATGGAACATTATTTTAGGATAGGATCTTCTATCTCATTTTTAATATACTTCAAAGTGAGCATCCAAAGTGTGATTACTTCCTTGGAGATAGAAGAAAAAAGTACGAATAATATGAATTAAGCCATAGCGGATGAGAAATGTATGCATTTAGATAATATGCTCAGAGTTGGAGAGGTCTATTTTTCTTATTGGGTATAATGCTGATATGTATATGTTATAAAGTCAGTCGCAAAACATATTCTACGTAGCAGCATCCCGACATCTGTATACTTGAAGACTCAGTGTTCGTAGTTTGCCCTGATTTATCCTGGAGCCACACATTGTCCTTTTTCTTTGTAGGCTTTGATGTCTAAAGCAGCAAGAGAATGCATAAACTTCTGTTCTTTCATAGGTCCTTTAATTTAGTGGATGTCCAAAATATTCAGGAAAAATCAATAAGCAATGAACAAAGAGGTCTGAATTAAAACCCAGAAGTTTTAGCAAGTATGAAAGTTACTACTCTGAAAGGAGAAGAAGAATATTCAAAATGAATATGAAACAATGGCTGTGTCTGCACAACTATGAGAGGATATTTTAGACTGCAAAAGTGTCACAGGTTTGAAGAGACACCAGCCTTTCTTCTCCGAAGTGGGGAATGCAAACCTAAATGGACATGTGAAATGTATTTAGGAATATTCAAACACCTGAGCAGGTTACATCTTTGGAATTATTTTTTTTTTTAAGAACTAGAGAAGATCCAAGAAAATTATTCAAGTAACTAGTAAATTCAGAAAAAAATTTTGAAAAAAATACAATGAAAAAAAATCAATCTCTCAGTAAAGACAATAAAGAAAAGATTTTAGGATCTTAACTTTTTGAAAATGAACAAGCTTTTCCCAGAGGTGTGACGTCCACAATTCCAGAACTTACATAGGAAAACAACAGAAGTTTTAAATCTGCTGCAGTGAAAAGATTTCTGCTAATTCTGGTAGGTCCGACTCTAAATGCCGGTCTTAAAGGCCTGTGTTAATGTAACAAGTCACAAGTGTACTCTTGCATTTTTTTCTTGGATGGTTCTGGTATTTTCTTTAAAATTAAACATTCAGTAATACAGAACTTGTGTTATTTGTAATTCAGGTTAACTTTCCCTCGAAAATAGTTGTAAATCTTTCTTTAAGATTTTATTTTTTCTTTTTTATTTCAACAGGAAAAGAAAGAAACCCTTTGTGCTTTGTTTTGACAAAGACAAGATGATATATATCATTTAATGCTCTGCTCTAGCAGTTATCATGAATTAACAGATTTATATGTAGAATAATAGTACCCCCAGAACACATGGCTTAATTGAATGGAAGATTTCTGCCTAAATTAAGAACTCAATAGGAACTGATTGTTTGTTAGAAAGTAGCTCCTGTGGATTATGAATGGAAACAATTCATGGGTTACAGTTATTGGTTTATGTTAGGTTATTTTGACTATTGTAATGTAAAATGTCTTCTCTCTAAAAATCTACCTCTGTAACACTAACTGATACCAATGCACTAAAAGGTGCATAAAAGAAGAAAGGTAAATATGAAACAAAATCAGAATCTGAACTGCAACAAAGCTTTAATATATGACTAGATGTCACAAATTCTGCCCTCAAATATGTGTATACATATCTTTCACTTAAACTATGGTGATAGATATTCTAATGGAGAGCATAAATCATACACTTTCAGTATGTGTGGCTTTTCTTTCAGAAGAAACCAGCAAATAAAAAGGGAAAAATAGTAGTTCCAGAAAAAAGGGAAGTGTGGTGTTGCTTCCTGTTGGCTCACAGAAATAACCCAAAAGACAGGTAGATAAGATAGTATTAAAATTGTGTAGTTCCGCCATACTTAACATCAGTAGCCTGTCAAGTGTTTTGTAGCTCAGTAGCATTACCATCACACTTGGGGAAATACTCACCACATTCAGGGAATCAGTGGTACAACTGACATTAATTGACTTGGTGTCCAATATCTTCTGTGTGGTGAACATGGACCTAAGTCTATCTCTCTAGAGTCCCAAAGGTGTTGTACAGAGGACATCAATTATCCAGCTCACCTACATTTGCAGCATTATGTACTACAGGTCATCAACAGTCACGATGAGGTTCCCAGAAGAACGCTGGGTTTTATCTCATGCAATGAATGACAGGCTTTTGTGTTTGTTTGTTTGTTTGTTTGTTTTAAAATGCTGTTTTAGCAATCTGAATTACTCAAGGATCTAGCAGAATAAAAATGGTGTTTATCAGAAAATTATTTTATTCAGTACCTACTCTTGTTGTTAAACCTGAGAAGTAACTTCTACTGTTTGCAAGTTTGTATAGTGATTGTGCAATTATGAAAATTAATTAGACTATAACAATTGCAATGTTTTCTAGTCAAGCTGTGATTATAAAATCTGGAAGAGACAAAAAGAGAAGAAACAATATTTGTTCAATATATTAAAAGGGAAAACAGAATTGTCTAAAACAAGCATAAAACACGACAAGGTAACACCATCCAGTGGTCAGCCCCTGCAGCTCATATACACAGCATTCTTAAGGAATTGCATATAAGACTTCACTTTTGTTGATAGCTTTTCCTTTCTGCAGTCAAAAATATGTGACAACAGGATTAAAAATTATTTTTCTTTTTCCATTTTTATAAAGCAGGCAGATTTTTAGTTACAGGACAGTCTGACATCATTACAGCAAAACACGAAAGGAAATCGTCAGACAGACAGATTAGACAGATACTTGAAATTACTACAATGAGCTGTGTTTCAACAGTATGTGACTTATGGTATGTTTTAGCATACACTTCTCTATTCCTTGAAATGGATTAAGTTCATCTTGTTCAAAGGGAACGACATCCTGCAGTAACTCCAATTTGAGTTAAAGCTGTCAGCTTGAATTGTCTTTCTTATGAAATAGTTGTTGGGAGTAAGGATGTTTGGGGTGACTATTTTTTTCCAAATAGTTAAATAATGGAACTGCTCAAATAGCAGGCCCTTATAAGAAAGTTAAGGGCACCATTCATGCTCTAACTACTCTTTTCTTAATTCTCTGGATATATGTATAGCATCTGTCCTGAGAAACTTCTTTCATAGAAGTCCAGCATATTGTAGATGTACAGAGTAAGGTATGTGCCCCTGGTACTGCCACATAGTCTATATGTACTAAATATTAATTCTCTGTTCTCACATACATTAGCAAAAAATTGTTTTTTGCATTTGTTACATGGTTTATTCACAGTCATCAAGTACTATATTATCTGAGAATAGAAACATTGGTGCAGCATAAGAATTTGTAAGTGGTTTTTATTTTCCTTTAACAATACCAAAGTCATCTACAGTGCATTTAAAATATATCAGTTGCTGTTTAGGACTTCTAAGCTTTAGTCTAAATATTTTCCGACAAATGTTCTTTAAGCGCTGTTAGAATATAGAAGCGTGGTTTTGCACTTACTTTGCAGGTTTGTCAGAAGGTGTGCTTGTAATATTAACACCTTTAAGTTCAGACCTATGCTGTCTGGGCACAAGTGGAAATGGTTTTCATTTTACTACATGACAACACAATTGTCTCTTTTTAATTTGTCACACATTTTCTTTTTCTGTATCTCAGTGAATGTGAGTCTCAATTTTTTAACCCAGTGCCATAGACTACTAGACTGGAAAAAAAAAAAAAAAAACAAAACAGGATCAAACAAAATAAAAATGGTTAAAATCACAGAAGACTATGGCAATAGCCACATCTACTACTAAGGGTTCCATATGCTTATGCTCGATAAGGTCTCCTAGTTCATCTGGTGAAACTTCAGTTTTAATCTCCTGCTCCTGGTACAGCTGTTGTTTTTTTATTTTTTCTTTCTGTGTTATGGAGAAAGAAGAAAAGAAACACCCCTTCTATTTACTATTTTTCAGTTTCTGATGGTCAGAAGCCATCTGAAAGGAGATACCCTTACTTAATTACTTGATTCAAAAGCTCACTAATTATACAGAATTTTCTTCTTTAGCATATAAGAAATTTTTTTTTCCATTTACCCTTTTTTTTCTGCTCGCTAGTGTAATTTAATCATATTTGACAGCTCTGCAATTCAGATATTGTCACAAGCTGTTAACAAAGAATATTTAAAGCAATACCAGTCCACCAGACCAAAAAAAAATTAAAAAAAAAAAATCCATCCAAATTCTGACCCTCAGACACAACATGCTCAAACACATATTTATTCAGCAAAGCATTAAGTTTGTCTTCATAACCTGCTCTGCCTTACTTAAGGTGAGAAATGACTAGTCTTCTTTTTACTTACTCAGCATGTATGTACAGATTGCATTAAGAAAAAAAAAATAAAAAATAATAACAATCTATCAATTGCATAAGCAATTTTGGAGGAGTAAGAGTCTCCAGGTTTTAGCAAAGTTAATAGGAGGCAGCAAATTTTACAACATGTGTGCCTCTACTTGTTGGTTATCTACTCTGATGGACTTCTAATCAGGCTATCTTTTCTAATGTATTATTTATTTTCATGTCCTTATGGTGTCTATTAGGAGAGATGCAAAAATTGCAGGAAACCACATTCATAAAAATTAAATTAATTACACTTACCTATACTTGTCATCTTGAAAGATAATATTTAAAGTTTAGCCATCA
>NW_008825162.1:3020839-3056050 GCF_000699105.1 Pygoscelis adeliae
CTATATTTCATCCAGTCTTTCATTTTCTCCTAGGGATATGTCCTACTCACTGGGAAACTCATCTATGGAGAATGTATCAAGACTAACACCAACCTTTAAGTAATCGGTTTGTTGATTGTATACTCCCAAAGCTATAATGATATTTTATGTGCTCTTCACAACAAATATTGTTTTTATATTTGTGTGATTATCTTTTAGTGAATATTCAGAAAAACAGTGTTATCTAATTTCCTCAATACCATAGAAAATAAAAGCTAAAAAACATTGTTCCCTACAGATTTCTCTTTTTTTAATTTATGCTTTTTTATTTTATTTTAAGTTTGTTTTAGGGGTCATCAATTTTCTATTCCCTAATCAGGCCTACACACATTTTTTAGCTTTCTTTCATCCAGTAACTTTTAAAAAGTTCTTTATATTCTATGTCCTTACATTGTACAAACCACACATGTCTTTCTCTTGATATTTTTTTTTATGTTTTTAGTCATCTAGTTCAGTGCTATTCTTTTTCTAGTTTAATTCCCCATGTCGCACACATTTGCTGTGCTTTATATGTGATGCACATATATCAATGTGGTTTATTTTGTAAGTCATCATATCCCTTCTGTTACTGTTCCTGATTTCACTATTTTGCATGATCATTTTTCAATAATCCCTTCAGTTTCTAGAATTTTAACATTTTAATACCAGTCACGAGATCACACCTTTTTTCTACTTTAACTCTTGCATTAACCTTGAAAATTACTAGCATATTCTTGCTGTTGTTTTGGTTTTCTAATTTTTTTTACTTCACCATGAATGAATTCTTCTGATCAGTTATGAATTGCTATTCATTCTCAGAGACTCCAGCAGTTAGGGGGACATTTGAAAAAGGAGCATTGTATAATCTCAGGTTTAAAGAAAACATTTTCTTTCTTGGTAAGACATATTCCACATAACTGAGCTGTCACTAAGACCTGCACAATAACTGTTACAGAAGCAGCTAACTTTTTTTTGTAGCATGCTCTGGGGAATTAAATTTGATTTGGTCTTTCTTAGATATTTATCCTGTAAACTCTGAATGCACTGTTATGAGTACAAAGTACTGTTTAAAACAGAGGAATGGTCTTAAGAACATTTTGAAGCTTAATTAATGTTTCCTCCTCGAATATTTGAAGGATATAAACACCAAAGAGAGAGAAGAGTCAATTGGTATATTGCCTAGGGTAGGTAAAGGAGCAATAAGATGGAATTAGGAAAGGAATGTTTAAGTTAAATAACAAGAAAATCTTTCTGACACTGAGAACAACTAGCCTGTGAAATTGTTTCTTGAGAAAAAAAGTTAAGGAATTATTTCTTGATACAATTGAAAATATGTGGGCACAGCATGAAGAAATGCTGTAGAGTAAAGGCTATGTCTTATTGGAGGAAAATAAGACCAAGTAACCATTTTCCATCTTCATTTTTTACCTGTGCTTTTTCAGTTTCAGTATTGAGTGCCAAGATGTTTTTGAGGAAAGCAACCTTTCTTCAAGCTGAAATGATATGAAGGAGTCATTCATGGTATTCTAGTCATCAGATACTGTCATTAAATCAGTAAGCTCTATAACATTTAAGAGTCTCTAACTCCTCTAGTCAGTCATTACACGACTGGTAAAGACCAAATATGCCATTAATACTTAAATAGCTATCAGTGTCTTAAATTTCATATTGCAGAATTCAAAATGTCACTCATCCATAATTCAAAAGATTTTTAAGGACAGGAATTAATGGCTTGCAGTAGCCCTCTAATCCATGAGCTGCAGTCCCACACAGGATTAAAGGCCAGTGTAATTCAAATGAGATTATGAGTAATATAACAATTGTATCTGAAAGCATGAGAGGGGTAAAAGCCTTTCAGCTTGATTCTGAGGGAAAAGAACTGTTTACATGAGTATGTAACTACTTTGTAAGATACTACGGATCACAGTTAATAGGAGAACATGAAGATAAATTTGTCCTTGAGGGTGGAATATAGATTTGTGTTTAGGATATATTTAGTGGCTGTCCGACAGAGCTTAATTCCATTTAGTAAGCTTTGACAAATTCCTATAAGAAAAAACTTTTGTATCCAAAGTTTAATCTATAAACCTTACTGTAGTTAAATATGCTTCTCAACATGGGTCCTGCACTATTCTATTGACAATGCAGATGCGTCTCCTTCAATGATTAAAGGATACTTAGGATATTTGGTTCTCCCTACTCATTTTGTGTCTTTGCTAAGCTACAAAGTATGTTGAACAAAAGGAAAAAGAAGTAGTCTCAAGAATCAAATTCTTGTAAGAAACCACAATTATCAGAGGATACATCTAAAAGAAAAGTAATATAGTTATTTGTGACTTAAAGAGTATTAGTCAATGGCATCAGATCAGTGAAATACTGTGAATCAGTGAATTAAGTATTATATGATTTGTAGACACAAAGAACACTTTGTTCAGTGTATTAGTGCTATAACAGATATTAAAAAAAATACTAGCTACTCATTTAAAATAATCACCTATAATCCAGAACTCACAGAAAAAAAAAGGAAAAAAAAAAAGAAAAAAGTTCCTCACTTTATAAACAGCGTTAAAAACATCACTTAAGATGACAAAACACAGGAAACTGGAGTCAAAACCAAAAATATTTTTATTTATCCCAAGGTATGTTTTCATTATAGAACATACAGAATGAAGCATTTATGAAAAAATATAAGAAAGTGCAAAGGTTTGGGTTTTTTCTTTTTTTTCAAATTATCTTTTCATTTGTATTATGAATACACAGTAATTCCCCTAAAATCAGTAGTTTTCTCATGTTATAAGACTGGTTTAACTATTACACTGTCAGGTCACACTGAATTCATATATGTATGTGGACAAGACCTGGCAGCCTCAAGCATGGATAAATTAATCCTTTGGAATGAGCATTTCCTTTGGATGACACACTGTGTCATCTGAGACTCTCTGCATACTGCCTAGAAAACCATCATTCTGCACAAGGTTGCTGGAGGAATGTAGCCATTTGCATAAAAGCAATGTCCATAAGGTCATATGGACACTTCCATTTGCTGACTGAAGTCTATTCGTTAAGTACTTCTCTCAGCTCAGAAAAACTATTTTTTAGAAGTCTTCTCCTCCTTTATTTTATTCATATACTTTAATAATAGTGTATTCTAGCCACTGAAAACAGTACCAATCCAAAGACACATTCATCTATAACATGATGCTGAGATTTCAGATTGTGGGATTTTAAATCTATTTTACTCTTATTAGAGATGCTAAGGTTAAAATTAATGTAAGTTTTCTATGCCAGAAATTAATTCACCAATCATGAAATGCATATTATTGATCTCTGATTGCTATCTCAGTCTATGACTTTGTCCAATTCAGTTATCACATCTCCCTACTCATTTCTACCAAGCTGTTACTATAATGCTATGCTAGTAATACTAATACTAAGGTTGCATCTGAGGATGGGGGAGGGGGTGGAGGTGGCTGGGGTGTGTGAATCAAACCAAAAACAACAATAAAAATCCCAACCAACTGTATTGAGTCTGGCTGAGATGGAGTTAATTTTCCCCATAGCAACCCTCATAGTGCTGTGCTTTGTATTGGTAGCTAGGAAGGTGTTGATAGTACAGTAGTGTTTTGGCTACTGCTGGGCAGTGCTTGCACAGCATCAGGGCTGTCTCTCCAACATTTGCCCCCTCACCCCCAAAGGCCAGTAGACTAGGGGTGGGCAAGGTCTTGGGAGGGAACATAGCCAGGACAGCTGACCCACACTGACCAAAGTGATATTCCATACCATATGATGTCTGCTCAGCAATAAAAGACAAGAGAAACAAAGAGGAGGGGTGGCATTCACTACTACAACGTTTGTCTTCTGGAGCAACTGCTACATGTACTGAAGCCTTACTTCCCTGGAAGTGGTTGTACATCACCTGCTTATGGGAAGTAGAGAATAAATCTTTTGTTTTCCTTTGCTTCTGTGCGCGGCCTTTGTTTTTGCTTTATTAAACTGCCTTTATCTTGACCCATGAGTTTTTCCATCTTATTTTCTCCTCCTCCTGTCCTGCCAAGGAGAGAGTGATAAAGCAGCTTGGTGGGCACATGGCATCCAGCCAAGGTCAAACCGCCACAGTCCTTTTTGGTGCCCAGCGTAGGGCATGAGACAATGGCAGTTTTGTATTAAGCATGCTATAGCTATAGTAGTTATTAAGTGGCAAGCTTCTGTGTGGGTCACAGAGTTTGTTGACTGCACTGCTCATCTCTTTATTTTGCTGAGCTTGGGAAGATGTTAGTACAAACAATGGTTATGTGCTTTGCCCTGTTATTGATGGCCTTACTGTGCTGGGGGAGCTATCTTGTGGAGAGGATGAGGGAATGCATCTCCCTCTTCCTACCCAGGATTGATGTGGGTGGTTTTATTATGCAGGTTCACAAGGTCCTTGTTCATCCTTACATGGGCTGTTTAATACTACTAATTAACACTGTTAGCATATTATGGGTTTTGTGGAATCTGGTGTCATCCTGGTGTAAGAGAAGACAACTTTTGGGTGAGGCAATATTGAAATGTGCCCTGAGGTGGCTGGTCCCTGGGTGGCAGGGTGTGTGGAAGGATTTGGGCAGGTTCCTAGGGTGGTTATCACCTCCCATAGCCTGGGACTTTACACCTGAACAGGCAAGTAACCCTGGCAAACTGACGTGCCACCCGATAGAAGGGTGCCTTGCATACCCCAGTGAAAACCAACAAGTTTCTAGCACTGTACTGGGGCTTGGCCTGTGCTTACTGAGCTACAGTTCAGTATTATCAGAGGACTGTGGTTAAGGCAGGGACCCAAACCACCTCTGAGAATACCATGACTGAGACCGGGGTGCAAATTACATCTGAGGACATGATAGTAGAGATAGTAGAGATAGTGTATTATATTACCACTAACCTTCAGATCACTCACAGTGACTGTAGCGAAGCATAGTACGAATTTCTAAATACTACCAGAGGCTTGTTGCAGAAATTGATAATGTTGTAACAGGACCATCAGGTATGCTTTCTCTACTCATGTTTATAGATTGGTCGAACATTGGTAATTCCTGGGACAAAAGTGGAAAAAACCTTGACAGAAATTCTGCATGCTTTGAATATTCTGGTCTGCTCTGTTTATGTGTGCCTTTAGCACTGCCTACTGAAGTCAAAAATGTGGTTGGTCCAAGGAGCATGAAGGACAGATCTGTGTGACATTTTTTTCTTTGAAGTCATTAAATTAATAACTGTCCTCCTCCACTGTGAAACAGTCAATGTCCTTGTCACAAAGCACACATCTCTCTGATATTTTTTTGAACATTTCCACTGTGTTTAGCAAGGGTAATAAATACTGAGTAGCACTTTTAATATGCTTTCTCATTTACAGGTTTTTTTTCCCCCAAATCTCTTAACTTTCTAGAAAGGAGGCAAGAGTTTCTACTGTAGTGAGCAAACCACAAGCTGTATCCTTGTTATCTGCTTTGATTGATGGCAACACATTTGTCCCTTTCCTGTCTGCTAGGAATCTTCTTTTTTGTATTTGACTTGAGCTGTCCTCTGAGAGCCACTTTTGCAATATTCTGAAAGTTTCATTTGTTATTTCTTGGATGCTGTGCTGCTGAGGTTAATACTGTCTCTGGAAGACCTTGAAATGTTAATTCTAGCTTTGGTTGCATCAACATATTCTTGCTTGCTGAGACCTCTTGTTTCCTGAGCTGACAGAAGGCTGTTTGCATAATATACAGGTTGTTGAAAATTCAGCAACCACAATGTCATGTTATTGTAATGTCATGCTACCTAGCCATTAGTTGGGCTCCCATTTTCAAAGTCAGAACCTTGGCTACAGTTGCATTGCTCTTAACTTGGTGAGCACAGTTCCCGAGTTATTCCCTAAAATTTAGAAGGTCACATCACCAAACTGCATAGCCTGCAAAGAACTGAGAGTAAGATGCAAGGTAAGCCATAAAAATAAAGCAACAAAATGTGTGAGTTGAAACATAATACTGAAAAGGCACTGTGAGGCTTCTTGGAGTACAGTTACTAATAACTTTGTACACTGATGCTACAATGTGACAAAAGCAATACAAGACTTGTGAAGTCTTAAGACGTATTCTACCTGCTTGTCATTTTATCCCTGATATAAGTTAATATAGAACAGAATTTTTCTATAGAATTTTGTCTCACTGCTTATGATGACCACCAGCATGGGAAATGCTTTTATATATTTTGAAAAACAGAATCAACATTTTTGGAATGTGAAAAAGGTAGATAACTATTAAACAGGTGGTTAGGTGACCCCATGTTTGAAAATTGTTTTTTCCTTTTTGGTTTTGTCTGAATGTGTGAAGGAAAACCAAAAGGAATAATTGTTAGAGCCACAAACATGCAAAAAATGTGATTTCCCCCCGCTATTTTTCATTTTGAGTTTGGGATTCTTTTTCATGCTGAAAATAATAATTCCAGTCATTAAGTTTAAATAAGTATTTTAAATGTTTTATTTCCATTTTGAATACATTTTATTTTTAGCAAGAATTAAAATGAAAACCTGGTATGGATTTATCTATTTATTTATTTTTAAATAAGCCATTTCATTCTGAAAATACTTAAAATCTTACAATTCCCTTCAATTAAAAAATTGTTCAGGTGACAAGTTTCTATGCAAAATTTCCTTTCAACAAGCTGACTTCTTCTAATAAAACCACAAAGTGAATCCTGACCAGCTTTGCTAATCACCATGCCAATTAATGCACTGCTTATGGAAATAAAGCTAGTGGCAGAGTGAGGCTGCCTAGCAGAAATGTCAGTGTCATTTTTTCTGCTATTTCTGAAAATTCCAGGTAGACTGGATAGTTCACCCTCTGCAGATTAATCAGGATGCTGGAACGTGGACAGGTTAGCACAAGAATGATGGATCCATGGGCACCTTAAAGGTTCTAGCATAGGTGTTGTTTTGCACCAGGAGGTGCTGGTTAATTACGATGCCAGGAAGAAAGGCATTCAGACTCTGTAAAGTACCATTTAAAATGCTAGAGCTAACACTATAAAGACAGAGAGCACATATAATCTTAGGTCTTTTCTGGAGGATATGTGGGTCAGAGACACTGACTGAACCACTGTGGGTGAATGTAATCTGCAGTCACACACTCAACTGCAATATCTCTCTAACAGCAAGTCTGGTAAATTTGATGAGATACATATTTTAACCAACCCTATATTTTTTCTCACTGCAGGTCGCTTGCATCTGTAGTGTGTCATGATTTCCAGCACAGTACTAGCATCCAAAAACAGTGTAAGTGGTACTTTAGAAACAGTGATGTTGCAGATTAGAATAATGTCAAAGTACTAAAAACCACATACCAAAGTTGAAAAATCCTTAGGAAGAGGAGAGGGAAAAGAAATTGAACTTCAATTACACTGGACTGCTCACCCCAACTTTGAAAACAAATCCTGTTTTAACAGGTTACTCTGTAACCTCTGAAAAGAATACTATTAAATATTTTGTTTCATGTCTCCATTTAAATATTCAGACTATGCTACTTTACCTACTTCTGAAACTATTGTGAGGAATAGAGTCCATTTTGTCCAAATAGTTCAAAGTACTTGAGAAATACAAAATAGTATTAATACAAGTCCATTCTTGCTAATGTGTATAGTACCATTAGAATAGAAGAACATAGATTCTTTGCTTTTAAAATGCAACACAAAAAAAAGAAGTATTTGTGCAATACAAATTTCCTACTCAAATGGAACATTTAGTCACCTGCATAATGCAACATGAATCCCTCTGTTACTTGAAAAACTTTCCAGAAAGAACAAAAGCTCATTCTAAGGTAACTTTTAAAAGGCCAGCAGTGAAATCTCTGATTTCTGGCCAAAATTTAGTGAATAAATACCTGCTAGGTGGGACATCCGTCCATGTAAGAAACCTTAAATATTTAGTAGGGATTGGAAGAAATGTGCCATTTCCAGCTGACTGCAGCAACCTGCTAATAGCTAGATGTATAGCTAGTGAACCTAAAAAGTAAAATGCTCAGGAAATATAAGCAGTTAATGAACATTCTGTACAGGCTGCCTTCATTTCTCACTAAAGTTTTAAATAACTATAAATGTCTTCTGATTTGATAAATAAAATGTGTTCGTTTCTATAATACATTGGTAGGTGAAAACAAACCTTTTAAATTAGCATTTTTCCATGTGTTTTTTTTTTTTCAAAAGTGAACTTAAAATTAAGGCTAACTTAATGAAGTCTAATAAGACATGAGAATCATTAGATGCTTTCTAAATGCAAAACATTTAATGTTGTAAATGTATTTTTTCCTGTAACATTCTAACCAGGAGAGACACAAGAAACAGCTTTAGCCAACTGATAGATCTTCATAAAGGTAGCTTTGCACAGAGTTTTTTAAAATTCAGGGACAGGCACTTCACCAAGTTCTCCCACATCACAATTTACAGATCACAGTCTGGAGCTAACATTTCCAGAGGGCGTAGCACATTTTATGAGACCCCATTTAGTGTTGGGTCACTAAATCCTTATAAAGGAACTCAGATGCATTGTTAATAAACTTTCAAAGAATGTACAAAAGCTGACTATTTGAATAAGAATTGTACTTATGAGCTTATTATGTTAAGAAGCCCAGTTTTAAAATTATTCAAATTTAATAAGTAAATCTTACAGCAGAAATGTCCTTCCAGATCATATTTAGAATATGATTCCTGCTAAGCTTTATACCTTCATAATCCCTTTTTTTTAATTCTAATTGTTTTGCTAGGAATTGAGGAGCTTACCAGATTAAAATAAATATCCCATAGAGATCAAAGTAACAGAGCAAAAGTTTAAACCAGTTTAAGGGAGTATAATGCTAAAGGGTGGGTCCTAAGCCAGCTGTGTTGCCACATGAAGAAGAGTAATTTATCACATTAGGAAGTGATGCTTGCTATATCCTTTTGAGATACTACATATAAAAAAGAAATCCTTTTTCATGGTGCTTGCTATTTGCCTCGTCATATCTCTTCATACAACACTGTTCAAATAGGCAGATCTGGAGGATACTTGATCTTATCCTCAGAAGCAAAATACATGTGCTGTTTACCCAGCTGAATAAACTGGTGTACCTGTGTACATATGTTTGATGATTTCAACCTGTCTTTGCAAACTGAGCTGCTGAAATACTTTCTACGCAAAACTACGTACATCAGTTAGCTTTCACGGAGAAGGGAAAACAAGGAGATATTCTCTGGCTCATTGTGGCTGGATTCACCAATTCAGACCAGTAGTAACAGTACTATGTTTTCATAATTTGACATGTCTTCAACACATCTAACTGACCTTGTTACCACAGGCTAAACCAGAAAAGTACATTTACTTAAAGCAATTTTAAGAGGTCACAAAGATGTGGTGAGATTTCTTGAGTTTTCCAACACAATCACAATGTTACCTTTGCTGCAGTGAAATCAAAAGTCTTCCCTCTGCAATATGAGGAAGTGAAAAGAGCAGGCAAACTCCAACTGGACTAAAGTCCACAGGAGAGAGAGTGACACACCAGCTCACTATTTTACAAGCAATATGGTCACTTTTTTGGGGGGTGGGGAGTGGAGAGGATCAGAGAATTCAGTAAACAACAGTAACTTAGCAACCATGTTAATTTACAGGTAAGTGTACTTTTTTCTCCACATGGCTATTGTCAGAAGTGCCTGTAATCTTATGCAGATGTGATATTGATCTGTTGTTGATGTTCACTGAGCAGCCAAAGGGGAAACACATTACCAGCTACAAACTCCATCAATCATAGTCTCCTTAATAACAGCACTTAAACGATCTCTCCTGGTATTAACTTACATTGTATCTCTGGCTAGAATCCAAGACTGAACAGAAAAAGGTCTTTTTGAAGGAGTAGTTCTGTGGCCACTCTGATCATTTAAATAAAAAGATTCCTGCTTTCTTTAGTGCTTTGTCTACAGTAATTAGTCTGTATTAAGCTCATTAGCTTGATTTAATCCTATTAGTTCTACTGGAACAGAAAGAGAAAGAATGCCTTCATTTACTTACAAATATCAAAGAAACTTAATGTGATAACAGAATACTATATGGCTTTAATGCAGGAATATACAACCCAGTTTGCTAAGAACTTCCATTAAAAGTCAGCATGGACTCTGGGACTCAAGACATCTTGTGCATTATTTATTACACCAATGATTTCCCCATAATGGTTTATTTCTACTTTGTAGCATAACATGTTTTAGCACAATGGGCCAAACTGTAGCTTGATATGTACATCTTGATGTGGCTGTGTGTTGAACTTCTCTGAAGGTCATGATGTTTACATATATACCAGACAATGAATATACTTTTTCTTTTTAAAGACTTATTTTTTAGACTATGACATCACATTTTGCTCAATAGATGAATGTGACATGATTTAAATATCAAATTACCATTGTTAGAATATTCTATATGAATCTTATGAAGTCAGTATCTTGGCATCTCCAAAGAAAATGCCTAGGTCCATCAGAATAAAGACAGAACAGGCAGCTAATTCCTTTAGCAGTTATTTTAAAATCATTTTAAAAACCATTAAAATCAAAGATTCAACTTTAATAAATAGGTAGAATACATATTGTAGCCCATTTTCCCTTCATTACACGTGATTCTTTTTCTGAATCACATTTCTCTGTTGAAGAGTTTGGAATATCTGATGTTGTGTAAACCTCAAAAGCAATTGACAAGAGTAACACTGTCAGTGTCAAAACAATGTAGTATGAGATGTTGGACTGCACAGTACTGAATTATAATACGACAATCCGTACTGAGCTTCCCTTTAAATCTCACAAAAGAAAATACTCCTTTTCAGCAGAGCTCAGTTATGAGAAAATCCAGTCATTGTACTTAGATTTAAACTGTGTACTATAAAATAGTATTTGTTGTGTCTTCATTTCAAAAAAAACTGTATAATTTTAAACCTGGAATTACCCATCTTAATCTAAGATGTAAATAGAACTAGATGTAAATAGAGACTATTAATGAAGCTCAATGAAGCTCACTCCATTCAACCCTAATTTACCTTCATTAGTTATACAAAAGCTTTACATCTATTTCACTTTGTTACTTAGTTCAGTAACAAGAACGAAAGTGAAATTAACTGCAGTTTTAAGCCTGGGAAAAGCACATACCTTTTCAGTAAACACAAACTGTAAATGGATGGGATTTATTTTGAGCATTTTGTTCTTTTAAAGTCAAAAGAGCCTTACTAATCTCTGAATTGTGTTATGGGTCAGAGTTGAAGGCAATAAAAACGTATATTGATACTATTTTATTCTTGTTTTAATGCTGTGTTTGTTCTTAAATGGATCATTCGTATCCAGTGTGTGGACTGAGTATGAAACTATGATTTACCCTAAACCCCAGGGAAGTAGGAGACTACAATTAGTTGTTGCCCCTAAGTAATCTGCTCACAATCTCAGCCTAATTCACTGGGAAACATAAGCTACAAGAAGAAACCAAGTTACATGTAATCATTCCTGTGGGACTTCAGTGGCACTATGCCAAATTATACTACACGCCTTCCTTATATTTCAACAAGATGTTTGTCTCCAGTTAGCAACTTTTGGACATGAAAGTATACGAGATCATTAATATTGATATTAGCTTAACTAGTAACTTCTGTTAATTTTCCCTTTCTAATATGTTGCCTGTGTAATTATTATTTTATTTTTAATGCAGATTTTGAAATGTTCAAAAGCCAGAATTTAATTTTGTAAAATTCCCACCAAACTTCTTTGTGCCAAATGAAAGAATGAACATAACAAAATTAATCATGAAATATAAATCTGTTTAGGACATCATTTAAATAATTCTTTACAAAGTGAGTGATTCTGCTTGATTCAGTGTCCTTTGGTTCAAACCTGAAAAGAATTTGTTGTGTTTGTTATTTGACACTGTTTTGTATAGTTATATTTTTCAATGTGGTAAAATGAAACAATAATAGATACATACATTTTAGTGTATATAGAAAAAGCACACATGCTTGCATAGTCTCTGACCCAAAATTATACCTTACAAGTAATTAATTAATTTTTCTTTCAGGCTGTATTATTTTAATTAGTAAGTGAGAGAAACATATTTAAATACTGAAAATCATAGTATACATTTCTCTGTACAATTCGTTTGCAGACTGGCACAAAACGTATTCTGTGTAGATATAGAAGATGAGACTGTTCAAGGTTCTTGGGAGCCTCTGGCTAAAATTCTGCCATGATATTAAAGGGAATATTAATATGATTTACCTCCTCCTGATGGGTTTCACTTTACTCCTGTGTAGTCTCTTGATGTCATTTGCAAGGCTGATGAAAACAAAAAATCTGAATTAGGATTACAGTAGATGAATCCACATAATACATGGCTTCATACAATGGAAGTCAGGATTTGGTCCACAGTTAATAAATTCTAAACACAGAGCAGTATATGCATGAGGGACACAGACAGAGTGAAGACTGCAGAAAACAGCTAGACACAGAAATCATCTGGCAAGGGCAGAGGACAAAAGTATGGAACTTAGATATTCAGAAAACCCCTAGCATTTAGTCAAGGCTTTTTTTCTGTCACATATTTATTGCAGTTTGTTCAACCCTCTCCTGAGCAGCAAAAATTGGACTGTGGAGATCCATAAACTTCAGTATTTTTTTTAACTTTTCCTGTCCATCTTTACTATTTGCTAAAGCCTTTCTCTGTTACCTTTTAAGACCCCTGCCCTCAGATCTTCTCTGGAGTGCTGCTCTGGGTTCACAGGCAACCGGTTGTGGGCCAAACTCACTATTTCTAAACAGTTTCCATCCAGTTTCTAAAACTGGACACCATCCAGTTTCTAAACAGTTTCCACCCTGATTTACTCCCTGGCCTCCTTCTCTTGTTTCCATTCTTTTTATTTAGTGTATTGCTTCCTCACTGACTCCATTTAGGTTCTCACTCCAAACTGATTCTCACCCCAGACACACACACAGAGAAAATCTTTCAAACCATCGTTCACTACTGTCACTTGTGCACTGTCATTATCTCCTCATTCATGTTTCTCTTGCATGGTCAGAGTGCAAACTCTTCCAGATGGGGACCTAGACACTGATATGTGCTCATACAGTACCCAGACAGCAGCTGTCAATTTTTTTTTTTTTTTTAATTAAAAAATAAAAAGAAGAGTACTCAATTCTTTCATGGTTATACTAAAAGAGTACTGACTATTTATGGCAAATTCCCAAGCCTTAGTAATTTCCACAAGGAAATAGTAGTGCCAATAGTATCTAACAAGAAGTCTTCCTCAGCACACATAAGGCATTTTACTGAATCACTGGCATCTTTACACAGTCATGCATCCTGCCAGTACTGTTCTTTTACACAGTTGGAAACAATCTGGACCACATGAAATCACGTGAAACTTGAGACAGCATTTTTTTAAAACTTGACTCCAATTAAATAAATATATAAAATCTAATACTGGTCAAATGTTACAAAACAACTAATTTCAGAAGACTGAAGAGGTGCCTGGTAACTGTTAAGTGCATTCTCTATTTAAAACATCTTAAGGGTATGAAGTAGTGATAGTCAAACCAAGTATTATTTGAATTTATGTTATCCTTCTACCTTTGCTGCTGAACATTTTAAATAATGTCTTATAGAGCAGATCTACAGCAGGAAGCTTAATAGGGATGCTGTTTCCATAACAACAAATAGGATTTGAACAAAACCACAATACTTAATGGTTACTGTTCTTCACAGCACATAAAAGCAGTTATTCAAAATTACAAGCAGCATGACATTGAAAAAATAAATTAATGCAAAGGGTGCTAACAATTCTGTTCCATATTTAGTAAATGTTTAACTCATACATACTTGAGGGGCAGCTATAAGAGTCCAGAAATTTACTGTATTGTGTATGTCAAGCTAAATCATGACCTGAGAGAGGAGAGGCTTTTTTCTAATACACAATTAAATGAAAAGACAGTAACAGTCAGACAAGCTACAGAAACAAGCCATCTAGTTAGGTATAAATTGGCTCACACAATGAATAAATGAAAAGTCTAATTCTGCCTTCAGTGAGAGTCTTTATTTTTAACTTTTTAATTTGCACTTATGGAACAGGGTGTTCAGATTTTTTTGTATCTTTCTTTTCTATTTTATGATTTTCATCAACAACATTATACTTTGTATATTTGTTTTTATTCTGAAAATGCCAGGATTTCCTACATGTTATTTTACCTCCAGGGTATATATTTTTTCTTTTCTTTCCAAAATTTAAATTTCTGTTCATGTTTTCATATAATAATACTGCATATTGATCAGTGATGATGGCAAATGAAAATAAGAATATTTCAGCACCAGGGGCAGTCCTTCTGCTTGTTTGTTTTTTTCAGGGAATAATATTTATGTTGAGTTGGTAAATAAAATGGCACAGAATACAGCTCTGTAGTGTAACCTTTATTTTCTATCTTACATATTATGAAATGCACAGGTCAGATGGAAACTGAGTTTAAAAGTGTAGTAAGATCTGACTCATGAAACATTTCCCAATGTAGATTTTAGAAATGCAGCCTACTTGGATGATTCTAATGTCATACTGATACATCAGAACTAAAGTAACCAAGTCCTTAGTGACATTTAAAAGCAGTTTGATATGAAAAAGAGAATATTCAGTATCTCTGCAATTAAGAGAATGTCAGCTGCTAGTATCGCTTCATTAGAACATCAAATTTCAGGTGTATATTTTTGTCTCTGATTTCACCTGGTCATTATGGGTAAGAGGAAACTGACCATTTTACACAAGTGACTTGTTCAAACTCAGCGTAGGGACAAATGCTGGGAAGTTCTCAAAAAGTTCTCAAGTCCTTAAAAAAAAGAAATGGAATCTCTTAGAAAAGGGATTGCAATGAAATCTTCATTTTACTAACCACGACTGGTTTATTCCTACTGGGCTTCTACCTTCTAAACTATATTTTGCAATGAAAAGTGGGAACCACTATTGACTTCTGCCTTGTTTTCTGCATTCACAGTATCACATGTATCACATAAAAAAACTTCTTGATATTCAAGCAGTATATTAGTTATAGATGCTCCTGTCAACACAGTATGGAGGCCTCATAATTGCACAACAGCAGATAATCAGGAAATGAGAACTATGAAAAGTTGACAAAGTACCATGCCCAGATTAATTACATTCCCAGATCCTAAAGGAAATAGCGAGAAGAAATAAAAGAGCATCTGATTTTGAATGGTGGAGTTGTTTTAAACAGAGGCAGTGAATTGTATCCACAGGATATGAATGCTGTGAGATACATCACAAGAGCATCTCCATTTAAGAAATGGATCGAGGCATTTATGAGATTTTTGTCAGTGGTATGAATGACCATGACAAAGGCCTGAAACATTTAGAAGTGTATTATTTAATACAGGTAGCCCAAGATTCAGATGCTTATCATAATTCTCTGATTTTAGCAAGGCAGTTTGCAGATTACCACATGACCCAATAGCCACAAAAGGCAAAAGTCTGGCATTAAGAATATTGACAGTGATCAATTTAAATTCGGTTTGAAGTAAATGATTGCTCTGTTAATGAGTGGAATGTGATGTGGACTAAAGTACTGGCAAGACACATTTCTGTCATATGTCTCTCACTTAAGATTATGAGAAACTTAAAACAATTGTGAGAATTAATTCGACATTAAGAAAAGCTTGTGGTTTGACATGCAGAGTGATTTAAAATAGAAAAATAAATAACGACAATTAGTAAAGGCTTTTAAAACTACTGAAGATTATTTAGTAAATACAGCAAAGTATGCATAGTATTAGGCAGAAAAAAAAGGAAGCAATATCTTGAGTCATAAGAATAAAGCTGAATTAGTAGTAGTTAATTTTAAAAACCAGTGAAATCACATTTAAAGTATTGAACACTGCTCATGTTATTATGAATGAAAATATACCATTGAGAACTTTGATTAACTACATTTGGTACATAATGTATATCCTAAGCAAAAAATAAAGAACTAAGTTTAGACTTAGTTTCCATTTGTTTTTTTGTTTGTTTGTTTCTTTGTTTGTTTCATTTCTGGAACAAAAGTAATATTAAAAAAAACCACCAAACAAAAAACCAAAACCCATAAGTCACAGAATTGAAAGGAATAATTAATTCATGCAGGTTTTTTTTATTTTATGAAAAACAGGGAAAGTGGCCACGAAATTTGAATTATGTGAAAACCATCTCCATCAAAATAAAATTCTTTGGTAATCTGCTATTTAAGGATTAAGCTAATAATTCAACTACAAAGTTCTGAGAACCCTTTTTTTTTATACATCTTCCTGGAGGAATATCTGTAGAAAATGGGATGCCCTGATAAAGAATTTACCAAAATTCAATAGGTGAAAAAACTTAACACCTAAAAATATCCCCAAAACCTGAGAAAACTGCAATTACACTATCCCCTGAATTGCTCATCCAAATTTCTAAACAACACAAAATGGTAGTTTCATAAAACACCGATTTGATGTGTGTCCACTTTGTGGGAAACTGAGCAGGAATAAAAGTAAGATACTTACTTTTCCATTAGCTATATAACAGTTAAGATTAAAGGTCTCAGTGAAAATCATGTAAGATGGGCAGCAGCAGCATAATATTTCATGAAAGACTTTCACTTGACTTTAATGCAGTCACTTGACATTGTCTGATCTTTCTGTTACAGTCAAGAATAAATACTAGTTTGAGTCAACGTGGAATTGGATAAGTCCGGATTCCTGTTTGCAGTTAACAATTTTAAACAGCAAATTTTAACACCTGAACCTGTACCAATTAATTTTGATTAAATAAAACAAAATGTCTCAACCAAATCTCAACAGATCACATAAAATTACTAACCAAGGTTAGAAAAAAGAGAGAAAAAAATATTCTTAATAACATGATTTTACATTATTAATTGCTAATAAAATATCTACTTCCATTTCTCCCCAATGAAACAAAAACAACCTGAGAAATTAGTTGAACTGCTCAAAGGATAAAAAGTGAAATTGTAGCACTTGTTGTCATCCAGACATAGTTACTACATGCTCTTAATCAAACAGACTGCTTCAAAAAGAAGTTGGAAAAATAACTTGTTATTAATAAAAAAGCAGGTGACTGTTGTACATGAGAAAGATTTAAGAAAAAAAAAAGATGGAAGAAACTGATACTAAAAACATGATACTTAAAATTTAGATCTCAGATAAAAACCTGAGTTTTTTCTGTTCCTGAAGTGGTGACTATTGCATAGTTAAAATAGAATCCAAGTTTTGGCTTAGATATGTATACATAAGTCACAAATGTTTTACCAGGTAATGAAACACACTGGGTTTGAAGAAAGAAAAAGCAACAAAACAGTTTATTCATTGGGGGGGAGGGGGGGAGGAGAAAAAACATAATGACAAGTATTCAAACTGCTAAAACCTGTAATGGAAATCTTCTCACATACCAAAAGAATATCACAGAGAATTGGAAAGCACATTGTCTTTGGGGAATATATTATTCCTGGAATTGCAAAATAATACAAAGCAGTGGTCAAAAAATATTTAACAGATGGTAAAAGAGGAGAATAACCTTTTTTAAAAAAATAAAATAGAACAACCAAAAGGTAGACAGCATATTTAAAAAAGGGAATCAGAAGAGCACCTGGTAAGAGACATACAGTTTCAATGATTTACTGATTTATAATGAGTTTGGAAAACCAAAACAAAAGAAAAAACAGATGTATTTTGACAGCTCCATGATTAAGAAGGTAGGGATATTATGAAAAACGTATCTTAAGGTCTGAAAATTTTACTCCCATCCTGCTGCACAACAGAAACTTCAGAACAAAGCTATATTGATATGTTGGCCACCACAACAATAAATGTAGATGAAGCATAATGAAATCATGAAAAGTCCAGAAAACAAAAGTCAAATCAGGAATTTTGCCTACTGATATATCTCATCTAGAATACTGTATGCAACTCCTGCCAGAAAGACACCAATTTTCTCCTTTTTTTATTCAGAAAGAAAAAAAAAATCCTGAAAGAAAAAAGGGCTTATTAAGTTAAAAATAAAAAGGATGCTCAAGACAAGATATATCAATTTAAATAAAAATACAGTTTTTCATAGGAGAAATGGAGGCAACACCAAGGTTATTTCAAGGCAACTTTTGACAAAATAGTGGTAAAAAGAACTGTTGTAATAAAATTGCTCATGATAATAGGTCTATATTAAAATATGTAGGATGTATCCTACTGTCCGGTTCTTGTTCCGAACATTTGGCTAAACAGCTTTGCAGTTTATTTTCTAACCTCACAATCTCCTAACTGTCTTCCATTATCTGCCTATTGCTAAGGTGATGTCTGCTTTTAGGAAACAGAAGCAGCAGATGCTGGCAGGTGATTCTCTGCCTATGTTTGGTTTATAGCTTTCACAGAGTTGCCAGTTAGAGGTGACACAAATGTGCAACCAGCCTTTTATACCCTTTCAATAGCAGGTGACAGATCAACCTATTACCTAAAATTTAGGGGTTTATAGAGTTACAGCTTGGGAGGGGGTGTATTAAAAGATTGAATAAAAAATTGAATCTTCCTCACATCTGAATACTGATTTAGTAGCTAATCACTAAATCTACTGTGCATTTTTGGAAATAATATTACAGAATTATTTATTTTTATGTGCTTATGGAGTAAAGGACAGCCAAAAAAATTATCTAGTTTTAATTCAAAAGGTCAAATCTCAGGTCATAATAAAAATGAAGGAGTCTGACAATCAGGACTGGATGATTTTTTGCAGAGACAATACTGGGGTTTGCGTTCAGATCCAAATTTGAACTTTATTATGGAGAAAATTGAATCCAGTTATCCAATTTGGCCTCACCTCCTACTGGGACTTTTCCCACCAGTGGAAAGAAAAAAATAAATCAATTTGTTAGTAGTGCAAATACTGTACATGTGACAGCTACAAGGATCTATCGAATTGTTTTTTCAATATATTTTAAGAAACAGTTAACAAGTATTTTCACAACAAGTATTTAATTCTTTTTTTTTTTTTGTCAAAAATAATCTTTAAAAAAGTCAGTTTTTTGTTTGTTTACCTTTTAAAAATTATTTTCTAGGGAGAAGAACACCTATTTCTTTCTAAACAGCGTTAGGTATCTGGGGTTTTTTACACATCCATCTCTAGTGTTTCTGATGATTTTCCTTAGTTCTGTTTTATACCTATTAATTTAAGGGAGGAGGAGAAGAAAAATTAATACAACTAAAATTATACAGGTTTTTTTATGGTAAAGTCAAATAGGTAACATCTTTGTTACCTATGTACAGGATTTCATTTTTCCTGAAAAAATATAATCTCTTATACTTCTCCTTATCATTTTTGACACGGTCCAAGCAGCTTCCATATTCACTATTTGAAAACTGTGATTTTACAATACTACATTGAATTATATGCAATTAACACCACTAGATTTGCCAGTAGCTCTTGCAGCCTGAAGTTTGTCTTCAAACATAACAAACAAAAAATAACTATTGTTTAGTAGTATGGAGACAAAAATACTGGTATTTTTTTAATGTCCTTGTCCATATCTTGGCAGGCAGACTTGTCTACTTCACAAAGTCAAAATGAAGAGCCGCTCTTTCTGCTCAGAGTCAAATCTGAGCTGATGCTTCCAAAGTGTATATTGGGCAAGATTTTCAAAGGTGAAAGATAAGAAAGATTCTGAAAAGTCCATCTGGGATCAAAAATCATGGTTTATTCCTAGCCAGGAATATGCTTACATTACAATATACATCTATAAATAACTGATTGAGCTAGCTGTAATAAAACAGAGAAAGCTTTATATGTTGGCTAATTCACTCTGTTTCTTCAAATGAAAATTAAAAATGTGAGTGTCCTCTAACTTGATGCAATAGAGATGTGAAGGTTTATCTTTCAGATATTACTGCTAAATTGAAAGTATAGCTTAAATGGATTTTCTAGTCTGTGATGAAATTTTTAGCTTTAGGAATAATGGTTTCTTAGCTCTTCCCTGGGGCCACTCAGAAGAAAATGAGTTTAAAATTTTGGAATGCCTTAGATATCTGAAAATAAATGCATGGTGTTTTGGTTAAAGCTATAAAATAAATTTTTGTTGACTTGGAAGCAAAGGTTAGATTCCTCCCATCTTACATTTTGTAAATTATTCCACCCTACTTCTGACTACCAGACTTCCAGAGAAAACTTTTAAAAATGTGTTGACTAACTGCTGTAAATATTATGTTTTTTCTCAGCAGATTTGTGAGATGTGAATCATCAAACCATCTTCAGTCTTCACTCAGCCTGCCCTGCTGCCTGGCTGGGGAGGTCCTGCCCTGCTCTGCCCTGCCTGCCCCAGGGGAGCCCCCACCTCTCACAGGTCCCCAGCACCACACCACCTTTGCTGGTGGTTAAAACTCAGTCCAGAGACACCTCTTTGTTTAGGCTGCTGATGTAGAAACCTGATGTACAGAGCAAATATGGGTCTGATTCAGATGAAAATAAAAGTTGCAGATGCACTTGTGAGCAACACTCCTATGGATCTGTTTTATTTCTTTTGGCTTTAGATTAAACAATCCTGGTGAATAAAGGATTTTTTTTGAGTAGCAATTGAGGTCATTTGATTATAGAATTTATAAAACTGCCACAGCAATTTGTTTAGACAGTCATATCAATCTCTGCAAGGACTGAGACAAGAGAAGCAAAATTAATCAAGCTTAAGCCTTATTATGCATATTTCTCTCTCTAATAGTTTCCAAAGGTCTTTTGCAGTACCACAAGAATACTAACTATGTAAGTTATAAAATAAATAAGGAGGTAATGACAAAGGGGGAGGGGGACGGGCAGAATCAAAGCATAGTTTTATATTTAAAGAAAGATTGGAGACGGATAGGAAAAAGTTTTTGTCCCAAGTTGCAGTTGCCCAGAGATGCACATCAATTAAATCAGCAGTTTTACACACCTCTTTATGGACACTGATATCCTTTTTAATAATTCATCACTATGTCTCAAAACAAGTGCACCCCTTACATTACATACTGTCCATGTGATTATTTGGATTTTATTTCAATTTACTGTTTAGTAACAACCTCTTACTCACTTAGGTCATTTTCATCTTTGTTTTCACCTTATCTTCACTATAAGTCCTCTCATTTTCAGTGTTTTCTGTCCAAAAGAACTTACTGGTAACAATCTTCACTTTACACATCTTTGTTCATCATCCAGAATTATACTTGGCCTGATAATTTCTTAAGGTGCCTAGAACAATATGGACACTCTTCAACATACAATTTGAATAAGAGTTATTTCTGATTTCACTCCCTTTGTCATGGCCATTTTACCCTAACCTTCCTTCTGAGTCATGCATATAAAAAGGGAGCTGTCTCTACAGTGAGGATTTGCCTGTCATGCTGTATAGCAAGGTACCGTGCGTGCAGCTGTATGTCACAGCTTCACAATAACTCATGGCTCTCTGGAAAAAAAAACTTGTATCAAACAATGTGCAGATGGTGACAGTCTTGGATTTGTAACCACCTTAATGTTTCCTGTCTATCGGTTTCAGGGGTTTTCTTTCTGATGTGCTGGAGGAAAAAATCCCACAGGAATCCTGTCTTTGAAAATTGTTCATTTAACACAGAAGTAGTACTTAGAGGTTTAGAGCTTTGCCACTATTTTTTTCTACAGAAGTGACTAATTCTGTAAATACATTTAGTTCTTCACCTATGATTTTTCCTTTCAAAACACAAAAGCATTTTGAATGTCCTTTTTTTGGTAGGGTTTTTTTTTTTGTTGTTGTTGTTTTTTGGTTTTTTTTTGACTGGCACAGCCATATTTTCATTCCAATACACTTTAAAGCTGATGGTAATGAACTTCATCCCTGACTTCCCTAACAGCTTAATAGTTATTCTCACATTTTTTTCTCCCATTTCAAAGGCAAAAAACTTACTTTTTAAGTACTGATATGTTTAAAACTTACCATTCTCTTGACAACTTAGGTAGTTTGAGAAATGTAATATTTGTTTCCCTTATTGTCACATTTCTTGATGTATGTCATGTGGATAGTTCTCAGAAAAGAATTTGAATTTTGAACATTTAATACAAACTTCATACAAAAAATCTTCTGAGATTCTGCCCTGAATAAAAATTTTCATGTTTCTGGAAGATGTATTGTTTTGGGGCATTTGGTGGATTTGTATTGATTTGGGTTTTGTTTGTTTTATTTTGGGTTTTATCTTTTTGTTTTATTTTGTTTTGAAATATCTTTTTTTCAGGACAATACTATTCTACTTCTCCTCACTTGTAAAAGATCTTTTGTTTGGAAGAAAAAATTCTTCACCTCCCTGCCTTCCTACCAGAATCTTGGAGTCCAATCTTTGCCAGTTTTTTCCAGTAAATTTTTTAACTTCAAATAAGAATAGATCAAGCCTACAGCATTACCAAAGAGACACTTTAGAGGTTTCAATGATCACTCTTTAACTTCAGATTTGATTTATGAAGGGTAAGTAAACAAGAGGCATCAGTAGTATGTATTGAAGCCGATAGTGAGAAAATCGTTAAAACATCTTCTAAGTGGTTATTTGCTGTAGCAAGATGTAACTTGTTGTACTCTGGTAACACATAAAAATTTACCACCTCTTCAAACATCCAATCATTTTTAAAACCACATGTAAATGGAACCTTAATATAACGTGAGGTTGCTGCAGGACAAGTAATTCCTGTTTACAAAGAATCAGACAATATCACCCTATAATACCATTCTATAATGTCCGACTTGAGAACAAGAAGGGATAATGTGTCTAAAACCTTCACCTTCAATTTGCTTTTTACGTGGCCTTTCCAGCTGTCTTTCAGACAAGAGTACCTTACTCCAGGTGTTTCCTTAAAGCATAGAATCATTAAATAGACCAGAAACCGCTGATAGAGGTTGTCCTGCTTTCAGCTGGGGTAGAGTTAATTTTCTTCCTAGTAGCTGGTACAGTGCTGTGTTTTGGATTTAGTATGAGAACAATGTTGATAACACACTGATGTTTTAGTTGTTGCTAAGTAGTGCTTACGCTAGTCAAGGACTTTTCAGCTTCTCATGCCCTGCCAGCGAGAAGCTGGGAGGGGGCACAGCCAGGACAGCTGGCCCAAACTGGCCAAAGGGATATTCCATACCATGTGACGTCATGCTCAGTATATAAACTGGGGGGAGTTTGCCAGGGGGTGGTGACTGCTGCTTGGGGACTGGCTGGGCATTGGTTGGCAGGTGGGGAGTAATTGCATTGTGCATCACTTATTTTGTGGATATTTTTATTACTATTATTATTATTGTTGTTGTTGCTATTTTCCCTTCCTTTTTTTGTCCTGTTAAACTGTCTTTATCTCAACCCATGAATTTTATTTTTCTTTCCCCGATTCTCTCCCCCATCCCACTGTCGGGGGGAGGAGTGAGTGAACGGTTGTGTGGTGTTTAGCTGTGTGCCAAGTTAAACCACAACAGAGGTCCTTGGGACATCTGTACAGATCAATATATGTGCTCTTACAATCTCCTCTAGTGAATAAGCTTATAGTCAAAGATCTGACCATAACAAACATGGCCTCATAACAGTGGTTTCTGCTAAAGGAACACAGATTAACATGTGGTCTCATTGCTGTAATGCTTCCTGCTGTTTCTTCTTGCATGGACTGAAATTTAATTCCTCCTCCAGTGCAGCTCTGACTGTAAAAGTCCTTAGACTAAGCTCCAAGGTTTGTAATGTTCTAAGGAATTTTATAGCTAATAAATGTCAGATATTAATTACTGTTATTTATTGATAAAATATGATAATAAATTCAGTAGGAATTGATGGGAAATAAACAGTTCATTTTCTTTGTAATGTAGAATTAGTGCTTCTCCTTTGAATACCATTTCAAAGAAGCACACTCACAATGCAAAGAAATGATGACATGACCCCTTTCTAGCAAATTCATGCTAAATGTCCTTTACCAAATTAACATTGAATTCCAAGAGCTGAGGAGGTTTGATCAATTTCAGCCACTTATTTTTAAGGCTGAGTTAATTATTTTAGGGAGCTGATATTAATTAAATTCTTTGGACTTAGTTTTAAGAACAAAACTTGGGACTATAGCAGCTTGTAAATGATTCTGTTGAATAAGATCTACCACTTCCTAATTGATTGGGTATTAGTAAAACAACCTAAGAGAATTAGATTTTGTTAAAGTACTCCCAGATGTTTTCATCAGGCATTTCAAACTGCTCACAGATGAGAAACAAATGAGAATGAAGAATTCTAATCGTCTAGTCAGACAGATACCTGAGACATATAATTGGAAATTATTTGAATTGTTTTTAATAAATGACATTGATTATCCCCAGGGATGTTTGCACAAGCTGTGTGTGACAATTTGAGATAAACTTCCTGTTATTTGAAAGGTCAGAATGAACCTGAGAAACTTTTGAGTCAACCCCTAGCAGACATCATATGGGAAACTTTTTCTTTCAGTTATAATATAAAGAATCCTAGAGAAAAATAGGGCTACTTCAAGGAGGAAGATGGAAGGCCTAAAGCAAACTTTCAGAACTCAGATAACACAGCTGATGAAGGCAGAGTAACTAGTTGAGGTGATTAAATGGGACTCTGCAACTGAGGAGGAATACAGAGAATCTATTTGGTATTTGCAGGAGGTGATTTATGTTTTCACACCTGCCGCATGGGACATGAGGAGGCCTATCCAAAGGTACTGCATCATGCTGAGAAACAATATATTTTTAGATAGCTCCAGGGGATCATCTTGTAACATCAATGTGGATAAAAAGCCTTTTGTGGCTAAAGAACACCCTAACATTTTGTACATCCTTTTATAGCTACCAGTTGGGGATGCTGGATGCAAATATGGTCCTGTCATGAGTAGAAATTTGTTGAAAATTGCAACAAATCTAATATAATTTCTTTTATGGCCAGCTGCACAAACTTTTTTTTTCCTCTTTCTTTTTTTTAACCCCCATGTATTGAAATTTTTTTGCTAAGGGATATTAGGGAAGACTCAGACAATAATGTTTCTTACCTAGGTTCCAATGGCAGAATTCTGGTCATGTGCCTTAGGGTTATTACATTAATTTAAAAGTGTGATAGATACAGCTGATACAATAGGTATTCAATATGAAGAGTATATACTTTGGGCCTATTATGGTTTAACAAATCATCTTCTCTCTACTTGTTTGGACAACTAGTGTTTTGCATGCAGATAATTAAATCTTCTGTATGAGATCTACAGCTAATGAATTCAAAACAAGCTTGCATTAAATGCCAAGATAGTTAACATGGTTTTGGGGGTCCAATGTTACACATGTGAAAAGACCTTTGACAGCTCTGTGATGAAGAGTTCTGATGAATTATCACTGACTTCCTCACATTAGTTTGAAGTACATAACAGGACTTAAGAGTTAAGTTATATCTGTAAAATACCAAGGTCAAAAATGGTTATTATGATTCCTCTTTCTGATCTACTTCCGTGAAGATTATATTCTGAACAACACCAGTAAATAGTGCTGTAGAAGTGCCATATTTCACTGTTTATGAGTGGCAGATCTGGTCCATCAAGAGCAAGTACTAGATCTATGGTGGAACTAAGTATGTTTTGAATAAATTAACATGAAAAAATTGAAGAATTTTGGTTCTGGAATGATGATGTTTCTAGATTAGATAAAGGATTCTTTGGCAAATACTCAAATCACTTCACTGTAAAAAAAAATGAATGCAATGTAACATTCTAAAATACTATGACATGTTTATGTGTAAAGAAGTTCCATTTATTCAGACGATAAAACATTTTCTATAGCTGCTTCATTTTGTTTTTAATTGTAGAACCCAGAAATATGGACCATGGTGACAAAAGGGTGAAGATTCTCTGTTTTTAATCTGGAAGTACTGAGTCTGAGGCTTTTTTGCAGGAGTGCTGAAAGCTGGTCACTGTCTGCCCTGCTGCAAGCACATTCATCTGGCCTAACAATTCCAAGGCATCTGGATGTGGTACTAGGTAGGTACATAGGTAGGTACATAGGCATGCCATGTATTGCTGGCTACAAGAAACTGGCACACTTTGACTGTGCTACCCAGGTTTTGAAAGTAAAGTTTTCTATAGGTAAAAGAGGGAATACCAACCTATAAAGAGTAGACACTGTTGGGCAGTTGAAATCTCATGATGCTTAATGTCACATAATCCAAATTCAGTGAGACGTCTTTCTTGCTAATGAAAATGCTGAGGATGTCAATGAATCCTACGGGGGGTTCATTGAGGAACGTGATGCACATAAATGAGAATTCATTAACTCTGTATGTATACTAGTTATTGGGTTACTGTAAAGTTATATTGGAGTATTTGGGCATTTACTCTCACATGATTTATTTTGCTTACTGGCAGGTTTGTTAGAAAATTAACAAGTGAATCCATACAATAGATCCAGATAAAGCATCTGGTAAAGTGGGACAACACCCAAGCTAATAGCTGTGACAAAGCTAATTTCAGGCTTTGGATAAAGTTACCCAGCTGTTTTGCCAAGGTTGAAAGCTTGAATAGTGAAAGAATTCTAAGGGTTAGGAAGTGATACTATAGAAAAAAAGTAAGATTCAGTAGTTGCCATGAATTATTAATGAGGAGAAATAGTTAAGCTTTGAATAAATTATACTGTAGATAAACCAGTGTTTGTTGATTTCTGAAGTTTTGTTGTTCCTTTTAGAAATAAAAATATTTTGTTTAAGGAGATTATCTGATCTCCTTATCCCAAGTCACAGTTCATGCCAGAAAACCTGGCAGTAGCCAGTGAGGTTTGAGTTATTATGGTTGGAAGCAGCTGACACTGAGAGAAAGATGTGATTCTAAGTAGAAGTAAGAAAAGGGTCTTGTATGTGGAGAATACAGAAGAGTCCTGAAAGACCTGAAAATGTTTTCCTTGTATCAGGTTGTAAGATACAGCCACAGCCCTAGTGTGCACAATTCCCTCCTCTGCTCCTTGATTTCAAAGAGAAGGAAATGTTTACATGAGATCCAGAAAATAGATATTTTAACCAGGTCCCTAATCTGAAAAATTAGTGGACAAGAACTGTGGTTCTCACCATGGTTGTGCAGTCTAAACATAGCTTCATACACCAGAGTGATCAAAAGACAAAAGGTCCCTCTATCTCATACAGAACAATTATCCAAAACACCATGTTTTTTCTCTTGAAATAAAAATATTTGCTTTGTTCTGAAGGTTTTCTGTAACACAAATTTTAAACAAAACATAAATTCAGAATTTAATTTAGATTTCATTTCCATTTAATTTTCCAGTTTTACCTGTAATGTACTCATGTCCCAAAGTACCTGCAGATGAGAGTTTCTAAAAATAAAGCCTGTTAATCTGTACATTACCTGTATGAGTTTTAGCTGGTCATTCCTTCTATTTTCCTTCCTAGCTAATCCACTGTTCATTTAAACATACAAATACACAACAACCTTTTATGTAGGAAACAGTTTACCAAATCTGTATGTTTCTTACAATATTATTTATTTGGAGTTAGGCACTAGAGGGGTTAGGTGCCTTATTCTCAGAAGTAAATAATGCACACAGCTGTGTAGCTATTTAGACTGTCATTGTGGATATATTCAGATCACCGTATTGTTTAAAAACTAGGTTGAGCTGTGAATAAGGAACTAAATATTCTGATGTCTCATCTTCTCAAGACAAAGCCTGTAATGAGAACTGGGAGCAGCACAGCTTGAGTCCATTCCTGTGACAATTACAAGGGGAGTAGGAAATGTCAGGAATGAAAACTTACTGCTTTAGTTTTGTAATTGTGACTGATGGAGGTCAGGTGCTGCAATGAAATGTGTCCTCACCATCACAGAAATGCATTTCAAAACAAATTTGAGACCTAACCCCAAAGCAGAAGGAAGCTGAATAAGTTTCAGAAAAATTATTACAGGCAACATAGTTAACATCACACTTCTTAATTCATGGAGAGAGCCACTGTAATTAAATCAAGACATGGTTACTTACTTGTATGTACTTCTGACCAGAGTTGAAGGCCAACAGTAGGAAAAACAGAAGAAAATAAGGTAGATGAAAAAGCCATGGAATGAAATATATTTTCTGAATTAAACAGAGTTTCTTTACTTTATGAAATCTATTCACTATCATATACTTTGCTAATCCTTCTGCCTAAAATACATAAGTGAATTTGTAGGACAATTAAAAGGAAACTGATTTAATTTCCTGGTTTTCTAATAACTTTCATTGTTTTTATGTTCCTGAAATTAAGTTCCTGAAATCAGTGTTCTCTTAGTTCTTTTCCATATTAATAGATGAAAATTTTTAGCATTACAATAAATCATTTTTCCGTAACTGCTGAAGTGATGACAGATCAGAAGTAAGAATGATTTAAAAAAAAAAATAAAATTATTGGGTTTTTTCCTACTTAAAACATTTAAAAACTCCTCTTTATTGACTCTCACTTCTTCTCTGTTCTCTACAAAGTAAAGGAAACTTCCTTGGTAGAGTACTAGCAATGTTCCAAATCTTTAAAGTGCAATAGCAAAATAGAGCTGTTAAGACATTTATCACAAAGAAGACGATGACTGAAACAGAAGAACTAGAGATACTGTGAAGTCTCAGAAAACTAGAGATTTCTTAAACATTGCTGCAAATGTGTTAGAGCAGTGATGTTCCAGTCTGAAAAAAATAGTTGTTTTGATTAAAGCATGATTGTCACTTTTTCGACAGAACAATTTCAACTGCAGTGCTCTGGATAGCTGTCTGGAGGTAGGAACTGGTGCCTATCTACAGAATTAAGTAAAGGGAGTGGCTTTATGCATGATCCCTTCATTGTAAGCAGCTTCAAATCTGCCACTTCTTCAGTTGCTAACACAACTGTTTTAGGGCTCTGTTGTCTTGGGTCTGCTAAAAGCAACCCATGAAGAAATCCTCATGTGATTTATTGCAGCGGGAGTGGGGAGGAGCTGCTTAAATTGTAATTGTGCATGCAACAACGTAAATGATGCTCTGAAATCCACCATGGTGAGCTGCCTAATTACCTTTAACTATGACATGTCTATCTTGTCTCCATTGCTCTGCCTGATCCTGATGATAGTTTGGAATACAGGTATTGTAACAAACACCATGACAGCTTCAGAAAGGAAATCCAAGCTGTTGTTTTTTCCAGGAAACCTGTGACAAAATGCCCGCTCTCTACAGACGTCCCACTGGGTTTTTATCCCAGGGCTGCCCGGTCTCCTATGACCAATTCACCCTCTAGCAGAAGCAACCTGCCAGGTGAGGAGTACTCATAGGAATGTAAATGCACTGCAAGCTGCATTTAGATGAAATGAAGAGTTCCCTCCCCTTCCCACCCCCCCTCTGAATTCTTCAGAAGGAAGATCAGGAGTCAACAGTGGGAAATCACACTGAAAGAGACAGGAGAAGCAAGCTGGTTAAGAGTATATCTCAGTAACTGCCATTCCCTGTTAAGATCTTTTCCAATACAAAAAACTCCTACTTGCTTCCAGTAAGCTATCTAATAAGCTAGTTTCTGATGAACTGCTCTGCTCTCATTTTGCTTGAAGAGGTGAAAAGTGTCAGCCATTCCTTCCTGTCTTTTCTGAGAAACAGTGTTGCACTGTCCCCCATTAAGCCATGTCTTTCATAAAGATGTATCTCCATATCATTTCTCTGACTTTTAAACCAATCTAGATGATTGCTTTAAGTTACATTGACAAATAGTTTTCTATCTCCCCATGGGAGTGCAATTCAGTCTGGGTTTGCAGAATCTGTATCTTCTGTGGGCTGTACTTGCTATCAGTGTCATGACAGATGGATTTGTGATCACTTCAAATAAATAAGAATTTATAAATAAGTTTCCCTACTTTGGAGAAAAAACTGTTGATTTCCTTTCCTGTGATTCAGTATGAATACATTTTAGGCAGAAAGGTTAGAGTAAAATGAATATGAATGTGATTGCCTTGTTCAAATAAATACTTATGTTTTTATTAAAAGACAAAGTTTCCTCAAGTTATTAGATTGATGTGCATTTACATTTTAGATTTTTGTTCCCTAGACAATTTTGTACTTTCTAAGTATCTTTCTTCAATATTTTTTTTATGTTCATCATGTGTTTAAATTTGAATCCTTAGCATAATTACAAAAGTTTCTCAATGCTATACCTGTTTTTAGGTAACTAGCATACAAATATTTCCCTGCTGTGTTACTGGTCAACTGGACAATTCCTCTGGTACTCCAACCATAGAACAAGGTGCTCTATACCTGAGGGTAAATCTAGATTTGATCCATTAAGTAGTTATTCTGTTCATTCTGTTTTAGTTTTGAAATCAAACGTTGCTAGAAGTTCGGGGGTTGTGAGTTCCAGTCTTCTCCCCCCCTCCCCCAGTAATATATATATGTAAAATTACAAGTAAGGCTGTTCTGTCACTGAGACCAGCAAACTCATCTTGTCAAATCTCACATAAACCAAATCAATGAAGTGATCAGGTCTCAATTTAGGATGGTTGCTTGTATTTAAGCTGAAAGAGAGCTCTCATCTTGCAGTTTACCCAAGCTGATGGTAGATCAAATTACTTAATACTCATTTTTTTAATTACCTCTTCTGAATAGACTTACAGACTCCTAGAATCATTTAGGTTGGAAAAGACCTTTAAGATCATCAAGTCCAACTGTTAACCTAGCACTGCCAAGTCCACCACTAAACCATGTCCTTAAGCGCCTCATCTACATGTCTTTTAAATACCTCCAGGGATGGTGACTCAACCACTTCCCTGGGCAGCCTGTTCCAATGCTTGATAACCCTTTCAGTGAAGAAATTTTTCCTAATATCCAATCTAAACCTCCCCTGGCACAACTTGAGGCCCTTTCCTCTTGTCCTATCACTTGTTACTTGGGAGAAGAGACCAACGCTCACCTCGTTACAACCTCCTTTCAGGTAGTTTTAGAATCACCCCACCATGTTTATGTGATGGTAACTATATCATAGTTTTCCAGCTGCACAGTGGCTTCCAAGTCTTTCTGTTTGTTGCCCATGCTGTGTGCATTGTTGTAGATGCAAGTCAGTTGGGCTGTTGATCCAGCCACCTTTTTGGGGGGAGAAATCCTAATTCCTACATGACCATTCTCAGGTGCTATTCCTTTTAAATAGAAAATATTAAAAGCAGTTTGTTGCACTTTTCTGGCTTTCCCACTATAGCTCACCACTGACATTACCTGTGTGGTCAATGTTATTAGAAAATTCAAGATCTTTTAACCGTGCAGTATCTGATAGCTAGATCGATTGTTGCTTGGACAGAATACAACTTTGTTTTACTCTAGATAGAAGGCTGAACCACCTAGTGTTATTTTTGTCCTCAGACTCTAGCATAATTTTCTCTTCCTTTGTACAAGCCTTATGTCCCTATGTTTCTTATCAGGCAAACAGACATGCAAAAGGGTATCTTCCTGAATTCTGTAACAAGAAAATACATTCTTTGCCAATCAGAACCAAATCCATCAATATGACAGAAAGAAAACAGGAAAGGTAGTTTAAAAGTCTCTAGCAAATCCTTATCATCCTTTAAGACCCCTAAAACTTTCTTATAAAATGAGGAAGTTTCTGAGATTACATTCTCACAACATAAATTCCACTGGCCTTAGTTTCAGGTAATTTTATGTCATATGTATATGTTAATCAAGTTATATATCTAGGAGATGATCATAGTATAGACATGCTGTGTGTTGATTTCTACTCACTGTCTTGTTAATATTCATGGCCAATCACTAACTCTTTCTCTTCTGGTAGACATCTTCTTGGGTATTTAATAAATAATATCAAACCATACTAAGATATCTGATATACTCTCCTTGCATTTTTTTTTTTAACTTCTTTCCAGCATTGGCAAAGCTACCTCTCTATTCTGAAAATTGGAATACTTGAGAAGATCTCAAATGTCTGAAAGATCAGAGCACTGTAATGTGCAGATTCTTTCACATAATATGTTTAGAATTTGCTAATATATTTTCATTTCCATTGTAAAAATTATTTTATTTAGAATTCCCTTACTGTTGTGTTACCTATTTCAATCCAGTATTTTCTTGTTGTCTAAGTACTCTCATTCCCCTCTTACCAATCTAAGCAAATTTTTCTTGAGTGGCTTACTTTATCCCAGTGACTAACTGCACCCAATTTTGTTGAAACCATACATATTTTGGCACTCTTTTCTTCTAATACCTAGCATGTAATGCTCAAACTAACAACATAAAGATGATGAAACAATTGGACTGTTCATGAGTAATTTCAGTCTCCCAACTCTAAATGTCCACACTACGTTGTTGGCATCATTAGGTGTGTGTAGGGAGATTAAAATACAGAGTGAGCAATGTAGCGTGCTTGTAGTATCTCAGGAAGCTTAGACAAGGAATGGGAGCCTGAAATGGAGCCTTACAGCTCTTTACACACCAATAAGAGTCTGGACAAAAAGCAATTCCGTGGTTTACCAGCAAGATATACTGAGTGTTGAAACCTTCTCACTGTATAGAAAAGCAGAATACTTTTCTGAATCCAGTTCTAGTTCAGCCAGACAGGAAACACAGGGCCAAAATCCTGGTTGTCCATCAAGCTGCTTCCTAGAGTACTAGGAAAGGTAAAATACAGTGAGAAATGCAAGATGTTCTCAAGAACAGGGGAAATATTACACACTTGGGAACTTGGTCAGATCAATAAAGAAATTATTCATACTCAAAATTAGCATTCACATGTGTACAACGCAATACAGGTATAAACCTTGCTATTTCAGAAATATAATATCAGCAGTTGAGGGTAGTAACAGTCCTTAGGAATGCAACCAGAAGAAAAAATATGCTGATTAATACTGTTGTATAGCTTATTTCCACCTTGCATCAGGTAAACTGTAATGTTAAATGGAATCAGAAAATGTTTTTCACATTTTCTGTAGTTGTGGTTTTCAGTGCTGAACAGTTTTCATCTTCCTTATGATGAAGTGATATATGGAGATGTGCCACATAGGCACAGTGTGAAATCAGAGGCAAGCCAGACCTCTACTTACAATTTCTATATGCCTTTTAGACTGCACTCTAGCCAGGGACTACCTAAGCAGGGTGTCAGGCTAGGGAGATCTGTACCCCTGATCCATCGCAACAGAGATATTTCAGAGCAGGGAGGCAGAGCAGGGCAATGGAAAACCGTCACACTAGCTCCCTGAAGGCAGATGAGCTATTAATGACTCTATATTAGGGCCACAAAGAGCAGCAGCTATGGCAAAAACTGAGATTTGCACATTTTCTGTACAACTCTGAAGTAACAGAGACTCTCATCCCTGTGGTGCTAGGTGCTGAAACCTCCCATGTCCAGAAGTTCAGCCTGGTATCTAGCTGTTTTGTGTAAAGATTTGGTTTTCTTACGTATTTAATCAGCCATAGGTTGTTATGGTTTATGCTGCTAGACCATAGCTCTATTAGCTATTGAAGGCTTGTGCCAGAAAAAACAATATCAGGTTTATCATTGTACTTGGAGGACAAAAATAGCTGCACATACTGAAACTGCCAACAACTGATCGAGAGCAGCACTGGGGTCAGGATAACTAACTCTCAACAGCTGTTGAAACACTTTCCACATGTGTACTAGCAGTATGCCAAAATATCAAAGATCATGCAGGAATGGCAATAAATAGGGTTACCTGTCAGCTTTTCAATTTTCATGTATATTCTGGCCTTTCTCCTCTTTTTCATACTGAAAGATTCTAGTCAGGTCTTTACTCACAAACAGAATATATGAGAGACCTGACTGAAAAAATAATTTCTAAGTTTTCCATGTTTGCTACAACAGGCTAATTGTGTGGTATAACTTCAGATTATTTCACATTAAATTACAGAACAGGTAGTTGGGTATTATGGTGATGAGTGAATTATAATGTCTGAATTTTATAAACTGTTTTTTTCCAGCACTGGAAAGAAAGTGATATTTCTGAGAAGTTTAATGCTGCTTCACAGGGACAAATTCTGGCCGTCTTCACAAAATTTCATATTTGAGGAATATGAACGTATGCACATACATCACCTGAAGTTGGCGGAACATGGCTGAGTTCTGAGAATCCAGGAAATTTCTGTAGCAGTAATAAAATAAGTAAATAATCCAGGCAAATCTTTCATAGCTTATTCTAAAGGCTGATATATACTCCAGGTCAATTTATAAAGGCATTAATGAAAAAATATGTATTGTTTTTAAGGCCAAAAAAATAAGCAGTACATTGAGAATCATAATTTGGGAAAGTACTTAAACCTTGTGAAGTTCTTGGTCTTCTTTCTTCTTCTTTAGAAATTTTAAAAGGTTCCTGGCCATAAAATGAATTGTTTAACAAGAATATATTCAAGTTCATTTTGGCCAGTATAGAAAAGCAGTAAGACTTTAAAAGATAGTAAGTGTAAATGAGAAAAGAGACAAATGGAGAGTTATTGAGAGCAAAACAACAACATCATTTTGCGGTCAGAGAACAGAAAAGCTGAGCAGTAGGAGAAATTAGAGAAAGAAGAATATCCTTTGGTTTTTAATCCAAACCGATGTGATTTGAAACAGAACATTTAAAAAGTACATTGACTTCCATGTGGACAGAGTAAGTAGTAACTGGTAATTATGCTAGAACAGTCCTGGGTACAACTGACAGAGTTTCTCCCCCTGGGAAACTCTTCCATAAAATAAATAAGAAAGCTTTTGAAGAAAATCCAGTGTTTATATAATACTATATATTACACTGCATTTACAACTCTGTTATTAACCACTGCAATCTTACTCATTAGTATGATACAAAAATGAATTTTAAAACAACATGTGTTGTAGAGGAAAAGATAGAAGAACAATATATATTGCTATACATCAGGCCGGGTTATATATGATTGTTACAGTTTCAAAGGGAACATTATTATCTAAATTGGACTGTCTAGTTTTCTAAGAAAAAAAAAGGAAGCACTATAAAATATTGTAGCAACAACTTTGCAGCAGAAACTTAAAAATGAAATATATTTGATCATTTCATACATGACTTGCAGCCCTCTCTAGCTGTGGCAGAAAAAGAAAAATAGCATCCAGAAATGTGTTTTCCTCTTCTAAAGATCTTAAAGATGTTTTTGGGTTTAGGCAGCCTTGAAAGTTAA
>NW_008825162.1:3056090-3079128 GCF_000699105.1 Pygoscelis adeliae
ACACTCATTTTCTCTTAACTTGTTTCTTGGCTTTGTCCTCTAAATTTCCCTTATTCCTTTATTGGTTCTCTTCTTTATTGAACTCTATGTTGCAGACTGTCATGACTCTTAGAACTAGGTCATGTGGTGACAAAAAATACCTTCTTCTCAGTCCTGTTTCTCTTATCGTGTGTCTCTTCTGTGGCATCCTATCTATCTGAACCATTTTTGTTGGGGTTTTTTAGTGATGTTTGTTTTCTGAGGTCGACAAGTGTTGAGGAGCGAACCTTGCATGCTTGAGTTGAAGTCTGTCTTCTAGTTGAAAATCATTCTGGAATGGCAAAACAACAGACTGTTATTCTAGACTGTTTGGGGATAGTGTTCTGTAAGATTTTGGGAAAAATATAGAGATTTTTTTTTCTCTTACTAAATATAGATTTATTACATAAAGCAGAGCTGTGAGATCTTAGCATGAATATGCAGCAGAAGTGTTTAAAAAAACCCACCTTGAATCTGGGCATAGAACAGACATGCCAGGAACAAATTTCTCCACCCATTCAATTTCTGAGCCAGATAAGTGCCTTTATTACTTAATGATACATAATATTTGATAAGTCTTTCAGAGATCCACAAGCATTTGAATATCCATGCTGTTACTATATTCTGACCTTTAAAGCCACCAAACCTTAGCTCCACTGGAACAGAGAAGACCGGCACTGTCTGCAGGGAGTCAGTGCCGACCATTTTATCGGGTTTAATTATATTTCCCTCTTTGCATGTGAGGATTCAATATGCCTTTCATATCACACTGTATTGAAGGACTTGGTTTACACGAGCTCAAGAGACTTTTGTGGGGCAATACATCATCCAGTGGCAGGAGGAAATCAGAGAAAAGCATCTGAAACTTAGTAATATAAAGAGGTTATTTTAAACACTAATTAAAGGTTTGATATATGGATTTCCATTGTTATTCATCAGGTTGTGATACTGACACCAGAGCTAACCTCACTTCTCAATTAGTATATCTGACATGACTGTTGAAAGTTATGTCAGCAATGCAGGAAAAGATAAAGCGGAATAATGCTAAGAACTATATCTTTTACCAGCACTACAAGGCTGCATCGCTAGAATCAAACAAAGACAGTATGATCAAGCTCTCATATCTGTGCAGTGAAAGAAATTATACCACCACAGGAAGATCTGCGCACAAAAAATATATTATTTTTTGCCTATGGGTAGATATTCTCTTTGGCCTGTTTTTTCCTTAAGAACAGTGACAGTTTGGAACTATACTGGAGCCAATTCAAAGAGATATTTTTCAGATATCCCTGTCTTACACAAACAGTACACTGTTAAGAACCCCAGGTGTCTTTGCAACTTTACAGTTATGCACAAAATACTTATCAATAAGATCTACTGTAGTGTGATATTAAAGCTCTAAATGTCCTTACTAAGATAAAACCTTAAAGTCTGGCTGGTAGACACAGTTACAGGTAGTCTAGATACACATACCTTGTGCTCTATATACTCCAACCCTTGCCACTCCTGTAGTCTCTTCACTCCTGTCTTATTTAGAAACTGAATCTTGGTACTATAGTATCATGGCTCTGTTCTTTTCTCACAGTCTGGCAACTGCCTTGTTGGACCAAAGTTCAACTAAAGGTGGATGAGTGTGATGGTGTGCTCCCCCACGCAACCTGGTGTGTTCCCCTGCCCAATCTGATCTTTATCTCCTGTAACCCTGCTCAGGCCATAACTACCAGGGGCGGTCGTTAATGGATGCTGATAGTGATAGCTTCATCTATTCAAAGTGGATTCTGGAGCCAGATAACAACACAATAGCCCTTGGTAATTGTGAGAAATATGCCCACCTAACCACAGTTATCAGTATGCAAATATGATTATGAGTCAATCATCTTACCCCTATAAATAGTGAGCAGCCCAAGAGCCCTTTGAGCTCTCTGGCACGGCAGTGGGCTGCACGAGAGGATCTCCCCTTGAGTAGGGACGCCTCTCAAGGTTACTCCTCGAGGTTGAGAGATTCCTTGCTGCAACAGATCCTCGATAAGTGACTAATAGCATGCTAGTCTTTGAAATCTTAGCTAAGTGATATAAAGGACTAATTGCACATATATAATCCTTCAGACATAAACCGTTGACCAAGTCTGGGACTAGGTTTGGATCCAGCCACATGTAGACTCCTCTCTGAGAAGGAGTCTAGAAAGCAAGGGGGTACTTTCTGAACCTCATGGCTCAACAGGAGGGTCTCCCTGACAGTTTTGTCTGACTCTGTCCTCTCTGCAGTAAATAATCAAGTGTACTTTGCCATTGAATCTTGTTAAATCACTGTTGCATTTACCATTGAACTCTAACTCACTGTTTTCTATCAATAAAGTGTACTGTTACTTCTCTCTTACGAGTGAAGTACAGTCTTGCTTCCATCTGCCACAAAGAGTCACCAGAAAAATTGAAATTCAGGCATTATTGTACAGACATAGAGAACTACGCTGAGGATCAATTAAAGCAAAAGGAAAAACTCCCAAAGGGCTTTGGCTGTATTAAATTAAAGCTTAATTATAACTAAATGAGTACCCCCAAAGAGGTTTTAGTTCACTAAGGATCTAGGGAGTGAAAAAAAATGTCTCGTGATGAAGTCTGTCTTCATTAGTGCTATGACCTGTTTCTAGTGCAGTGGTCCTCAGCAGGCTGTGATGAGTCTGCTTCTCCATCCACTAGTCATTCAAATTAATCATTCCTTAGAAATAATAAAATTCTGATGTCTCACAGGACACTGTCACAAAATATTACACCTTGTCCTGGCTTTTAAAATATATATATCAAACAAAGTTAGTGGAACCAGGAGTGAAATCAGGCTGAACACAAATGAAAGCACCTTTGCACGGCAGGAAACACAGTGCCAAATAATTCCTGCCAAAGGATGTTGTGAACAAAGATTCCAGGAAAGCCTAGGCAAGTTCAAGAAACAGAAATCCAGTGGGCGTTACTGAGGATGGAGAAGTCATGTTAGGCCCATATATCCTCTGAGATGAGAGCAGCTATAAATTGGGAGAGCACTAGAGGTTGGGGAGAGTACTAGTACTAGTTTTTTTTCCACTGGTAGCTGGCTATGGCCATTTAGGAGACCTTGCAGACCTTTATTTCTGCATGCAACTGTCCTGGTTTCGGCTGGGGTAGAGTTAATTTTCTTCCTAGTAGCTGGTACAGTGCTGTGTTTTGGATTTAGGGTGAGAATAATGTTGATAACGCACTGATGTTTTAGTTGTTGCTAGGTAATGCTTACACTAGCCAAGGACTTTTCAGCTTCCCATGCTCTACCGACTGAGAAGGCTGGAGGTGCACAAGGAGCTGGGAGGGGGCACAGCCAGGACAGCTGACCCAAACTGGCCAAAGGGACATTCCATACCATGTGACATCATGCTCAGTATATAAACTGGGGGAAAGCTGGCCGGGGGGATCGCTGCTCAGGGACTGGCTGGGAATTGGTCAGTGGGTGGTGAGCAATCGCATTGTGCATCACTTGCTTTATATATTCTTTATTATTATTATTTTTATTATTATTACTACTACTACTACTATTATTATTATTACTATTACTACTACTACTAGTAGTATTTTATTTTATTTCAATTATTAAACTGTTGTTATCTCAACCCACAAGTTTTCTCACTTTTGCTCTTCCAATTCTCTCCCCCACACCACCGGGGCGGGGGGAAGTGAGCGAGCAGCTGTGTGGTGCCCAGTTGCCAACTGAGGTTAAGTCATGACAGTCCTTTTTGGTGCCCAACATGGGGCACAAAGGGTTTGACATAATAATAGATTAACCAGAGCACATTAAGGAATTTATATCTATTAACAGCTGTGGGTCACAATATTGATCCATCTGTTCTTGATATTAGTTTACCTGATCTGTATCATGCTCTTTTTTTTGCTGTACATGTTAAAGATTAGTGTTGGGTTTTGCAGTTTGCTGTGGTCTGCAGTGATTAGTGATGTTTTGCCTGGGAGGTTTGTTATTAAAACACTGGCCTTGAGCTTAATCTGGTATTTGAGCTTTGTACTGAAGCCATTACTGTACTTCAGGTACCCCGTCGTGGAGACAATTAGCAATAGGGTTCCGCCTCTGAGAGGTTTTTTATGGAGGAAATACAGAATGACAGCGTCACTACCTTCTTCTATGATGTTTCCTCCTTCATTACAGTAACTTTTCAGTACCTTGAACATCCTTGGGTAGTTAAGATACTTCTATTGGTATTTCTTGGGAATATTGTTTTGGTTTTGTCTAAGGTTAATAAACAATTTAAGAATATCATCCAGAGATCTGCTTGGATAGTTATCAGTGGCAGGGTGTGTGGGATAGCATAGGCAAGTACCTAGGCCAGTGGGCACCCCCAGTGTTTTGGAACTTCACCCCTGAACAAGTGAAGAATCCTGAAAAATTAGTAGAATATTTGGACAAAGTATGCTGTCACCCTGGTAACTCCAGAGAGACACAGATCACTGCAGTGTGCTGGGGCCTGGCCCATGCCTACCGAGCCCTGTTCAACACCATTCAGTACCCTCAAAGGGAAGAGAAGATCTCTGGATCTGACGGTAAAACAACAGGCCCTGCAGCCACTCAGACCCCGGCGACAGGCCCTGCGGCCACTCTGTGCCCACCAACAGGCCCTGCGGCTGAACCAAAGAACCAACTTGTACCAGTATCAGTCACCCCTGTACACAAGAAGAAATCTTGGAAGCAGAAGTCGGCTCGTTAACTAGGGAGGAAGAAGCTTCTTCTAAAAGGGAGCCAGACATACGTGTACGAGGCAGACTACCCTGGAGAAGGGCCATCACAAGAACAGGAGCAGGAGAGCTGGCAGCTGCCCAGGGAGGAAGAAGAGGAAGAACTCATAAACGAGGCAGTGACCACCCGGCTGCTCCGATGCTGGGATAACGGGGCCAGTAGCCTGGAACTAGAGGGTAAGGAAGCCAAGCAGCTGGGATCCCTTTCCAGGGAAGGGGGTATTGACAAAGCGATTGGAAAAGGGGCACAAGTCCTCAGCCTCTGTAGGCGACTCCTGTCAGGTGTGAAGGAAAGGTATCCCTTCAAAGAACAAGTTATATATTACCCAGGCAAGTGGGCCACCATGGAGAAAGGTATCCAGTACCCAAGGGAATTAGCTGTGCTGGAGGTGATTTATGGTGACCTGAACAAGAGCAGTTATCCAAAGATCCAGATGAAGTCAAGTGCACATGACCCATGTGGCGGAAGTTTGTAAGGAGCTCACCATTGTCATATGCCAACTCATTGGCAGTGATGACCTGAAAGGACAGAAAGGGACAAACAGTGGATGAATTAGCTGGTCAACTCTGGCAATATGTAGAAAGGATCTCTTCTTCCTTTGTCTCAGCTGTGGAGAAACTGTGTCGGGAGGTCCAGCAACTTCAAGAGGCTAGATCCTACTCCCCACCTGTATGGACCAGTATCTCAGCTATTAGGAGTCAGCGTTCTTTTGCTCAAGAGAGAGGATATAAAGGGTACACATCATGGGGCACCTTATGGTTTTACCTGTGTGACCATGGAGAGGACATGAGGAAGTGGGATGGAAAACCTACCGCAGCCCTAGGGGCATGGGTACATGAGTTGCAAGGGAAAACAATCACAAAAGGGGGTTCTTCCAGGAAAATTGCTGCTCTAGTTTCCAGCAGGCAGTTCCCTAGACAGAGTAGAAGGGCCGATCCTACTTCTGATCTTAATGAAGAGACTTCTGACTCGTATTTGCAGGAAATGAGTAACGAGTACTATGACCAGGACTAGAGGGGCCCTGACTCCAGCCAGGGGGAGGAAAGGGTCAGCCGGGTTTACTGGACTGTGTGGATTTGATGGCCTGGCACATCGGACCCAAGGCTCTAGTAGATACCGGTGCACAGTGTACCCTAATGCCATCAAGCTCTAAAGGGGCAGAATTCATCTGTATTTCTGGAGCGACAGGGGGTTCCCAACAGCTAACTCTATTGGAAGACGAAGTCTAACTGGGAATGGGTGGCAAAAGCACCCCATTGTGACTGGCTCAGAGGCTCCATGCATCCTTTATAAAGTTAAATCAATAGGCAAAGATAACTTCCCTGATGTTTGTTTTCTTCATAAGTATTAGTACTCAGTTACTAGTTATTTTTTCCTTAAAATGGCCTATAAAGTTGACATTTTGGTCTTCCAGTTCTTTGACCGTAGAAATAAATTTAAAAATAATTTAAAACCTAAATATAACCTTTAAATTAAGCTAGATGTCAACTCCATAGGAGGAATAACATATTTATAGAGGAAGGAAGAAGCAAGATAAGGAAATAAGCTTTGAGGAAAGCATTAGAAAAAGACCTAAGTTTAGCTTTCTAAAGCAGAGTTTTATTTATAAAGTTTTATCTGGTAGTCGTTGTTAATTTGTTTTATGTGTATTAGCATCCTGACATGCTGAGACCTTTACAGAAGTAAAAAAAGACAGTATTCCCAAAGAATGTTGCTTCAGCATTACAAAAAGAGGTAGCATACAAGTGACAGTACATCTTCTTCAAATAATATGCAAAGGAACCTTGACTAGACAGGCACTGAAAACTGGTGAGAGATAAAGCTCAATGTGTTGTTCAGATAATTTCCAAAGAAATTTCTTTTAAAAACATCTAAAAAGACTCAAACTATAACAGGAAAAGACACCTCACATATATCAAACAAAATAAAAAATTACCTAGCTGTTCTCTCTAACTTTCTGATTTATGCTTTTTGAATTTGTTACAAGTACCTTTGTTTACTACAACACAGATTCCAGTGTCCCATGTGCTTACAGTTCTGTAGTTCAGATCTGTTGTAATAACCATAAATGTTATTGAGTGACACTAGGTTCAGATGTTTGCACTGTGATCTATTAGGTATCTATAGGTGTGCCAATTAAGTGCAAATGCCTGCATGTAAATAGCTATGCAGATCTAATAATGTTGGGATTAATTTAACTACATTTTTTATAATTGTCTCCATTTCATTTGACCTCTAATTTTATGGGTATTTTCATTCATGTGTTTAATAATTTTTGCATTATTTTATAATCAGTGAGTACCAGTAACTATGAGTTCAGCATGTGTATTGATATGGGTAAGTAGGGTTATTACAGTAGCATCTGGTTTTGATATCTTTTTTATTGGCCTGCAGTCACCTTGGTAAACTATTGAAATCGGGTTTTCTACTCAGTTTAGCAAGAGCTTAATTTCCTCCTCAAACTTTTAAGCCATTGAAACTTTTATAATATTACGTGCTGTTGCTATCAAGCTACAAATCAGTACTGAAATAATTGAAGTAATGTAATAAAAACTAAAATTTTGAAATAAAATTTAATCTTAACATGATGGAAAATATTTCTGAGCTGAAGCTTCCAAAATCATCCATCTGTGTGTCTGTCTGTCTATCTATATTTTTGTATTGGGAGTTCCATTAAATCCATATGACTTTATGAAGGAAAATCACTCTTACGCAGATGAATTTTTCGTTTTTCGTAACTAGATTGCTTTTATTAATTTTGATTGGCTTAAAAGAAGAATCAAGATAAGATCTTCTTCATATTAGATAGACCTTCACCTTCCACTAGAGAGCTCATACTGACAGTAATTTCCAAAGAATTTTGGATCAGCAGAGCTAATTCTCTGGATCCTCCCATTCTGGGATATTATTTATTTGCAACATTTTTCCCAGCAGACAGAGGATCAGACCTGAGATAATCTTGGTTTTTATATAATACGTTATGGCTTTGAAAACACTTTTGAATAAAAATGTAAAATTAACTTTTCCTCACTTTTTAATTTGTTTTCTCCTAGTTTACAAATACCTCAGCTGTAATGTCCTACTTCCCAATGAGCTTACACTTCCAAACCCAGTTGTGTAGCAATCTAAAAGCATACATTTGTTATTAATGGTCTTACTCTTTCCTGACCTTGAAATGTATTCATGTTGTTTGAAGTGCACAGGGTCTTTAACCTCTTAATTACCTGAGAAGTAATGTTCCCATTCTTTTTGTAGGTAAATGAATTTGAAAGTATTTACTTGCCAGAGGATCAACTGGCACAGTAAACATTTTCTGTTATTTACACTGGGTAAGATTGCTTTTTAATTAAAACAACAGTTATGGTGCTACTCATTAGAAAGTGAAGTGAAATACAGTCACCTCTGAGGTTTTCTTGTGATGTTGACAGTTTAATAACCATTTGTTGCTAAATGTTTTCTAATACTCTGATATTTCTTAGAAGCTTTATTATTTTAAGGCACTTATTCTGTCACTGCTATGTAAGGATATGATAAAGAATTCATCTGTCTATTTGTAATTATTGTGGCAAAGTGCTAATATGTGGATTAAGTTTAAATTGTGTAAAAGGAGGGTGGGGGAAGGAAGGATTTATGTTTGCTTATTCACTTTATTACTTAGAAGCATTTTTGTAGCAAGCATTTCCATAGAGTCTGAGTGCCAAAGTTGCCGTGTTTTTTATACTTATAATGTTCATGTGTACTTAAAGTAAGAAAGTTTTTTAAAAAATGTTTCCAAAAAAAGGAGAAGCAACTAAAGAAAAGCAAATTGCATATATTCCTTTCATCTCACTATAAAAATGGCAGGGCTTTATGAGCTGCTGTTTTCCGTAGACTTTTCATAATTTTTGTAATTTGTAGTCATGGTCATCCTCATTAAAATAATAAAAAAAGGGGAAATTATTTCTGCTCAATTCATTTGTTTCCTACAGAAATTAATATATGCTACTTTTTTTATTACTGCTTTTTTACTTCTCTTTCCTGTTCCCTACAAAAAAAAGCATGGACAGCACACAAGAGAAGAAATGTTTAAGCCTTTAGAGACAAAACTAGTCACTTAATTGTGTGTCTTTAATGAATAATTATCTTGAAAAAAATTAGTTTGTACACATCCATGATGATGAATAAACTATTCCACTCATCCATTAATTAAAAAAAAATATGTTTTTGGAGAATTGGTTAATAAAATATTGTGTACCTAGTCTAAACTTGCCATAAACTTAGCTTTCCCCTCATGCTCCAGGAAAATGTGGATCCATTAAGATTAGTTCATATGACTGCCAAAATTTTTCAGTCTAAAATTTTTTTTTCAGCTCTTTTAAGGGCTTTCAGCTGTGTCTTTCAATCTTGGAAGTGTTTGTGAAAAACAAGAAGTGCAATGCATTATTAAGTAATTCTGTTATGTTACTAGACAGGTGCTTACTCTGTTCATACTTATTACAAGGAAACCTTATTGAAATCAGTTGAAATTCATTCATATGTGTGAACAGGATTTACTCTACTAAATTTTCTAAGTAGCTCAATCACTGTATGGCATTTTTTTCACTGTTTGTCCTTCTTTTGCAGTCTTATGCCAGCTCAGGTGAAACAGAAATTAGCAGTGGCAGTGACAATAAATGAAGTATGTGTCACTAACGTAAGGTTTCACTGTGCAACATTTGTCAGGAAAGAAAACAGTACACCTCTGTTTCATAAACACTCAGACTTCGTCTTGGTCTCTGGGAAACATCTACTTCAAATTTAGTGTGTTCAAACTTCATAATAACATGCTATCATCCTGTTTGCACAACAAATAAGTTGGTACTTATCTTCACAAGTTCAAATAGTGTCTTTTTAGGCCTGCCAGAAGAGGAAGTACTTATATTCTTACTACAGATATTCTTTCCTTTCTCAGAACATACCAAAAGTGTTGGTCTTTTAATAGCCCAGTAAATGTAATGTTCCTATTAATTCAAACAATAAAAAGGTATTCTTCTGTATTTTCAACATACAGCCCTACTCTTACCTTTCCCTATTTACAGCAAAGGTGAAAAGAAATAGTATGGTATCTACCAAGGTGACAGTAATGACATTTGGAGAGGTAGTCTTAGATGAGCAAGCAATATCAAAGATTAACCAAATTATTTTAGAAAACTGCTTGAGACTTATGAGCTGACCTTCATACATAGAAAAGAGTAAGTGTGCTGCAGTCTGAAGAACAATCCAAATATTAGGTTCCAAATATGCTCAAAACAAATATGCCAAGAATTATCTTCTGTGTGTTACAAAATAATTTCTATTAAAAGCACAACCGCTCTCAATTCCCATGTGTAAGAAATCAGGCAAGGACAGGAGAAGACCAGTATGGCTGAGTGAGGACCTCCTGGTCAAACAAAAGTGTAAGAAGAAAATGCATGTATCCTGGGAAGAATACAGGGACACTGCATGGATGTGTAGGGCTGGGATCAGGAAAGCTAAGGCACAGCTGGTGCTGAATTTGGCAAGGAATATGAAGAATAATAAGAAGGGCTTCTACAAGTACATGGGTCACAGGAGGAAGATTAAAGAAAATGTACTCCCCCAATAAATAGAGCAGGAGAATAAGTGACAACTGACATGGAGAAGGCTGAGGTACTCAACAATTATTTTGCTTCAGTTTTCACTGGCAATCACTCTTCCCACATTTCTCAAGTCCCTGAACCTCAGAGCAGGGACTGGGAGAATGAAGTCCCTCCCACCATAAGAGAAGATCAGGTCTCAGACCAGCTGAGTCACCTGAACATACACAAGTCCATGGGACACAAAGAGATCCATCTCCGGGTCTTGCAGTTCCTTGAGAGAACTGGCAGATATATTTGCTAAGCCATTTGAAAAGGCATGGCAGTCAAGCAAAGTGCCCAGTGACTGGAGAAAAGGGAATATCACACCCATTTTTTGAAAGGGTAGTAAGGAAGACCCTGGGAACTACCAACTAGGCAGCCTCACCTCTGTGCCCAGTAAGATCATGGGACAGATCCTCCTGGAAGTTATGTTGAGGCATATGGAAGACAGGGAGGAGATTAGAGACAGGCAACATGGCTTCATCAAGGACAAATCATGCTGGACTAATCTAGTGGCCTTCTATGATGGACTGACTGCCTAAGTGGACAAGGGAAGAGCTACCTGGACTTCTGTAAGACCTCTAATACGATCCCCCCCAACATTCTTGCTGCTAAATTGGAGAGAGATGGGTTTGATGGATGGACTGTTAGACGGATCAAGAATTGGCTGGATGGCCATGTCCAAAGAGTTAATGGCTCAATGTTCAAGTGGAAACCAGTAATGAGTGGTGTCTCTCAAGGGTCTGTACTGGGACCAATATTATTTAATATCTTCATCAATGACATAGTGGGATCAAGCGCACCCTCAGCAAGTTTGCAGCTGACACTAAGCTGAGTGGTGCAGTTGACATGCCTGAGGGAACTTTGACAGGCTTGAGGATTGAGCCCTTGTGAATCTCATGAAGTTCAAGGCCAAGTGCAAGGTCCTGCACCTGGGTCAGGGCAACCCCCAATATCAGTACAGACTGGAGGATTAATTGATTGAAAGCAGCGTTGCAGAGAAGGACTTGGGGATACTGCTCTATGTAAAATCTGACATGAGCCAGCAATGTGTGCTTGCAGTCCAGAAAGCCAATCATATCCTGGTCTGCATAAAAAGAAGCGTGGCCAGCAGGTCAAGGGAGGTGATTTTCCCCCTCTACTCCACTCTCGTGAGACCTAACCTGGAGTACTGTGTCCGCTTCTGGGGTCCCCAGCACAAGAACAACATGGACCTGTTGGAGTGGGTCCAGAGGAGGGCCACAAAAATTATTAGAGGGCTAGAACACCTCTGCTATGAAGAAAGGCTGAGAGAGTTGGGGTTGTTTAGCTTGGAGAAGAGAAGGCTCCAGGGAGATCTCATTGTGGCCTTTCAATATATAAAGGGGGTTTGTAAGAAAGATGGAGATGTTTTACCAAGGCCTGTAGTGACAGGAGTAGGGGAAATGGTTTTAAACTAAAAGAGGGTCAATTTAGATTGGATATAAAGATAATTTTTTTTATGATCAGTATGGTAAGACACTGGAACAGTTTGCCCAGAGAAGTTGTGGATGTCCCATCATTGGCAGTGTTCAAAGTCAGGTTAGGCAGGGCTTTAAGCAACCTGACCTAGTGAAATATGTGCCTGCCCATGGCAGGGGGGTTGGAACTAGGTGATCTTTAAATGTCCCTTCCAACCCAACCCATTCTATGATTCTATGTTTCTATGAAAAACATCTATTTTTATTACATTTTAAGAAACAGGGAATTGGTAGATAACAACATTGGAGGTCTTTAGGTTACCAGGGCTTTTAAACTTATAGAACCAAATGAAAGGAGTTTTCACCTGAAGTTGTGTGATAGCCTGTGAATTGAGCTGATAATATCACTCTCACTTTTAATGGAGAAGTGTCCACTTCACAAGCACAATATAGCAGACAGCTTTCATAAGTGTCAGCCTCATTAAAAATATCAAAGATTGAGTGGACCTGAAAGTGATCCAAAAGTCAGTTCCTCAAAGTCTTGATTTATACTTGTTGCTAGAGTAATTCCATGTCCTCCCATTCCACCGAAAAATCAGTATCCTCAACCTCTTCTTCTATCTATCCAGCAAATTTCATAAACATTTTATTTTCATCTTTTGGAAAAATAAAATAATTTTGTTCTGCACCAAGCTTTACAGATTCACACTTTTACTGTTAGGCACATGCAAGAGGCAATACTTGTATCATACAGAAAAAATCCAAAGGTACAAAATCAGTCCACTATCTACTCACAAAGTTGCATGCAAGCTGTCCTAAGTGTAGGTTTCAGACAGTTTTATCTGCAGTTATCTATTTCATTGTTTGTTTTCTACTTCTATCTAGTCCAGATTTAAAATAAATATTTCTCTACCTAAAACAGTCCTATCCAGCTTTACAAAGTTAATAATTCTCCTTTCATATTTTTAGACTGGAGTAGGAAGTGATTTTATTTTCTTCCTCTGTCATATGAGTTTTGAAGAGTGAATACTGGGCTTATCAAACCCTGACATCATCTTACATGACCACATCTCTACTGTTTTATAATACATATACATGTGAACTTCTATGAATTTTCCCATCCCCATGCAGCTGCTGTCTCAAATTTCATCTCCAAATGGCTGCTAGACCCCCCTCCTTCTGCTTTGTCATTAGCAGGTAGCTCTGCTTTTGTTTTAAAGAGGAAAAGTGTAAGGCAATTTTTGTGGTATATGGTACTCCTCAAATCCTGAGAGGTATCCAAGCTATAGCGATATTCAGACATGGAAGACATTTTCAAGGCAGAAAAAGGTCCATTTTCTGTCTGTAGGCATAAAATGCAGTATAGTGACTCAAAATCAAATGACATTATATTTATATCTTCATTCAGTAGCACAATATAGAGGAAACCAAATTTTATCAGACTTGTCACAGTTCAGAACTAGGCAGGTATAATTCCTGTTCTCTCTCTCCACCCTTTTCCCCCTTGTTAATCTCTTTTCCAACTCAGATTCCAGTCCCAGGAAGAAAGCAGAAGCACAGTGTACTTGCCAGTTACAAAGCCATGAATGTCATGAGAACACTGGTTTTATTATTTCATCCTTTGTCAATACGCAACATGGTTGGATGTATGCTGAGAGACATTGCCTAAAAAAAGTATTTTTTCCCCACAAAGTAAAATTAGGAGAATAAAAATAAGTATGCCTCCCAAGCAAGATCATTCTCTGGTTGTTTCTGATTAACAGTGCTGAGATCTTGACTGTAAATCTACCATACCAATGATGGAGTATTACAAAAAGATGCTGTTTGCATGTTGTAGCTTTGTATGGCACTTCAAAATCTGAATGTAATAATTTTGCTTTATAAGATAAAACCATTCTGTATTCTAACAGACAACCTTAAAGAGTCTGAAAGCTAGAAGAAACAACGATGGGCAAAAACAGGCTGAGGCTGCAAACAGGAAAGAGACATAATGATGCATTTTCAGGAACTTTTCAGAAAACCAACATTGCTAACAGATTTAAATCAAACATCAGCTGCAGTTTACATTTGAGATTGTAGTCTTAATGCTTTTTGAGATGTCTAAATCTAATCTCTAATTTTGCCAAGATATTGAAGTGAATATATCTGTCACTTGATGGTGTCATTTAAAAGCTCTGAATAATCCTTAAGATTATTTCCTGCTTCTGTATCAAAGAAAGAGAAGGAATGATCAAATTTCCAGGCTTTGCCAGAATTGCCCTCTACAATATGATTAACAACAGTATTCTGATAGGAAGATAAAAATTTTTAACAGGTACAAAATAATGAAGAATAAAAAGTCCAGATGTTTAAACCCTGAGGAAACTTGAAGTCAAAGCAGAGATTAGTATGGACAAATAGTGACTGCATGTAATGTAAGTGAAGCAAACAAAGAAGAAAGAGATTTTTGCTTTCATTTTAGTACTGAAATGCAACATTTCATTTTCCATCTAACTTTATGTACATTTATTTATTTAATAAATAGTGTCTTTCATAAAGAAGTAATAAAATGCTCCATAGATCTATTTACTATGCAGACCATAATCAAATCATATAAATCCAGCTCTGTGGGCTATACATCAGCATACCATCATCAATAAATGTGGTAGAGTATATATAGAAAGAGGAAGACAGGGCAAATTCTTTGGAGATTTATTGAGCAGCTAAACCTGGGGGATTTGAGGAATAGACTATGAAAAGCAAATCTAAGGAGGATAGAGTTTTACAAATATATGTATGCAGGCACAAACTCTACTGCAAATTTTCTGTCTGGCTTTAAATCATGAACCACTGAGTCATTTTAGACAGGGGAGGATAACAAATGCAAATACATTGTAGGAATGCTGCTTGAATGTTGTCTCCCTGCTTGCATTGTTTGGTGTTCTAATTGATCTGAAAAGCTTGATTATAGCCTCAAGTATTGAACGAATGATGATGCACAGCTATTCTTATTTTATAAGACTCATGTTGGTAGTAAGAACATTTTAAGCTTTCAGGTCTCTGCACCATATGTTTAGGAATTCAGTGACCATATGTTCAGATTTGAGGGGCAAAAGTACAAAACCAAGCTTCAATAAAATCTCTGAAAATGTGTTATGTTTAAGCTTAAGCAATTTGGAAGAAATGTTACCTGAGATGACTGATTAGTGCCTTGATCCCAAAGCATTCTCTCCCTGTTGTGTATTTAACACTGCGGGACTATTGCCTGACTTTAAGATATGAACTGCAAAGCAATTTTTTAAAGGACAGAATAACAAATTTAAAAACATTACCAGAATACTACTGGAATGTTGACTCCCTGCTTGCATTGTTCAACATTTTAATTGACCTGAAAATATTGGTTATACCCTCAAGTCCTGAACAAAAGGCAAACCAGGCTACCGATATTTTCTCAAATTCAACCATTGACAGTAGCATTATCAAAAGATCACTTTTGATCTAGGTTTTAGAATTTGGGATGAGACTCATACTGTCGTGGTTTAACCTCAGTTGGTAACTAAGCCCCACGCAGCCACTCGCTCACTCCCCCCACCTGGTGGGATGGGGGAGAGAATTGGAAAAGCACAAGTGAGAAAAACTCGTGGGTTGAGATAAAAACAGTTTAATAATTGAAATAAAATGATAATAATAATCATATGATAATAATAATAATACACAAAGCAAGTGATGCACAGTACAATTGCTCACCACCCGCCGACCGATGCCAGTCCCCGAGCAGTGACCCCCCCAGCCAGCTTTCCCCAGTTTCTGTACTGAGCATGACGTCACATGGTATGGAATGTTTCTTTGGCCAGTTTGACTGTGCCCCCTCCCAGCTTCTTGTGCACCTGCAGCCTTCTCAGTCGGTAGAGCATGGGGATCTGAAAAGTCCTTGGCTAGTGTAAGCATTACCTAGCAACAACTAAAGCATCGGTGCCTTATCAATTTTGTTCCCATCCTAAATCCAAAACACAGCACTGTATCAGCTACTAGGAAGGAAATTAACTCTATCCCTGCCGAAACCAGGACACTCATACTGCCTGCTTTAGGTGGCCAGCCCAAGTTTTGCTAGTCTCTGTAAGGGGCTGTTCCCGGTAGACAGATTAACATTCCCTGATGGCCTATCCAGTCAATGGAAACATTTAAGTTTTTCAGAAAATTAATTCCACATTTATGCTGAGAACATGCTAGGCACAGGACTATATCTACTATATCACCTTCTGTGATGTTTCTTTCCAACTTTTATGTCTAAGTATAATACATTTTTTAAGGTTTACTGGAGTTACTTTCTATACATATGTCCAGGCACAGGGATGAATATCTCAAGAGATGATATGTGGGCACTTAAACCTAGGCCAGGGAGACCTAGAAGAATACTTTGTTCTGCCTAGAGCATGTCTGAACTACAGCAGCATGTCAGGTCCCTCAAGGTTCCAAACTCTGAGTCCTCTTCTGAGTGACATCATTGTCGTCTTGAAACAGAGCCTCTTAAAAGGCTGCATTCCACAAGTACTTCCACCTATGGCATAATGTGAGAAAGCTCATCTTCGTGGTTGGAAATCTAGGGGTAGGTGTGGTAGGAAACCTAACTCTTGAGGGATTCAACTCACAGCCTAAGAAAAAACACTATCTAACAGATAAAATGAAGAAAAGGAAAATAATTTGCAGTCATTCTGCAGTATAAAAACAAAACTAAGGGACTCAGAAACAAGGGACTGCCTACTGCATCTGAAACTTTAAAGGGATGCAAGAGCTCCGGGATCCAGTTTCTGCTGCAAGGATATTTAAGTTTTTTGGGTTTGTTGCTGAAGTTTTACTTATTTTAATATTCTATACATCAAACTGGAATAAAACAAAATAGGGAAAATAAAAACCAAACCCAAAAAACCCCAACAACAACCAAGGACTAAAGGTAAAGAGAATAACATAACAAAATTGCACAGTTACATAGTTGATAATGACTGAGATCACTGGTGAAAGGGTAAAAGGAACAGAGGAAAGTAGGTAGGGATGGACTAAGGAAAGGACAGTTGTGAGTACATTAACACCATTAAAACTTTTTAATCCACAGTAACACAGCAACGGTTTCAGAGGATGAAAGAGTAAGACCATGGAAACAAACCAAGGAACAAAAGTAAATTTCCTAAAAACACAGACTGCAGAAGAAACAAGATGGAAAAAATGTAAAACACATGTCAAAAAGGAGACTAAGAAAATAACCCTCAATGCCCTAACTCAATTGTATACATCTTAAGCATGTATAAAATTGCTTTATTATAATATAGAAAAATACTGATACAGGACTAAAACTACTGTGAGAACAGAATAGATACGTAGGTCACCTTTCTATTTTGGGGGAGAGAAGGAGATATTTTCATAACACCTGCTTTGATTTTCCTAACTCTTCCCCAGATTTCCTTTCATACCTGTGATAGGATATGAGATCCTGAGAGACGGTATAAATATTTTTTTCAAACACAGGGAGAGAAGGAATGATGGATGAGGATATAGGAAGTATCGGTAGAATCTGGTTTTATAACCTAAAAATGTGGTCAAGTGACTTTAAGTTCATCTGTTAATATATGATTCGTATTTCCTTTTTTGTTATTTAGAATTATGACACCGACATCTCCACAATTTCTGAGAAGCAGTTTATACATTTACACTCTAATGTTTATGGGTCAATAAAAATGAAAGGCATTTTCATCAATATGACTTTCACTTTATATGATTGAATTACTTCAGCAGCACCTTACAATTTTACAACTTAACAGGCCGAGCAATGAAGTACAATACAGCAAGTCACACCATAGCATACTTTCATTTGCAGTTGCAGGTTTGAATGAGGTCCTTCTGCATGCTTTTTGAGTTTTTCATATCAATAAAATAGAGAATGTAAAATGAATGACAAATCAAGGATATTTATCATATTTGAAACATTATTTTAGGATTTTTTAGAAATTATATTAGAATTTTTTTTCCAATTACTAGGTTATGTAAAGAAACCTGGACAACACCACCCTGCTCTAAAGTGCTGTGAGTGCCAGCACTGTTTTCTTCTTCTTGACTCTATTCATCTGTACATGTGAGGTCATTTATTTTGTTAGTTCTGCAACTTTGTGAACAGCAAATAATTCCCATAAGTCCAAGAGTCAGGCCATGAAATGCAAGCTGGTCAGCAAGATTATAAAAATTACATTTGTACAGTTTCTTGCATCCCAAACGTAGTCAGTACACAATCCTGCCATTTGCATGTCATATTCCTGCAGGCTTCAAAGTAGTTATAAGCAGAAAAGTGACCCTATAAAAATGTCCACATATCTGTGGTTGTAGAAGGCCTTCCCACTTATTCCCTTCTAATGATAAGCTTCCCTTCCCTAGTGATAAGCTCTACTTCATCACTTATCATCAAGCAAAATATATGTTAAATTCCATTCCAGATTCTGCACTTTGGAAGTGATGATGGGGTGGAGAGAGGCATGTGAAGGAAGAAATACTTAGGTCTAAGGGGTCATTTTATGCTTGCGTGATGGATAAAGGCATTCCAGATTGGAGGGGAATGGGCTGGTTACTACTGAGACACTTAATTTCATGTTTAGTATAAATTGACAGTCTTCATGCAGAGCAATGAGCTATAAATTGCCAAAGCTATGCCACAATTACCTTTTCCTACTGCTGGTCTGCTTGGTATTTAAGAAAGTGTATTTCCTTTTGCCAGTTTTATTCAAACTCACAGATTCATACAACACAAAAATTTATCAGCCCATCTAGCCCTTCACTCTTCCAAGGTGAAATTGTTTCCTACTGTATATTTACCAAAGCACTGTGCCAATAGACATATAGTTTAGTCTCATTTTAAATATCCTGAGGGAAGTTATTCCGTGGCCTAATAGATCTCACTGTCAAGAAGCTTTTACGTGAAATTCGGCTTGAGTTTTGCCTTTCTTAATCTCATCCCATTACTCAAGACTGATGCACCCTAAACTAATGTAAATATTTCTTCTCTTACCCAGCAGTTAAACCCCTCCAGGAGTTGTGGGCTGTCATCATGTTTCTTTATTAGTTATTACTTACACACACTATAGAGATAGCCTTGAAGTCTGACATTTTATCATAGGAGAAGATATTAAAAGTACTAGCCAAGGTTCCATTCCAACTGCAGACAGTAACTACTCTTATCCATACTGGTAATAAGTGCTCAAGTGTATACATCCAGTTTTCATCTCTTACTGTACTTACAATCCTGCAGAATACATTCCTTCAATTTTCCTTTCCTACTTCATTATTGTTACTTTTTTTCTTTTTTCTTTTTTTTTTTTTTTACATTATGCACAGTGAAACACAAGCTAAAAAGCCAAACGGCACAGTTATTGCTTCAAAAATATTATAAACTATAAAGATAAGTGACATATGAAAGAAGTTATAGACTGAAAGACCATTTACTGTACAATTTATGTGCTAAAGTTGTGTAATACAAACTGACAAATAACTCCCAGCTTCAACTCTTAACACATTAACTCCTCCTCAGTTTCATGAGTGAAGTGGAAATTAAACTGGGCAAGAAGAGCCCTATGGCAGGTCAGCAAAGAATTGCCATGTGCTTAGGAATGACTGTAGAACTGGTGACCACGGCAGTAATACCGATCTTGGCTTTTGCAATGTGGACCAGGTGTTAAGACACATCAACAAGTTAATAAGGCAGAATTGGGACTGGCTTTGGAGGCAAGGAGGAGATTACTGGCTTTAAGGTGATAAAAATGCAGAAGAGACTGGAAAAGGTGACAAGCTCAGGAAATTAAGCCTCATTTTTCTTACACATTGAAGGAAAGTTTACACTTGGGAGTATCAAAGAAAGGGTATTCACAGTAATCAGATAGGAGGTGATGAGGTCTGATGTAAAGGGTTTTGGCTAAAATAAAAATTTGTGCAGGACAAACTCCAATTCAGAAAGAGAACAACCCCCCTGAGGAAGACAAAGCAATACTTGAGAAAGTGAACCAGGGCCCATGAAGGCAACTTCCTTATATGTTAGTTGACAATACACATGGCAAATAGATAAAAATGTTTCTCCTTTCTACTAAATAAAATGATGACCTGATTTTGCTTAAGTGGCCCAAGTCTTCGATTACCTTTCCCTCTACGATAAGCCTTTGCAGACTCATATCTAGTTCCAGTACATACCCGTTTTCCAATATTACTGTTACATGTCTTCAAAACAACTACTTCCCCTTCCTATGAGTATTTTTAGACTAATTTCCCCAGGAGTCTTGAAAAATTATTTTTTTTTTTCTGAGCTAGATCTCTTTCACTGCACGTTTCTAATCATTCTGTAGCATTAGGTTTCCAATGGTTACTAATAAATCCCTCTAATCTAACATAATTTGTGATTGTCATTAAGATGTTGTTTACTCTCTCATTGAGATCATAAATCAAAATGTTGGAGATGACTAAATGTTACATCATTCCAATAGGTTCGTCTTAAGTTGTGGTTATTTATTAAGGTGGTTTTTTGTTTGTTTACAGCTTTTTAGTATGTCTGTAGTCTACACTAGCTTCAATTTGATTCACAATAGATGTAGGTACCCATCTATTATGGGTATGCACAGGTGTGCACTGTTGGGGTTTTTTGTGGGCTTTATATGTTTTCCTCCTCTGTTCTTGTGTTTTTCTTTTTTTTTTTTAACTGATGACTGTTTTGTGTGCAAGAGCCTTCAGTTCCCTCTGCTTATTGTAAACAGTTACAAGAGTGTAAATTGGCATCTCAGATTAAGAGAAATATTTCATTTACTCAATACGGAGCAGATTGTGACCAATATACTTGTAGCTTCTGCTGTAGAAAGAAAACCTGCATTAGAGCAAAAGCTTTTAGACCATATGGTGTTGCTGTGCTCATTCTTCTTTTCTTCCTGCATGCTTCAATCCTCTTTTAATTTATCAGAAAACAGCACTGACATCTTTAGCTTAAAACTGAAGGAATAAACTTTATGTGAACTCTTTGGCCTAAATCTTAGGAGAAACTGGTTTCTTTTCTCTATTGTTGAGCTTAACCGGTATATACTTCCTACCCAGAATGCGAGTGACACTTTGCAAATCATCATTATCTGTATCCAAACTCAGCACCACTTACCTAATGGAAATGAACTAAAAGGAGACAGACAAGTCTTCAGTGCCTTTTGTCTGGAAAATGATGCAAAGTTCAAGAATAAAGCTGAATGAATTCTCATAAAACCATTCCTCCTTTTCTGCAGTAGAAATCACTACTGCCCACAGCTGGATTAGGTACTGGAACTTACAGGCAGCTACTCATTAGTATTTATTTATTGACAGTTATCATTTTGCAGGTATACTTAAAACCACCAGTTCTGATGGGTGAAAGGAAATGAAGGAAAAAGAAAATACTCATGACATGTCCAAGTTCTTCTTTGTGACTTGATCAGAGGTGCAAAGATTGAACCTACGGTGATCTCAAAAGACCATGAAACCTGCACAGAGACACAATACATCTAATATTTCTGTGTACCAACTCCTTTCCAATCTTGTATCTTTTGTTTGACACGTCTCTTATCTCCCTTTTATTTTCTAATTAAAAAAAAAAAAAATTCAAAGGGAGAAGTGCAAAAATTAATACTAAGCTGAGTCATACTGTCCCTGTAGTCTCTAGGTGTTCAAATACACATACTCTTAATGGCCGGACATTGCTACTCAGAACACACAGCTTTTCACTGCAAAGTAGATGCAACTTCTTCAGTGATACAATATAATATTTCTGTTCTGTTCTGTCCTTAGTATATATTATGTTGTGGTCTCTCCCTGTGACCGACCTCCGGTTATAGCTTACCCATCAATGAAAAAAACCACTTCTGAAATGAAAGGAAACATCCTTTTTGCTCAAAGCAGAGTACACTGTAGGACTGTCTAAAGCCTTCCCTGATTCTGGCGCCTTCACAGGCTGCTTCACTGATCACACAATCTATCTCCAATCTAAACTACAAACCCCAGTAATGCATTTTTGCAAACATTTTGATGACTCATTTAGCCTAAGAAATACAAAGAACAATTTAAAGCATCTATACATGAGTTCTAAAGTAAATTGTTATTTATTGTGTAAGAACTGGATTTTCAAGAGTTAGTGAGATTGTTGTTAACGAGAGTAACCTCTGAAAAAAACATGAAAAATGACTCAATTAAATTGATGTGACATATATAGTACAGGTGAAGTATGATTATTTACACAGTTTGCCTTTTGTGCACCTGAAGAACAGTGAAAATAAGGGATTTTTACTATGGAACTTCCAGTTAAACTGGGAAATTCCACTCCTTCAGTGGGATAACCAGAATTACACAGTTAACGCATGGGACCCCCTGCAAACTTGTATTATGTCACTCAATAATAGGTCATTTCAGAAAATAACATGTTAATTGATAGACTGTAACAGCCTTAAATGAGTCCTTATCAACTGTATTTTAAATCTTTAGTTCAGAGTTTATGGGCTTGGCAGATCACCATTACTACTTTTTTCTAACCTTCAGTATCAGAGTTCAGAGGTTATTGCCTTAAGAAATAAACATAATTTTTTCATTCTAACCTAGGAGTCTATCTGCCACCTAATGAGCAGCCAATCAATCTACACAAAATCAGAAGCTAAAGAAAATGTCTGTGCTTGTGTAACAATGGCATAGTAACAGTAATAACAGAACATAAAAATACTTCGACAAAGACAGCAATAACATGATCTCTTAGAGTGAGCACCCAGAAAGACTTCAACAGGGCATTACAATAAATGTTTGGAAAACAATCATTAATAACAAGTGAATACTACAGAAAATATAGAATTAATTTCCTACCAAATGCTATTATTGACTGAGAATACTAGGTAAAACCAAACTGTTTGCTCCACAGTTCAGATTAATAGACAAAGAAAAACCGTTCATCCCATGAGGGAAACACTGCAGTACAATTTAGGCAATATAATATTTATTTTGTAGGTAGCTATACTTAGAATCATAGAATCATAGAATCATAGAATCATTAAGGTTGGAAGAGACCTCCAAGATCATCGAGTCCAACCATCAACCCAACAACACCATGCCCACTAAACCATGTCCCTAAGCGCCTCATCTACCCGTCTTTTAAATACTTCCAGGGATGGTGACTCAACCACTTCCCTGGGCAGCCTGTTCCA
>NW_008825162.1:3080333-3091743 GCF_000699105.1 Pygoscelis adeliae
ATCTTCCCCGGCACCGAGGTCAGGCTGACAGGCCTGTAGTTCCCCGGATCCTCCTTCCGGCCCTTCTTGTAGATGGGCATCACATTGGCCACCACTTCTCTTTTCTCACAACAAATACAAAGTTGTATGTATGTTGATACATGCCTAATGTAAATGTCATATCTGTTTCTTAATCATGTTGACAATTTCCCAGTTGATATCAAGCCCAATTCTTTTAATCCTAACTGTCGTGGTCTAACCTCAGCTGGCAACTGAGCACCACACAGCTGCTCGCTCACTCCCCTCCCCCAGTGTGGAATGGGGGAGAGAATCAGAAGAGTAAAAGTGAGAAAACTCGTGGGTTGAGATAACAACAGTTTAATAATTGAAATATAATAATAATAATAACAACAACAATAAAAAAAGAATATACAAAGCAAGTAATGCACAATGTGATTGCTCACCACCCGCAGACTGATGCCCAGCCAGTCCCTGAGCAATGGCACCCCTGGCCAGCTTTCCTCCAGTTTATATACTGGGCATGACATCACATGGTATGGAATGTCCCTTTGGCCAGTTTGGGTCAGCTGTCCTGGCTGTGCCCCCTCCCAGTTTCTTGTGCACCTCCAGCCTTCTCAGTCGGTAGAGCATGGGAAGCTGAAAAGTCCTTGACTAGTATAAGCACTACCTAGCAACAACTAAAACATCGGTGTGTTATCAACATTATTCTCATCCTAAATCCAAAACACAGCACTGTACCAGCTACTAGGAAGAAAATTAACTCTATCCCTGCCAAAACCAGGACACTAACGCTTTCTGTCTCTCCAACTATTAATCATATTTCCATTTACCCATTATTTCATTAAACACTAAGCTTTTTTTCAAAGGACTCTCCAGTTTTTCCCATAGCTGTACCTGAAGTCTAGCTTTTGCTCCTTACATTTTACATGAGCTAAACCCACTGACCCTTCAACCCCAAAACAGCCATCTTCTGTCCTGTTTTCATCTATTGGGCCTTCCTTTCATGAAAGATCTCTGCCATTTCCATGTTCTTTCTATTCGAAAGAGATATATTGTCCTGCAGCTATGGCCCATATGCTGGCCCTAACTACGGACTCCCCAACTACTGACATAGTTATGCTTTCCTTTGTCCTTTTTCTCCTGCTACCTTTTATACATGAACAGAGATAGTCATATTTACACTTTTGGTTTGCCATCACAATACTTAGAACTATGGCCAAAGCAGCCACTGTAATGTGGCAGCTCCTTATCAGGCTGATAACAATGAACTCACTGTTACCTTGTGGTCTCCCTTTCTTCCCTGTTTCACTCATTTATGTCACTGGTCTTGAACTTTTCATTGCAAGCTCTAGGCTTCTTAATTGTCAATGGACGATAATGCTTTTCCAATTCACTTCCTCATAAAATAGGCAACTTAGGGTAGGTGAGATGCATTAGCTTTTAGAATCACCTCATTCCTCTTGCTATAAATAAGCTTGGATAACTAGATGGCCAAACATCTATAACATGTAGACAGCTAAATTACATGCAGTGAATTCCCTCTTAATAAATACAGTGATGCATCTTTAAAAAAACTCTCAAATTGTAGTAGAATCATAGAGTAGTTTGGAAGGGACCTTTAAAGATCATCTAGTCCAACACCCCTATCATGGGCAGGGACATCTTTCACTAAATCAGGTTTCACTAGTAGAATTTCCCTTGTGAAAATTTGATATTCCCTGAGAGTAAACTGCATTTAATATTTTTACAGTCCAGCTTTTCTATTGAACACAGGAGATTTAACTTTGTTGTATCTAACCTATTCTTGATGCTTAGAAGCTGGCAATGAAAACTGATTATTGTCCAAGAAATACTAAGTCATCTTGTTGTACAGTATGTGTATGGAGTCCTAGGTAATAAGGTAGAAAGCAATAATTTCCATCATGTTGTTCTAAGATACATTCTTGCACTCTCCAAAAAGTTGCTGAAACTGAGAGACTACAGCCATGAATAATGATTTCCACATTGCAAAGTATCACTCTAGTTACCCCACACTACAATTACAGTCATACAGATTTAAACTATAATTATAAATTTAGAAATTGAGAAAGGACATTTCTTTAAAAACCTAATTTTTGTTTGATCAGCTATATTATATCAATTTAGCCAAAGACATTTTGTGCATAAGCACTAAAAGCTTCAAAAATACATATGCAGAACTTCAGTCAGAGTAATATGTACCCATAAGTTCACTTTGCAACCTAAATTTTTATGTATTGAGGTGAAGATTAATTTCATATTAAGATTTTCATTGGTGTATAAGAGAACTCATTGTATCCTGGAACATGGCCTTAGATGGACATGAAGTCACATTGCCAGGAACCACAATTAACTTCTCAGCACTTTCATCTGACTCTTACCACCCTACCAAGAGCACAAAACCAAGGGGATTTGGTTTCAGTCTCTGCCAGCCACTGACATCATGGAGATGTGTGAGATACTTTGCAATTTCTGTTCTCTTCAGCAGCGAGAGTATAAATATGACTGTAATTTACCAGACCAGACCAGGAGCCTGACTTTAACATTCCTCTCAAGAGAATGCCTAAGGAAAGGTAAAAAACAGGAGAAGCATATACTTTACCTTGATACTCCTGAGCCAAATGTAGCTTTTATCTGTATGGCAACACTGAGTGGATGTGTCTTCCATCAATCTCTCCAGTCTCCCCTTAAATTTGTATAAACTTTTAGCATCCACAATCTTCTTTGGCAGGGAGCTTCACAGTTGCAGCACCCACTGCATGAGACAGTACCTTTTAACATTTATGTGTGTTGTTCGATACCATTTAATCCTTCTACTGCAAGTGTGTGTCTCTGAAGTGTGTGTCTCTGTCAATCTGAAGCCCATGCTGGTCTGTAATTGGAATATGGATTTAGATTATTATTAAGGGAATATGGTCATGTTTGAATTTAAAACACATTTTGTGTTGTCAGTCATACCACAATGCTGGAAGAAAGGTGCATCTTACGTCTTACAAAAGTGAAATATCTCACAAAAATTAAATGGCCCGATCATATTGACACACCATGTTTTGAATTCTTCATTTTTGAAACCCGTTTCCTTTTCTTTGTTTCAGGGCAAAACTAAAGTGCAAAATTTGTATCCCCATGTGTCAGAAACTGTTCAACATACAAGGCAGCTTAAAGGAAACTATCTCATGAGAGAGAAATTAATCAAATGGAAGTACTGCTGCATTAAGACCGGATGCTATTCAAATCAAGGAAATAGACAAGCAGGCAAGAAAGAAAATATTTTAGAATTTTGCCATTAATTTCAATGAGAAAAAAATAAAATACTAAAAATGCCCATCAGATATAATTATTGGTCTTGATCTCTAAAACTGTGTTTAGGAAGTATAGGCAGCTGACTATGCTTAAAAATGTCAGTCTGGCATATACTCCATGTTCTCTGGTGCTACCAGTGGCTAGAGGGTGGCTCACAGCTATATGAATCTTTGACATGTCTCAGTAAACTGCTCCAGTATAATTCACTGTTGTGGTTTAAGCCCAGGATGAAAATTAACTTGTTTTCTGAAATAAGTAAATCTGCTTCTGAAAACTACAGAACCCAAATAAGGTATATCTGTTTCTGAGACCTACCTTGTTACATTGATCTGTTGTGCAGTCCAGGACAGACTCTTCAGTACTGAAAAAAAAAAAAACTGGAATAACATTGTGTAGGGAGATATGATATGTATGCATAATTGCATTATATGTGCATATATATATATTCTGCAAAGATAAGCTTAATAGTATAAATATATAAATATGTATTCTTATAAAGAATAAATAATGTGTATATATAGAACAAACCAATATATCTCAGCAGTTTGTTTTGGACAGTAGACTGTCAAAATTATATGCAATATATTGTCCAAAAACTGAATGTGATTCATAACATCAAACAAAAAATAGATTTCATCAGTTTTCATGCTTGGAACAGATTTCTTTCTACTCTCATACAAAAAACTGAAATAGTGAAATCTTACCCCTAGTCATGTATGTCTAGATTGTGTACTGAATTGTACTGACTGAAAGTTCTTGTCCTTATCTTCTTCCATTAACTTCACACATTCCCACTATTCACTCCTGAATTACAGTGATAATGAAGAATACAAAATTCTGTTGTTTAATGCTGAGTTAGTTGGTCGTTTTGATTACTTTTTATGTGAAATGTACATGTGTATACTAAAACACTATGATGTACATCATATTAAGAGTCTATGAATGTTTCATTGTAAACATGTAGAAAATAATTGACATAAATAATGTTCTCTGATTCAAAGCTACTTGGAGCATTTTAAGATTTAAGAGACAGGGAGAAAATTTTTCCGAAATTAAGGTGTGATTCTTCTCTTGCAACACAATGAATCAAGAAAATCTCTGCTGATTTTACCACCAAGGTTATAATCAGTGTGAAATGAGATCAACATTGCAGTCTAGCCAAAAGAGGGCTTTGGTACACAGTCAGAGAATAGGTTGTGCGAAGCCAGGGGTGTCTTTTTTCCCCTACCATTAAATAGGCCTTTAGCAAAGAGTACTGTCAGTCCTAAACGATTCCCCTAACCAGTTCACTTAAAAATATCTTTTTTTTTTTTGTTTTAGAAATGTAGCTGGAAAAGTGTGGACCAGTTATTAAAAGCAGTTCTTAATTAGAAAATATTAGGGGATGCAATTTCAGAACAGAAGTTTTAAGCCCAAACGTATGCTTCCACCACAGGAGCCATCCCAGTGTTTGTAACACATGAAGAAAATTCACTACTTAACATCCTAAAGGTTTCATTGTTCATCTCCAATAAAAACTATAACATGAAGCCCAAAACTTGCTAAATGTTGCTTTTCTGTCCAATGCTAAGGGTGAGGGGTTTGCCTTTATCTTTCAAAGACACATAGCTGACATACAAATACATTTTTAATTAAATAATTTGCACGTTTCAGAGCAGAAGTAGCAGCCTTTCATATTTGGGATGTAGCCATTTGTGGTTCACCTTTGTCCCTATATAATGACACTGATATGGTTGTTTTAATTAATCTGCTTGGATTGGTTTCCATTTGTTTCAGTCCTCTTTTTCCCACCCCTGTTTTTCCAATATTTTTCTTGGTATTTCTTATTTTTTTTCTTAGTTGATTTTTTGTCCCCAAAAAGCTTTATTTCCATTCTGTATAATCTTTAGTTCTTCTTTCTCATAACTGCGTCATTTCTTACATTGTCCTTTTTTTTTTTTCTTTTTCTGTGCAATAGACCTGCTTTTCAGCTTCTTTCTCATTTATGCCATTTTTTTGGCAGCCTTCATCCCTTTCCCCTCCTATTTGCCCGCTTGTTCCTCCCACTGATAATTAATCTTTTGCTCACCTTCTCATGCTTTCCACATTCTTAATTGTCCTACATGGAGATTTTCAGCCAGAAGAAAGTCTTTTAGTATAGAATGTGGCAGCCAAAGAAATCTGATTGAAGACCAATGATATTTTGCCTAGCTGTGCCCTGTCTTCTTTTTGTATCCCTGGGGAACCTGGGAGGGACAAGAAGGATGCCATGAAGTTGCTGTTCCTTATTTTCCCTGTAATTCTGGATTGAAGTTAAAACTGTATTTCTTGTAGGAGTACAATTAGTTAAGCCCTTCTCGGAAACTAGCACATCTGTTTGGGAGATGCTCAGCTCTTATTTCATCCTGTGCTTAATGCAGTTCTGACAGCCATGCTCTCATCTTCAAAGTTTTGCACAGGGAAAGACCAACGAAACTCAACTAGAAGGGAATAAGTAAGAGAAGTCCTCAGGCCTGGCAGTATGTTGCTCTTTATGAGATTCTTTTCTTCGCCCTCATGAATATTGATACTGTGTAATTATTCTTTCTGTTGAAGTGAAGCATAGCAATGCTGTGTTACATTTTCTTATTTGCATTAACACACATTTCCTTAGAAGTTGTTTGTATTATAATTTGATACAAAGACATACAATTTACTGTATCACTGAAGAAAAGAAAGAAATGTTTTGGAAATGTTTCTAAACAGAACAAGACATACAAATCTTTTGATCCATGTGTTGACATTGTAAGGATGAAAATGCAGACTGTGAGAGAACCTGTAATTAGTGGAAATTATGAAGCTATAAAATACAACAAACAAGCAAAAAATGTGTTTAACCTAACAAACTCATGGATTGAAATATCTTCATTTCTGTAAGGCAATCTCTCTTTCCTTCAATCTTCCATAATCCTGAAGGAGTACAGTCCATTTTTCCTGCTTTCATCATATTCATTTTTCATCCTTAAAACTTGTAAGAAATTAAAAGTAATCCAAGACATAGTTCTAAAGTCAGTTAAAAAAAACCTGGCGTGTTATGAAACATTTCAGTTTCACTTACCCAAGCTAGTTCAGCTCCCTTCTCTAGCACACCTTAAATCTGTCACCATTTGCTGCTATCACCACAATATATCCTGTGCCTTCTAAAACATTATCACCACCTGTCAAAGCTGGCATGAAATAGCTTGCAAGGTTTTTATGTTGATTTTAAGGAATTAGAAGCATTGGCCATGTTATTTATTCAGAGCTTATCTGCAGCAAAATATACATTTTCTAGCAGCTGCTGAAAGCTTCCTGAGTAGTTTTGAGGATGGGCAGGATATTATATTGTCATCAGGATTAAAGTTGTATATATTATCCATCACAAAGAGCCTTAGTTAACTAAGCCTAATGTGGAGTATCTTACATTCGGTCAATTAAGACAGACTGAATCACTGTGATTATTGGTAATGACAAGTCTAATTCAATAAGACTGGAGAGAGATGCTTCTTATTTCTTTGAAATACAAAATTTGTGGTTTACCTGGAATTTTGTTTTGCTAGTGACCTATCTGAATGTCTGTCTTCTCCCTCTTTGAATATGGGGAGGAAAGATCAAAATTTTGCATTGCCTAAGGTGCCAGGAGCAAACTTCTTCAATGGGTACATTATTGTAATGTATTGCAATTTCATTGCAGTTGCATTGCATTGCAGTTTCTCAGTATTTGACCACTGCAGAGCATAATGAGACAATAATTCACTATAGAGCCTGAGGAAGACGTGACCACATTACAGAAAATTGTCTTCACCACAGATGCACCGCAGAGTTGTCACTTTGAGTAGACCAATAGAAAAAATGAGGCTTGGACAAGTCCAGAACAGAATTGTTCCTCCATGTCAATTTTACAATTTTCTTTCTTCTTAATGTACATCTCATGCTGAATTTGTTAGTATCATTTTCAAAGCCAGAACCAGGGAAGATAATAAAGAAGCATAGCTACATTCTACTCTTTACAAACTATCTATGTAAGGAATCTTACAAAGTTACTATCTAATACATAGTTAGCCGTCCAAAAGACACATGAAGTCTCCAAAAAACACTCAAGTTAAAAGATATTCAAGACAATTAGCAATGTAAAATGATTCACAACAAACATGGCTACTTGGTACTTTCTATTGTTTCTGATTAAATACCTTATTTAGCCACAGTTTTCTTTTGTTGCTCCTGGCTTCCACAAATCAGACAAACCCACTTTCTCTTTACAGTGCCAATAGTTTCACTCACTTCAGCAAACAGCTGCAGAGTGGAGGGTTACTGGAAGTAGCTCCCAGTTCTATTCCACTGTAGTGCACCATGTAATCAGGAACCATCAATTCTGTTGATTTTATTGGGTAATTTGTAGTGTTCTTGTATTAAGATTTTATTTGCTTCCAACTAATTGAAGAAAGAGATGGCACCTCACAGCTGATTCTTACTGTGGTAGAGAGAAGTAACTTTATGTTCACAGGACAGGTAGGGGAATTACTTTCTGCCTCTGACTCTCTTCAAACACAAGAGAAAGTGCATTGCTAAAAACACCTGCCACTACTGCTGATGCATTTGCTGCCACAGTTGCTCTGACCCTTACTACTCCTTCACCTACATCTGTTGCCTGAACTGAAAACTTGTTAAAATCAGTGAAGACTTTGTACATCAGCTACCAAAGGCTTTGAAGTATGCACTATTTCTGCAGTAACGGCAGCAACATATCTCTATTTTTCCCCTCTGGTTTACAGTACTTACTTGACAGAATATTTTGAGTTATTTTCTTTCTTGCTAAATATATATTTTTTTTTTCCTCCCCATCCTTATTCTGTTTCATTACAACTGTTTCTTTTCTATCCCTGAATTTCTTGTTTCAGGGAAATTAATCCCCTTCATGATTCCACCTCCAAACAAAATTATGTAAGTGCTCATAAGAGTGCTTATATTTTCCTCTAAAGGTCAAAAACAAGGAAGACAATGAAGAGTCATGACAAATATTGTTAATTAATAATGGTCTTCTACAGTGTTTTTCCAACTCATTATTTTTCCAGAGACCTTTGTTTACTTAACATATGTCAGACTAATGCTAATTGTACAGCTGCATTTCTGTCCAAGCCATGTTATATCTGCTAGCCTTCTTCCACTGCCTTACTTTATCCAAAACCTACCTGCATGATTCAAAAAATGGTTATTTAAAACACTGACAGGTCACCTGGTGACTACAGAAGAGTAGCTCACAGACTAGCTCATATCCTGCCATAACTTAGACATTTCTTATTTATGAGCCCAGCATGATCCCACCAACATTCTCCCATATTGATCTGGGGTGACCACGGTGCTCATTCAGTGTTCATTTTTATTAATTCTCTGAAGGACTGCTCACTAGCTGAACTAATGAACTGGCTTATGGTCAGCTGCCCTCAGTCCTGCCCTGAGACAAGCACACCATGTCTATATAGAACAGTAAAAAGATGTTTTTGTGAAATAACTCCCTTTTATATATTGCAAAACCGTTTTTCTGAGTTGTAAAAGAATGAGAAAGAAGATGTTTTCCTAAAAGTATGCTAAAATAGAAATGTCACCTATGTCTTGTATCTCTTGTATATCCCAAAATTCTGTGTCTTCTTTTCTTCAGTGAAGGAAAGAGTTGCAGGAACCTGCACTGCAGATTTGCAGCTCTTCCACATAATAATTTCTCACACTGTAAGTTTATATTCATCATGTCTCAAAAGCATATGAGGTTTTGCTGTTTTGAATGCCACAGTGTCAGAGATGTCAATCAAAAATGGTAGCATCGATCATGCAGCTGCAAAGCAGTTGGATGGGATCTGCCATAATGCCTTACAATGCTACAGTAGTATACCAGAATTTTGATGAATAAGGATGCTAGTTTGCTTGATAGCAATTAATCATCACATCTCTTAATGCATCATGTTTTTAAAGGCATAATATAAAGCTAATAAATATGTTAGTTTCTACTCTTCATTCAGCTGAAGTCAATGAAGATATTCTAAATGCAAAATGCCATAAGGGAGAAGATAAATCAGATTATTCTAAATCTGTATTACAAATATAATGGATATTATTAGGATATTTTATTTTTAACATACTGCTGTTAACCATGCCGATCAGTATTAACCCCCAGATTCCATAAAGAGCACAATTAGTAGTGGAAAAAAGAGAGTTTTTTTGGTTTTGGGGGGTTATTTTTAGCTAAACTTGCATCTGAGGACAGAATTTGTCCCAGTAGATGTAAAAGCAGGATCTATTTTTTTTGTGTAATTAGAAAGATATATGCAAAGATTGAGGCTCCATCCTAGCATAAACTTGGCTACTGGCTCACTTACATCAGTCAAATAGGTTCTATATTTCACCGAGCATATAATAAACTTATGAAATTCATTGCCACAAAATACAATTAAGGCCCAGGATTCTAGTGTTTCCCTATAAAATTAAGTACTTTAATGGATAAAAAGTTGCTGCTCTATTTACACATTGTTAAAAAATTAGACATTACAGAAATCTATGAAGGATATAAAACTTTCATGCTTGCAATATTACAGATATGCCTATGCCATTCTATGGCATGCAATTGCCATGATATAGGCAAATGTGCATTCCCAATACAAAGCCAATTTGCATATACACTTGGCAGTATTGTGCTTTTTTTCTTTTCATCTTTGAGCTCGTTTGTTCTGCTGGTACCTAATGAAGTTTCTTTATACCTATGTCAGGCATCTTCTTTACTCATCTGACTATATCTTAAATTACTTTTGCACACCATTGGTCACATTTCTGATCATTATCAGAGATAAAATTCTAAATTAAATGAATTGTTACTCTGAAGAAGAATTTCAATGTAAATCTATTTTATTATGAGATACAACTAGTAGAAAACATTTTCAAATATTCAGAAACAACAGCAACTTCAATGGCAGTAATCATAATGAAAATAATAACAAACTCACATTGAAAGAAACCTATACAAACAAAAATGGTAGATAGTGGCTAGCAAGTTTTTTCAGGTTTTGCTGGCAACCTCAGAGCCCAGATGCTAAGCACTGGAAAATATTTATTCCAACAGCAGCATCTGGTACTTTGGCAGACTCCATAAGCAATTTTGTTTTACAGTTCTGAAGCTGCTTCTGGGTCTATTACATGGTTAATCTGATGGGCTGACTTGTTCTCCTGGATGCCATATGCCAGGAGCTAGAGATGTAGTGAACTGTTTGCCCATTATACTTGCATTAAAAAGCCAGACTAAAAAAATCTGCTGAAAATGGTGCACTTTACTAAAGCTCACCAATTAGGCTTATGACAATGAGTGACTTGCCTTAAAATAGTGCCAAAAAGCTGCCAGGAAACAGCAAAGAGCATCAAGTGCCAAGGCTGACAGAGGCAATACCAACCAGGTAATGTTTCAAATGACGTCACTGGATACTTAGTAGATTCTGAAAGTGTTGGTTGGTTTTGCTTGGTTTTTTCCTTCTGTGGAAGGAGGTAGCTTCAGATAGATAAGGAAATGTATCAAAGGGAACAGGAAAAAATAAGATATCTGTGCTTCTTACTTTTTAGAATAATTCTAGGGACTAAGGGTGGACGTACTAATGAATTCTGTGCTGAGTCCTTTAAAGTCAGAATATAAGCTGTAAAAGTTAAGTAACAGAAAGATGCATAAAAATATTGCTTGGATTTTTCAGCATTATGAAACAGAATTCCACCTGCAGGCAGTGAATTTATGAATACTCAGCCTTCCAGTAAAAATGGCCTATTAGTTTATAAGCTTTTGAAAAAGTGAAAAGCAAAATAATAGGACCATAAGGGCCGCATATTACTGGATATCTACCTTTAGGAATAAAGTTTTTCAATGATCTTTCCACATAGAATCATAGAATCATTAAGGTTGGAAGAGACCTCTAAGATCATCGAGTCCAACCGTCGACCCAACACCACCATGCCCACTAAACCATGTCCCTAAGCGCCTCATCTACATGTCTTTTAAATACTTCCAGGGATGGTGACTCAACCACTTCCCTGGGCAGCCTGTTCCAATGTTTAACCACTCTTTCAG